>NC_091292.1:28401902-28609402 GCF_038502225.1 Cherax quadricarinatus | reverse complement strand
TGTTCAGGAAAAACAATGGTATGAAGAGTAAATTGTGTGTGTTTTGGAAATCTAATAGTAAGGCATGGGTCACGAGGGAAATTTTCGTCGAGTATCTCCTGGGAAAGAAATTGGATCTGAAGTGCCTGCTAGTAATGGACAATGCACCTGCTCATCCTCCAAACTTGGATGACCTAATTTTCGAGGAGTTTGGGTTCATCACAGTAAAGTTCTTGCCCCCGAATACCACTCCTCTCCTCCAACCCATGGACCAGCAGGTTATTGCAAACTTTAAAAAACTCTACACAAAAGCAATGTTTCACAGGTGCTTGACTGTGACCACAGACACTCACTTGACCCTAAGGGAATTTTGGAGAGAACACTTCAGCATCCTCCACTGCATAACCCTTATAGGTATGGCTTGGGAGGGAGTGACTACCAGGACTTTGAACTCTGCCTGGAGAAAATTGTGGCCAGATTGTGTCGACAAGAGGGATTTTGAAGAATTTGGGACCGACCCTAATGAGCCTATGTCTGTTGTAAAATCAATTGTGGCACTGGGGAGTTCCATGGGGTTGGATGTGAGTTTGGAGGATGTGGAAGAATTGGTGGAAGACCACAATGAAGAGCTCACCACTGAGGAGCTGCAAGAGCTTCAGCAGGAAGAGCAACACATCGCAGCTCAGAATCTTGCTGCAGAGGAGGAGGAAGAGAGATGGAAGAAGGTGCCTTCTTCAGAAATTAAAGAGATTTTTACTATGTGGGGTAAGATGGAAAGCTTTATGGAGAAACATCACCCTAACAAGGTTGTTGCAAGCCAGGTTGGCAACATGTACAGTGACAAAGTCTTGGGCCATTTCAGGGAAGTGTTAAAGAGACGCCAGAAACAGAGCTCTCTCCACAGTTATTTTGTGAGACAGGACTCCACTGACTCTCAAGGTGGTCCTAGTGGCATTAAGAAACAGAGAAGAGAAGCAACCCCAGAAAAGCAAATGGTACCTGAGGTGTTTTATGGAAGGGGATTCCCCTTCCAAACTATAAACAATCCACTCTCTCTCCTCCTCCAGTCTCCCATACACTAAGAAGAATCTCCAACAAAGGTAAGTGTTATGCTGTTAATGTTTCGTTCATCATTTCCCATTGTATTGTTTATGTACTACATGCATATTTCATGTTAAAAAATTTTTTGTTTTAATACTTCTGGGTGTCAGGAACGGATTAATTGTATTTACATTATTTCTTATGGGGAAAATTGATTCGTAAATCGTAAATTTCGTTTATAGTAACGGGACCACTGTAATATATATATATATATATATATATATATATATATATATATATATATATATATATATATATATATATATATATATATATATGCAAAACAACCACTCTGAAAGAATAGAGAAATTCCAAGCACTTTCGTGACTACTCACATTATCACATTATGTGAGTAGTCACGAAAGTGCTTGGAATTTCTCTATTCTTTCAGAGTGGTTGTTTTGCATATTTTGAAATCACCTGTTTACTGTGATCTTATTGCATATATATATATATATATATATATATATATATATATATATATATATATATATATATATATATATATATATATATATATATATATATATATACTCAAGTTAGAGTATGTAGGAAAGAGGGAAATTATTTCCCAGTAAAAGTAGGCATTAGACAAGGATGTGTGATGTCACGGTGGTTGTTTAATATATTTATAGATGGGGTTGTAAGAGAAGTAAATGCGAGGGTCTTGGCAAGAGGCGTGGAGTTAAAAGATAAAGAATCACATATAAAGTGGGAGTTGTCACAGTTGCTCTTTGCTGATGACACCGTGCTCTTGGGAGATTCTGAAGAGAAGTTGCAGAGATTGGTGGATGAATTTGGTAGGGTGTGCAAAAGAAGAAAATTAAAAGTGAATACAGGAAAGAGTAAGGTTATGAGGATAACAAAAAGATTAGGTGATGAAAGATTGGATGTCAGATTGGAGGGAGAGAATATGGAGGAGGTGAATGTATTCAGATATTTGGGAATGGACGTGTCAGCGGATGGGTCTATGAAAGATGAGTTGAATCATAGAATTGATGAGGGGAAAAGGGTGAGTGGTGCACTTAGGAGTCTGTGGAGAAAAAGAACTTTGTCCTTGGAGGCAAAGAGGGGAATGTATGAGAGTATAGTTTTACCAACGCTCTTATATGGGTGTGAAGCATGGGTGATGAATGTTGCAGCGAGGAGAATGCTGGAGGCAGTTGAGATGTCATGTCTGAGGGCAATGTGTGGTGTGAATATAATGCAGAGAATTCGTAGTTTGGAAGTTAGGAGGAGGTGCGGGATTACAAAAACTGTTGTCCAGAGGGCTGAGGAAGGGTTGTTGAGGTGGTTCGGACATGTAGAGAGAATGGAGCGAAACAGAGTGACTTCAAGAGTGTATCAGTCTGTAATGGAAGGAAGGCAGGGTAGGGGTCGGCCTAGGAAAGGTTGGAGGGAGGGGGTAAAGGAGGTTTTGTGTGCGAGGGGCTTGGACTTCCAGCGGGCATGCGTGAGCGTGTTTGATAGGAGTGAATGGAGACAAATTTTTTTTAATACTTGACGTGCTGTTGGAGTGTGAGCAAAGTAACCTTTATGAAGGGGTTCAGGGAAACCGGCAGGCCGGACTTGAGTCCTGGAGATGGGAAGTACAGTGCCTGCACTCTGAAGGAGGGGTGTTAATGTTGCAGTTTAAAAACTGGAGTGTAAAGCACCCTTTTGGCAAGACAGTGATGGAGTGAATGATGGTGAAAGTTTTTCTTTTTCGGGCCACCCTGCCTTGGTGGGAATCGGCCAGTGTGATAATAATATATATATATATATATATATATATATATATATATATATATATATATATATATATATATATATATATATATATATATATATAGGGAGGTACCACCTCTAGAACTTTACTGGGGACCCTCATCCTCAGAGAAAACAATAAACGTACCTCAGGGAAAACTCAAGGTTCTCCCCGGAGCTGTTTGAATTTCTTCTCCTACCACCCCCTATATTTTATATTCTATATGAACTTTATTAGTAGACAGAATACATTGACGGAGAACACAAACATGAATACATTGGTACAATATATCAGAGATAATGAATTTCCTCCAGCTCCTCCGAAGCCGGACGCGAGCCCAGTATGCAGCATGCATTTCCCCTCTGGATGGCCACGCTGAGGCGCTGGAACATGAAAGTGGCTGCCCTTGGGTCCCTGGTGGTGTCAATGAGTCTGGAACCCAGATCTTTAAGGAAACGTGTGGCACTTTTTCCCTATGACCCCCAAGGTCTCTGATCCCACTGGGACAAATTGATACTGTTGGCTTTTGTCCCTGTCGTGCCGAATACGATTTTGGCTTAAACAGTAAACCACTTCTTGCCCAATAGGGCAAGTAAAAATTTGTGAATGCAGTAATTTCGTAAAAATAATTCTGAACCTAACGAAAAAAATATATTTCAATGTGTTTGTTTAGTATTGAATTATTGTAAACCTATTTAAAATATATTTAGCTGGATTAGGCTAAATTAAACTGCGCTTGTTATAATAAGGTTAGGTAAGTTTCCTAAGGTTCTTATGGTACAAAATCATTATTTTTTATATAAGCATAAATGAAAAAATATATCTTTAAATGTATAAGAGAAATTTTAGAAAGGATTTAATTTTATATGAGTTTTTGCTAATTGACCAGTTTTACTTATTCGGCACAACACACACAAATGCACGGTCAGGTTGTATTAATGAAATAAGTTGGTTATAGGGAGTTCACAAGTAAAAGTAATGGTTTAGAACCACAGAACCACTGGGCTGTCCCTGCAAAATTTCTGGTGAGTTGCTTCATCGTAGGTGGAGAATATTTCGACAATAGGGGACATCTTTGCAGTTTGAACACTTTTTCTCAGTCACTTTCCTCTAATTCGATGCAAGAATATTCAATGCTCGGTCACTGCACACAGTGAACTGACTAGTGAGGGGTTAGAAAATGAGAGTTCTTAGAGTCCCCCACACGTATAGTACTTGACCATTCCCCAGTTGACTCTTGTGGGTCGCTTCCTGGGGAATGGTCAAGTACTGTACGTGCCTCACACGTACAGTACTTGACAATTTCCCAAAAAGCAACCCAGAACTGTCAACCGACACCCAGGTATTTTCATACTGTAGGTAAACAGAGGTAGCGAGTGTACGGATATTCGTCCATCCCAATCTACAGGTATAAAATGTATGAAGTTAGTATTTAGAAAGTCTATGAGTTTGTACAGGTGTTGGGAAGAGCTCAGTGTTGTGGCAGGGATGAGTGAAAAACTTAAGACATAGAGAATGTGGTCTTAGCAATTTACAGTTTACTGTCTGAGAGTGGTCATGCGAGCAGCGTCCTCAAGCAAGTTGGAACGATCTTTACTCCCATCCGAGCACACGCTGCGAGGTATTTAAGACTTGTATCATTACCCTGGCTGGACCTCCTCCTCCCTCCCAGCTGCAGAAATTCTCACACAAGTTTCAAATTCGAATAAACAATGTTTTTACTGAGCGTGGATATCCCGTGCTTACTTTGGACTTGGAAAAACACTTAAGTATTTATTTTCTCTTCTTGAATTAAAGGATAAAGTTGATGTTCATAGGACGTAAGTTGTGTTGTTGGAGTTTGTTAAGGGAGTCTCACAGAGCAGCTCCCAGCAGAGTTGTGTGGTGTGCGCACGGAAAATCAAACTAACTTACCCATGACAGGATTTTGAGCGAGGTGGGAGGAGGTTGATGTGGGTAGGATAGTAGCTACAGTGGGTTGATAGGTGGGGTTGTGGGTGGGATGGCGGGGGTGGTAAAATGGTAGTGGGTGGATAGGAAAGTTGGAGGGTGGAAGGGAAGGTTGACTGGAAGGTTGGTGGGAAGACTGGAGGGACCCCCGGAATATCCTCCAGTTAAAGCTGGAGAGAGAGAGAGAGAGAGAGAGAGAGAGAGAGAGAGAGAGAGAGAGAGAGAGAGAAGGAAGGTTGGAAGAAAGAGTAGCTTGACGCAGAAGGTGAAGTCCATTTTTAACAATAGCGCCCAAGGTATTAGGATAGACAGGTCAGGGCCCGGCGAGACGAGTAGGAGGGAGGGAGGAAAGGAGTGGCAAGGAGGAGATAAATGGGGGAAGGTCTTCCAGTATTATTGGATATGGTGGGGATGGTGGTTTACCTGGAGTCACTTCCGGAGGTCACCACCCCCGCGGCCCGGTCCCAGACCAGGCCTCCTGGTTGATGGATTGATGTCTTTGACTAGCTCCTCGTAGTTTGTAAAGATCAAGTCCAGTATATTTTCGTCTCTAGTGGACTCTGTTATCTACTGGTTTATAGCCCAATTAGTTCCCCGTTATATATCTCTTGAGCAAATGTGCTTCCAGGAACTATTTCTGATACAATGTTGTGATGCACCATCTTCAAGGATGGCGGTGATGGTGGGTTCAGATGGTTATAGGGAGGGTGGTCGTGGTGATGGGTTTAGATGTTAAGGTTGGTGGTGGTTTTAGGTGTAAATGATTTTCGGGAGGGTGATGATGGGGAGGGTGATGATGGGGAGGGTGATGATGGGGAGGGTGATGATGGGGAGGGTGATGAGGGGAGGGTGATGATGGGGAGGGTGATGATGGGAGAATGAGATGACCATGTATACCTTTAGTCGATTACGAGGGTCATCGCCTCAGAGGACCGGTCTAGGAGCAGGCCACGGTTTCAAAGCCTGATCAATCAGGCTATTAGTGGTAGCCGTATGGTCCAACGTCAACAACACAGCCCGGCTGATCAGGAACCGATTTGAGGAACTTATTAAACTCCAGCTTGAAGACAGTTAAGAGCCTGTTGGTAACTCCCCTTACGAAGGGAGGGTGTTGAAGAATCTTGGACCCTGTACACATATTATCCTTGGAGGTATTTTGCACTGTCTGCCGATCAGCCAAGTCCTCTTCCACCCATCACTGAAGCCTCCCTCCACCCATCCACCCATCACTGAAGCCTCCCTCCACCCATCATTGGAGCCTCCCTCCACCCATCCACCCATCACTGAAGCCTCCCTCCACCCATCCACCCATCACTGAAGCCTCCCTCCACCCATCCACCCATCACTGAAGCCTCCCTCCACCCATCACTGGAGCCTCCCTCCACCCATCACTGGAGCTTCCCTCCACTCGTCAATGGAGCTTCACTCTACCCATCACTGGAGCCTCCCTCCATTTATCACTGGAGCTTCCATCTGTCTAACAAACACACTGGAGCCTCTCTAAACCCGTCTAACAACACAGTGGAGCCTTCTTTCACCCGTCTAACACACTGGAGCCTCCTTTCACCCGTCTAACAGCACACTGGAGCCTCCCTTCACCCGTCTAACCACGGGTTAGTTCAGAAGCTGAAGGAGTCAAAAGGAGAGTACTCAGGCACACCAGTGATCATCAGAGAGCACCAGTGATCACCAGAGAGCAGGGATCACCAGAGAGCACCAGGGATCACCAGGGAGCACCAGGGAGCACCAGGGAGTACCAGGGATCACCAGAGAGCACCAGGGATCACCAGAGAGCACCAGGGATCACCAGAGAGCACCAGGGAACATCAGGGAAGAACCTGAGAGCACCTGAGAGGCGGAAAACAGTCACTAGATTGATCTGGTACGATTTCACTGACAAGACTGAACGATGTGAGGCCTGGTGATAGACAGCACCGAGGGGTCGTTGACCCCCGGAACACCTGTATGTTTGCGGATATGATGCTAATGAGAAAGACAACCAGTGATTGGTGCTTTCCTCCACCCAGCTAACAGCTAACTGACTGGTGTCCGTTCCATCCAGCTAACCACTGATTGGTACTTTCCTTCCACTCAGCTAACCGCTGACTGGCACCTTCCATCCAGCTATCCACTGACTGGAGCCCTAGTGAAACACTTAAGAGCCTCTTTCCACCCTTAAAGCCACTTCCTACCCCTGGCGACCAAGCACTTGCATCATGGTCCTGAGGACGGCAGCCCAGGCGTCAGAATTCCTTCCTCCCACCCACAAATCCAATAGCTTAAGTTTAGGGCGTCGGGCCACGATTAATCCTCCACCAGGCTGCCGGGGTGACAAAATGGCATTTGGAGATTATCGTAGATTTTAAATGTAAAGAATAATTTTTAGGAGGAATATAAATTTTTCTTTATGATTTACCATAAATTATTATTTACTGTTTGGAGAGAAAGGCGCCATGCCGACGTGTGGCGAAAGAGAGTTGCAGAGATGAACTTCTAGGCGTTTCTCACGAAGTACGTCCACGGGCGAAACATCTCAATGACGTTCTTTTCTACAACTGCGTTTTCTTTCAGAGTGGTTTACTTTCACCTCTTAAGGTTTACATAGGACACTGCAAACAATGAGTGAGTAGGAGTGTGTACTCACTGTTTGCCAAAACTCGGCTCCTGACCCGACTCGTTGATTTCAGGCTTTTTGAACGTTGTCATATCTACTCTTGAAGCTGTGTATCGAGTTTGCCTCATCCACCGTCTCGCCTAACACATTCCACTTTTCGAGCAACCTGATGCTGGTGAGTAAAACACACATACAACACTTATACGTGTATCGTAACGTTTCGCCTGCAAAGCAGGCTCCTTCAATCGAACACAGAAGTGATCTCAAAACTTTAGACAGTGGAAGAAGTGTAGTGGATATCTGAGGTGCTCAATCCCCCAGCCTTGACTGAAGGTGCTCAATCCCCCAGCCTTGACTGAAGGTGCTCAATCCCCCAGCCTTGACTGAAGGTGCTCAATCCCCCAGCCTTGACTGAAGGTGCTCAATCCCCCAACCTTGACTGAAGGTGCTCAATCCCCCAGCCTTGACTGAAGGTGCTCAATCCCCCAACCTTGACTGAAGGTGCTCAATCCCCCAGCCTTGACTGAAGGTGCTCAATCCCCCAACCTTGACTGAAGGTGCTCAATCCCCCAGCCTTGACTGAAGGTGCTCAATCCCCCAACCTTGACTGAAGGTGCTCAATCCCCCAGCCTTGACTGAAGGTGCTCAATCCCCCAACCTTGACTGAAGGTGCTCAATCCCCCAGCCTTGACTGAAGGTGCTCAATCCCCCAACCTTGACTGAAGGTGCTCAATCCCCCAGCCTTGACTGAAGGTGCTCAATCCCCCAACCTTGACTGAAGGTGCTCAATCCCCCAGCCTTGACTGAAGGTGCTCAATCCCCCAACCTTGACTGAAGGTGCTCAATCCCCCAGCCTTGACTGAAGGTGCTCAATCCCCCAGCCTTGACTGAAGGTGCTCAATCCCCCAACCTTGACTGAAGGTGCTCAATCCCCCAGCCTTGACTGAAGGTGCTCAATCCCCCAACCTTGACTGAAGGTGCTCAATCCCCCAGCCTTGACTGAAGGTGCTCAATCCCCCAACCTTGACTGAAGGTGCTCAATCCCCCAACCTTGACTGAAGGTGCTCAATCCCCCAACCTTGACTGAAGGTGCTCAATCCCCCAGCCTTGACTGAAGGTGCTCAATCCCCCAACCTTGACTGAAGGTGCTCAATCCCCCAGCCTTGACTGAAGGTGCTCAATCCCCCAACCTTGACTGAAGGTGCTCAATCCCCCAGCCTTGACTGAAGGTGCTCAATCCCCCAACCTTGACTGAAGGTGCTCAATCCCCCAGCCTTGACTGAAGGTGCTCAATCCCCCAGCCTTGACTGAAGGTGCTCAATCCCCCAACCTTGACTGAAGGTGCTCAATCCCCCAGCCTTGACTGAAGGTGCTCAATCCCCCAACCTTGACTGAAGGTGCTCAATCCCCCAGCCTTGACTGAAGGTGCTCAATCCCCCAACCTTGACTGAAGGTGCTCAATCCCCCAGCCTTGACTGAAGGTGCTCAATCCCCCAGCCTTGACTGAAGGTGCTCAATCCCCCAACCTTGACTGAAGGTGCTCAATCCCCCAGCCTTGACTGAAGGTGCTCAATCCCCCAGCCTTGACTGAAGGTGCTCAATCCCCCAACCTTGACTGAAGGTGCTCAATCCCCCAACCTTGACTGAAGGTGCTCAATCCCCCAGCCTTGACTGAAGGTGCTCAATCAGTCCCTCAGCTTAGGCCGAAGCTGAGCCTAAAACATATGCATGACGACAGAGACTTAATGGAAATCATGTGGGTTCGACTGAAATGTTCTATGTAATAAACATTTCCAGGCGTTGCACACGCCTTATCCATCAACTAGTTGGTATTACTACAGTTTATAAACTGACACAGTCTGAAGTTACACACTTCTTAAGCTTCTTCACCTTCCACCTGTGTTCTCTTGAACCTTGTCCTCTTAATGCCAAATTGTGAGCGTGTGCGTGCGGGTGTGTGTGTGTGTGTGTGTGTGTGTGTGTGTGTGTGTGTGTGTGTGTGTGTGTGTGTGTGTGTGTGTGTGTGTGTGTGTGTGTGTGTGTGTGTCTGTGTGTCTGTGTCTGTCTGAAGAGAGAGAAAAACTAAGAAAAATGAAAGTGAAATAGAACAGAAAGAAGAGAAGAATAGACGAGAAAAAATCGAAGAAAAAGCGAGAGAAAGAGCAGTGAATAAGTGACTATTATTACAGTAAAACAAGAAAGAGAGATAGAGAAAAAAAAAGAGCCAGGCAGAGGTGACAAGGGGGAAGGCTTTAGAGAATGATTTCCTGGAAGCTCGAGATTACCAGTAAATCCCACCACCAACAATGGATTCCTCGACTTCTTCCGTCATATAAATATATATATATATATATATATATATATATATATATATATATATATATATATATATATATATATATATATATATATATATATATATATATATATATATGCAAAACAACCACTCTGAAAGAATAGAGAAATTCCAAGCGCTTTCGTGACTACTCACATTATCAAGGAACTATGATAATGTGAGTAGTCACGAAAGCGCTTGGAATTTCTCTATTCTTTCAGAGTGGTTGTTTTGCATATTCTGAAATCACCTGTTTACTGTGATCTTATTAAATATATATATATATATATATATATATATATATATATATATATATATATATATATATATATATATATATATATATATATATATATATATATATATATAACAATCATGGGGGATTAGGGAAGTCAGGAAGAATGAAGTTGATGTAAGCTTTTCGTGTGTCCAGAAAGCATATACAAAAGCCAAGATGATCATCAAATATTATTACAATCATATTATTATTATTATTATAAACATAACTAAGCGCTAAACCCCAAGGGTCATCAAACAGAACGAAAGGAACACGTGAATAAAATCTGCTAGCCTGTCGGGTGACCTTTCTTTCAAAGAACACAAGAAGGCAAATGTTACGACAGCCAGGAAAATGACGAGGTAGATAATTAAAACTTTCTAATCATGGGAAACTGTACCAGTGGAGCCACCATTCAAATCGCTTGTGCTCTCTGACTCGTTTACAATGCTGACAGTTCCATTTAGAGCGAGAGAAATATTCGAACAGATACAAAGCACATTTACTGCTGGTCTAGAGCTAATAAAGCATTAAAATTACCGGGGAAATCTGAGTCCTAAATATGTATTCAATGGAGCAGAAGAAGAAAATACTTTCATCATCATTCAACACATTCACCTCACACATAATCAATGTTTTTGCAGAGGTGCTCAAAACACAACAGCTTAATAGCATATACTTATAAAGATAAACAACATATCCCTCCACACTTCTAATATCCCAAACCCCTCCTTTAGAGTGCAGGCATTGTACTTCCCATTTCCAGGACTCAAGTCCGGTTATATAAAAATAACCGGTTTCCTTGAATCCCTTCACTAAATATTACCCTGCTCACACTCCAACAGATCGTCAGGTCCCAAATACCATTCGTCTCCATTTACTCCTATCTAACACGCTCACGCACGCTTGCTGGAAGTCCAAACCCCTCGCCCACATAACCTCCTTTACCCCCTCCCTCCAACCTTTTCGAGGACGACCCCTACCCCGCCTTCCTTCCCCTACAGATTTATACGCTCTCCATGTCATTCTACTTTGATCCATTCTCTCTAAATGACCAAACCACCTCAACAACCCCTCTTCTGCCCTCTGACTAATGCTTTTATTAACTCCACACCTTCTCCTAATTTCCACACTCCGAATTTTCTGCATAATATTTACACCACACATTGCCCTTAGACAGGACATCTCCACTGCCTCCAACCGCCTCCTCGCTGCAGCATTCACAACCCAAGCTTCACACCCATATAAGAGCGTTGGTACTACTATACTTTCATACATTCCCTTCTTTGCCTCCATAGATAACGTTTTTTGTCTCCACATATACCTCAACGCACCAGTCACCTTTTTTTTCCTCATCACTTCTATGATTAACCTCATCCTTCATAAATCCATCCGCCGACACGTCAACTCCCAAGTATCTGAAAACATTCACTTCTTCCATACTCCTCCCCAATTTGATATCCAATTTTTCTTTACCTAAATCATTTGATACCCTCATCAGCTTACTCTTTTCTATGTTCACTTTCAACTTTCTACCTTTACACACACTCAAAAACTCATCCACTAACCTTTGCAATTTTTCTTTAGAATCTCCCATGAGCACAGTATCATCAGCAAAAAGCAACTGTGTCACTTCCCATTTTGTATTTGATTCCCCATAATTTAATCCCACCCCTCTCCCGAACACCCTAGCATTTACTTCTTTTACAACCCCATCTATAAATATATTAAACAACCATGGTGACATTACACATCCCTGTCTAAGACCTACTTTTACTGGGAAGTAGTCTCCCTCTCTTCTACACACCCTAACCTGAGCCTCACGTTCCTCATAAAAACTCTTTACAGCATTTATTAACTTACCACCTATTCCATATACTTGCAACATCTGCCACATTACTCCATTATCCACTCTATCACATGCCTTTTCAAAATCCATAAATGCAATAAAAACTTCCCTACCTTTATCTAAATACTGTTCACATATATGCCTCAATGTAAACACTTGATCTACACATCCCCTACCCACTCTGAAACCTCCTTGCTCATCCGCAATCCTACATTCTGTCTTACCTCTAATTCTTTCAATTATAACCCTACCGTACACTTTTCCTGGCTTACTCAGTAAACTTATTCCCCTATAACTTTTACAATCTCTTTTGTCCCCCGTCCCTTTATATAAAGGGACTATACATGCTCTCCGCCAATCCCTAGGTACCTTCCCCTCTTTCATACATTTATTAAACAAAAATACCAACCACTCCAACACTACATCCCCCCCTGTTTTTAACATTTCTGGCATGATCCCGTCAGTTCCAGCTGCTTTACCCCCTTTCATTCTACGTCATGCCTCACGCACCTCCCCCACACTCACATCCTGTTCTTCGTCACTCCTAAAAGATGGTATACCTCCCTGGCCAGTGCATGAAATTACCGCTTCCCTTTCTTCGTCGACATTTAGAAGTTCCTCAAAATATTCTCGCCATCTACCTAAAACCTCCATCTCCCCATCTACTAAGTCCCCTACTCTTTTTATAACTGACAAATCCAATCGTTCTCTAGGCTTTCTTAACTTGTTACACTCACTATAATCTTTTTTTCTTATTTTCATTAAAATTATATATATATATATATATATATATATATATATATATATATATATATATATATATATATATATATATATATATATATATATATATATAATATACTTGAAATATAGGGGGTGGTAGGAGAAAATTCTCAAACAGCTTCAGGGAAAACCTTGAGTTTTCCCTGAAGCAAGTTTATTCTTTTCTCTGAGGATGAGGGTCCCTAGGAAAGTTCTAGAGGTGGTACCTCCCTATATTTGATATATATATATATATATATATATATATATATATATATATATATATATATATATATATATATATATATATATATATATATATATATATATATGTCGTGCCGAATAGGCAGAACTTGCCATCTTGGCTTAAATAGCAACGCTTATCTTACCATATAGGACAAGTGAAAATTTGTGTATGCAATAATTTCGCATAAACCATTCTGAACCTAACGAAAAAAAAATATTTCACTGTCTTTGTTTAGTATTAAATTATTGTAAACAAATCTAAAATATATTTAGTTGAGTTAGGCTAAAATATAATCTTCTTGTTATAATAAAGTTAGGTAAGTTTTCTAAAATTCTTTTGGAGCAAAATTAAAATTTTTTACATTAACATTAATGAAAAAAATATATCTTAATTTTAAATGAGTTCTTGCTAATTGACCAGTTTTACATATTCGGCACGACATTATATACATACATACATATATATATATATATATATATATATATATATATATATATATATATATATATATATATATATATATATATATATATACACATACGTATAAAGTATTTGAAGGCTTGGTCATCAATCAGATCAGTGCCACAACAGAGACACAGAAGTGCAAAATAAACACAGTGAAGAGTATGGTCGGCGTGAGCACAAAAAGAGAACACTGTATTAACATCCGTGGTCCCAGCTTGTTCAACTTCTTGCCAGAAGATATCAAAAACACTAGTGAGAAAAATATAGAAGTCTTCAAGGAGAAAAAAGAGAAGCATTTCCACCAGATGCCTGATCAACCAGGCTGTGATGTATATGTGAGCCAGTGGGTGGCCAACAGTAATAGCCTGGTTTATCAGACAAGCCTAAGGTCAGGCACCGGGAGTAGAAAAACTCTCGAAGCTCATCAAAGGTATATCAATGTTGTCGGCTTCATTCAGGGCATAAGAGAGAGAGCAGAGTTGGAACACATACATTATTTGCGGCCAAGACAAAGCTAAAAAAAAGTACTTAAGTTATTAGAAACACCTCAGTGTACTAAATATGTGCTAGCTGATCCGGAGGAGTTATTAGGAACACCTCAGTGTACTAAATATGTGCTAGCTGATCCGGAGGAGTTATTAGGAACACCTCAGTGTACTAAATATGTGCTAGCTGATCCGGAGGAGTTATTAGGAACACCTCAGTGTACTAAATATGTGCTAGCTGATCCGGAGGAGTTATTAGGAACACCTCAGTGTACTAAATATGTGCTAGCTGATGCGGAGGAGTTATTAGGAACACCTCAGTGTACTAAATATGTGCTAGCTGATGCGGAGGAGTTATTAGGAACACCTCAGTGTACTAAATATGTGCTAGCTGATCCGGAGGAGTTATTAGAAACACTTCAGTGTACTAAATATGTGCTAGCTGATCCGGAGGAGCTATTAGGAACACTTCAGTGTACTAAATATGTGCTAGCTGATCCGGAGGAGCTATTAGGAACACCTCAGTGTACTAAGTATGTGCTAGCTGATCCGGAGGAGTTATTAGGAACACCTCAGTGTACTAAATATGTGCTAGCTGATCCGGAGGAGTTATTAGGAACACCTCAGCGTACTAAATATGTGCTAGCTGATCCGGAGGAGTTATTAGGAACACCTCAGTGTACTAAATATGTGCTAGCTGATCCGGAGGAGTTATTAGGAACACCTCAGTGTGCTAAATATGTGCTAGCTGATCCGGAGGAGTTATTAGGAACACCTCAGTGTACTAAATATGTGCTAGCTGATCCGGAGGAGTTATTAGGAACACCTCAGTGTACTAAATATGTGCTAGCTGATCCGGAGGAGTTATTAGGAACACCTCAGTGTACTAAATATGTGCTAGCTGATCCGGAGGAGTTATTAGGAACACCTCAGTGTACTAAATATGTGCTAGCTGATGCGGAGGAGTTATTAGGAACACCTCAGTGTACTAAATATGTGCTAGCTGATCCGTAGAGGTTATTAGAAACACCTCAGTGTACTAAATATGTGCTAGCTGATCCGGAGGAGTTATTAGAAACACCTCAGTGTACTAAATATGTGCTAGCTGATCCGGAGGAGTTATTAGGAACACCTCAGTGTACTAAATATGTGCTAGCTGATCCGGAGGAGTTATTACGAACACCTCAGTGTACTAAATATGTGCTAGCTGATCCGGAGGAGTTATTAGGAACACCTCAGTGTACTAAATATGTGCTAGCTGATCCGGAGGAGTTATTAGGAACACCTCAGTGTACTAAATATGTGCTAGCTGATCCGGAGGAGTTATTAGGAACACTTCAGTGTACTAAACATGTGCTAGCTGATCCGGAGGAGTTATTAGGAACACATCAGTGTACTAAATATGTGCTAGCTGATCCGGAGGAGTTATTAGGAACACCTCAGTGTACTAAATATGTGCTAGCTGATCCAGAGGAGTTATTAGGAACACCTCAGTGTACTAAATATGTGCTAGCTGATCCGGAGGAATTATTAGGAACACCTCAGTGTACTAAATATGTGCTAGCTCATCCGGAGGAGTTATTAGGAACACCTCAGTGTACTAAATATGTGCTAGCTGATCCGGAGGAGTTATTAGGAACACCTCAGTGTACTAAATATGTGCTAGCTGATCCGGAGGAGTTATTAGGAACACCTCAGTGTACTAAATATGTGCTAGCTGATCCGGAGGAATTATTAGGAACACCTCAGTGTACTAAATATGTGCTAGCTGATCCGGAGGAGTTATTAGGAACACCTCAGTGTACTAAATATGTGCTAGCTGATCCGGAGGAGTTATTAGGAACACCTCAGTGTACTAAATATGTGCTAGCTGATCCGGAGGAGTTATTAGGAACACCTCAGTGTACTAAATATGTGCTAGCTGATCCGGAGGAGTTATTAGGAACACCTCAGTGTACTAAATATGTGCTAGCTGATCCGGAGGAGTTATTAGGAACACCTCAGTATACTAAATATGTGCTAGCTGATGCGGAAGAGTTATTAGGAACACCTCAGTGTACTAAATATGTGCTAGCTGATCCGGAGGAGTTATTAGGAACACCTCAGTGTACTAAATATGTGCTAGCTGATGCGGAGGAGTTATTAGGAACACCTCAGTGTACTAAATATGTGCTAGCTGATCCGGAGGAGTTATTAGGAACACCTCAGTGTACTAAATATGTGTTAGCTGATCCGAAGGAGTTATTAGGAACACTTCAGTGTACTAAATATGTGCTAGCTGATCCGGAGGAGTTATTATGAACACCTCAGTGTACTAAATATGTGCTAGCTGATCTGGAGGAGTTATTAGGAACACATCAGTGTACTAAATATGTGCTAGCTGATCCGGAGGAGTTATTAGGATCACCTCAGTGTACTAAATATGCGCTAGCTGATCCGGAGGAGAGATACACGGTCATATATACGTGGAAGGTGCTTCAGGGCAAAATCTCAAATCCGCACACTGCCATAACATACTGGAATGAGAGATATGGTAGAATATATCAAATAAACCCAGTTAAAAATCAGGGATGCCGTGGGCATCATAAGACAACATGGTATCACCATTCACGGCCCCAGACTTTTCGACATCTTGCCAGAAGATACCAGAAATACAGCTGGGACAAGTGTAGACGTCTTCAAGAGGAAATTGGACAGGTACTTCTACTAAGTGCTAGACGAACAGTAATGTGACGAACACCTGGGCCAGCAGGTTGCCAGCAGCAATAGCATGCTTGTGCATAAATGATTTAGAAACCCGACAAGTTGATAAAAGACACACTTGTGCAACATTTGGGAATCTTTATTTTGGAAACAAGGTAAATAAAGATAGAAGATGAGGAGTTTTACGAAGCAAGACTGAGACCAGGACGTGTGAGGAAGGACTGGGACCAGGACGTGTGAGGAAGGGCTGAGACCAGGACGTGTGAAGAAGCACTGAGACCAGGACGTGTGAGGAAGGACTGGGACCAGGACGTGTGAGGAAGGACTGAGACCAGGACGTGTGAGGAAGGACTGGGACCAGGACGTGTGAGGAAGGACTGGAACCAGGACGTGTGAGGAAGGACTGGGACCAGGACGTGTGAGGAAGGACTGAGACCAGGACGTGAGAAGAAGCACTGAGACCAGGACGTGTGAAGAAGCACTGAGACCAGGACGTGTGAGGAAGGACTGGGACCAGGACGTGTGAGGAAGGACTGAGACCAGGACGTGTGAGGAAGGACTGGGACCAGGACGTGTGAGGAAGGACTGGAACCAGGACGTGTGAGGAAGGACTGGGACCAGGACGTGTGAGGAAGGACTGGAACCAGGACGTGTGAGGAAGGACTGAAACCAGGACGTGTGAGGAAGGACTGGAACCAGGACGTGTGAGGAAGGACTGAGACCAGGACGTGTGAGGAAGGACTGAGACCAGGACGTGTGAGGAAGGACTGAGACCAGGACGTGTGAGGAAGGACTGGGACCAGGACGTGTGAGGAAGGACTGGAACCAGGACGTGTGAGGAAGGACTGGGACCAGGACGTGTGAGGAAGGACTGGAGCCAGGACGTGTGAGGAAGGACTGGAACCAGGACGTGTGAGGAAGGACTGAAACCAGGACGTGTGAGGAAGGACTGGAACCAGGACGTGTGAGGAAGGACTGAGACCAGGACGTGGAGGAAGGACTGGGACCAGGACGTGTGAGGAAGGACTGGGACCAGGACGTGTGAGGAAGGACTGGGACCAGGACGTGTGAAGAAGGACTTGGACCAGGACATGTGAGGAAGGACTGGGACCAGGACGTGTGAGGAAGGACTGGGACCAAGACGTGTGAGGAAGGACTGGGACCAGGACGTGTGAAGAAGGACTGAGACCAGGACGTGTGAGGAAGGACTGGGACCAGGACGTGTGAGGAAGGATTGGGACCAGGACGTGTGAGGAAGGACTGGGACCAGGACGTGTGAGGAAGGACTGGGACCAGGACGTATGAGAAAGGACTGGGATCAGGACGTGTGAAGAAGGACTGGGATCAGGACGTGTGAGGAAGGACTGGGACCAGGACGTATGAGAAAGGACTGGGACCAGGACGTGTGAGGAAGGACTGGGACCAGGACGTGTGAGGAAGGACTGAGACCAGGACGTGTGAGGAAGGACTGGGACCAGGACGTGTGAGGAAGGACTGAGACCAGGACGTGTGAGGAAGGACTGAGACCAGGACGTGTGAGGAAGGACTGGGACCAGGACGTGTGAGGAAGGACTGGGACCAGGACGTATGAGAAAGGACTGGGACCAGGACGTGTGAGGAAGGACTGGGACCAGGACGTGTGAGAAAGGACTGGAACCAGGACGTATGAGAAAGGACTGGGACCAGGACGTATGAGGAAGGACTGGGACCAGGACGTGTGAGGAAGGACTGGGACCAGGACGTGTGAGGAAGGACTGGGACCAGGACGTATGAGGAAGGACTGGGACCAGGACGTGTGAGGAAGGACTGGGACCACGACGTGTGAGGAAGGACTGGGACCAGGACGTATGAGGAAGGACTGGGACCAGGACGTGTGAGGAAGGACTGGGACCAGGACGTGTGAAGAAGGACTGAGACCAGGACGTGTGAGGAAGGACTGGGACCAGGACGTGTGAGGAAGGACTGGGACCACGACGTGTGAGGAAGGACTGGGACCACGACGTGTGAGGAAGGACTGGGACCACGACGTGTGAGGAAGGACTGGGACCACGACGTGTGAGGAAGGACTGGGACCAGGACGTGTGAAGAAGGACTTGGACCAGGACATGTGAGGAAGGACTGGGACCAGGACGTGTGAGGAAGGACTGGGACCAAGACGTGTGAGGAAGGACTGGGACCAGGACGTGTGAAGAAGGACTGAGACCAGGACGTGTGAGGAAGGACTGGGACCAGGACGTGTGAGGAAGGATTGGGACCAGGACGTGTGAAGAAGGACTGGGATCAGGACGTGTGAGGAAGGACTGGGACCAGAACGTGTGAGGAAGGACTGAGACCAGGACGTGTGAGGAAGGACTGGGACCAGGACGTGTGAGGAAGGACTGGGACCAGGACGTATGAGAAAGGACTGGGACCAGGACGTGTGAGGAAGGACTGGGACCAGGACGTGAGAAAGGACTGGGACCAGGACGTGTGAGGAAGGACTGGGACCAGGACGTGTGAGGAAGGACTAGAACCAGGACGTGTGAGGAAGGACTGGGACCAGGACGTGTGAGGAAGGACTGGGACCAGGACGTGTGAGGAAGGACTGGGACCAGGACGTGTGAGGAAGGACTGGGACCAGGACGTGTGAGAAAGGACTGGAACCAGGACGTATGAGGAAGGACTGGGACCACGACGTGTGAGGAAGGACTGGGACCACGACGTGTGAGGAAGGACTGGGACCAGGACGTGTGAGGAAGGACTGGGACCAGGACGTGTGAGGAAGGACTGGGACCAGGACGTGTGAGGAAGGACTGGGACCAGGACGTGTGAGGAAGGACTGGGACCAGGACGTGTGAGGAAGGACTGGGACCAGGACGTGTGAGAAAGGACTGGAACCAGGACGTATGAGGAAGGACTGGGACCACGACGTGTGAGGAAGGACTGGGACCACGACGTGTGAGGAAGGACTGGGACCACGACGTGTGAGGAAGGACTGGGGCCACGACGTGTGAGGAAGCCAAGACGTCATGTGCGACCAGTACATAATTAACCATGTAGGTCAGATAAGACCAGTACCACCATACGTAGACATCATTACTGTTCCAGGAAACTCGACTACAGCTGTTGAGGAGAAAGTCTGGCTGGGTTTACTTAGCGATAAACTCAACAGTATATTGAATAAGGTGAAAGTTGTGAGAACAGTTGTAGAGATGCTTCCCCCAACATCCTCTCACACCTGTGATATGCCTGTGACATGCTTCGAGAGTTTTTCTACCCCTCACTCCCATGCTGGACCCAGGTTTTTCTGCTGAGTACTTGTTGTCATCCTGATAATCCACGTAGCAGTCACAGCCGGTTTATGTGGTATTTGGCGGAAGCTTAAGCAAAGTTTTCTCTTGAAAACTTTTACACCTGTTGCTGGTAGCAAGTTGCTTAGTCTTGGACCACAGATATTACTGCCCCCACGGCGCTCCTGCATTTCACTTGGTCTATTTACCACTTCCTCCCATATTTCTCACGCCAGAAGTACTCTGGATAACCTGGGGTTTTCCATTCAGTCTCTAAAATAAATCACCTATACTTACAGCAACTGTATTCTTTACTCCATAGAATTAAAGATTTATATTTTAAGTTTCGTTTACCAATACACTGTTAAGGTGGTGTGTAAAGTAGGAATTAGATCTTTATGTATCTTCGGTGTATCTCTTTACTCCAGAGAGAACATTTACACTGAGCCGTTCTCGGTAGTTTAAATGCTTTAATGACTCTATTCAGGCCATAAACGATCACTGCATCTTTTCCAGTCCTGATATCTCTCCTGCCCTGAACGGAGCCGTCAACACCAAACAATATTCTAAACGAGAAAGCACATTTTTTCTTTTAATTTTTTTTCTCTTATTTTGAAAGTTCTCATCCGCCCTGTCATTTTTCTGACCTTTTTGACATTTGCCTTATTGTGTGCTGTGTATGATAGTCATCTAACATTTTTATACTAAAGTATTTTACAATCACGTTTCTTTCGTTCTCTGATGTGGTATTCCTGTTTTGTAGCCAATGATATTTCTGAGTTCTTTATTCTTTCCGTATTAGAACAGCTGGAATGTATCACCAATGAACATCATATTTTCTATAGCCTCTCCTACGTGAGTCTGTTTCTCTCGTCACCCTTAATACCGGTGAAGGGTTCTTGAGCCCAGGGATCGAATGTACCCTTCCTTTCATGATCAGTCCTGATGGCTTCCCATTCATTCCCCAGCCGTTGTATAGCCCCTGCGAGTTTAGTGTCTGACTACCCCGACTCATACCTGTGACGGGTTCCGAAAGTTCTTTGATCCTTGCTGCCAGTGGGTTGAGGGTTATATAACTTGGCTGATCAGACAAAGCAGGTAGTGGTATAGTTTTTTCCTGAAAAACTTATGAATTTATTCCAGCAATATTTCTTATATCTGCTGGTAGCGGCTATGAAACTATTCTTGCGTGTCCAGAGTCCTCCCAACTCTGTACGCATTTGCTCCCTGCCATAAAACCTGAGAATTTAATCGAAAGCTACTAAGGAATCTCAAGTCGTGATCAGCCAAGTTGCTTTTTCTGCAGATCCTTAGCCAGCAACAGAAGCACCACCACCACCACCACCACAACCACCACCACCACCACCACCAACACCACCACCACCACCACCAACACCACCACCACCACCACCACCAACACCACCACCACCACCACCAACACCACCACCAACACCACCACCACGACCAGCACCACCACGACCAGCACCACCACCACCACATGACTGATCAAGTTCCTTATCCAGTGCCACGAGAAATATTTCAAGTATACGTAGGTACCTGGAGGTTACCTGGAGGTTATTCCGGGGATCAACGCCCCCGCGGCCCGGTCCATGACCAGGCCTCCCGATGGATCAGGGCCTGATCAACTAGGCTGTTACTGCTGGCCGCACGCAGTCCAACGTACGAGTCACAGCCCGGCTGATCCGGCACTGACTTTAGGTATCTGTCCAGCTCTCTCTTGAAGGCAGCCAGGGGTTTATTGGCAATTCCCCTAATGCTTGATGGGAGGCTGTTGAACAGTTTTGGGCCCCGGACACTTATGGTGTTTTCTCTTAGTGTACCAATGGCGCCCCTACTTTTTATTGGCGGCATTTTGCATCGCCTGCCCAGTCTTTTACTTTCGTAGGGAGTGATTTCTGTGTGCAGATTTGGGACCATTCCTTCCAAGATTTTCCAAGTGTAGATTATGATATATCTCTCCCTCCTGCGTTCCAACGAGTACAAGTTAAGTGCTTCCAAGCGTTCCCAGTAGTTAAGGTGATTGACAGAACTTATACGTGCAGTAAAGGATCTCTGTACACTCTCTAGATCTGCGATTTCACCTGCTTTGAATGGATATGTTAATGTACAACAGTATTCCAGCCTAGAGAGAACAAGTAATTTGAAAAGGATCATCATGGGCTTGGCATCTCTAGTTTTGAAAGTTCTCATTATCCATCCTATCATTTTCTTTGCACGTGCGATCGTGGCACTGTTGTGATCCTTGAAAGTGAGATCCTTAGACATTACTACTCCCAGGTCCCTTACATTATTTTTCCGCTCTATTGTATGGCCGGAGTCAGTAGTATACTCTGTTCTAGTTATTATCTCCTCCAGTTTTCCATAACGGAGTAGTTGGAATTTGTCCTCATTGAACATCATATTGTTTACCGTTGCCCACTGGAAAACTTTGTTTATATCTTCTTGGAGGTTAACCGCGTCCTCAGCAGATGACAGCCTCATGCAGATCCTAGTATCATCCGCAAAGGATGATACGGTGCTGTGGTGTATATCTCTGTTTATGTCTGATATGAGGATAAGGAATAAGATGGGGGCGAGTACTGTGCCTTGTGGAACAGAGCTCTTCACTATGGTAACCAGAATATTAAATGTCACCCTTTACACGACCAGCATTCCTACGCATACCCATGACTCATTTCATACCCATGACTCATTTCATACCCATGACTCATTTCCAGGATTCTAATACCATCTCAGCCAGGTCTCAGGTTAAGCTCATCTGTTGACTCCATGGTCGGCGAGGTTATACTAGTGGCACACAGGCCCACAACGCCATCACAATTAACTCATGTGATCAGGAATCTGCAGAAGATAGTGGTCTGGTTTTCTCTTGAAAACTTCTACCTACGCTTCGGAAATATTTCTGATTTCTGTTGATAATGTAATGAGTCTTGGATCACGGATGCTAACACAGTGTTCTCTAGCTGTACTCGTGCCGCCCATGCTTTTCATGGAGTTTATTCTAATCTTTCTCCCAAACCTTTCACTACAGAGAGATATTATGACCGAGGACTTGAGAACCAGGCTTTCAAGGTTTCCGTATTATCGAGTCTCTTTCCTCTGTTTCAGAGAGAACAATTCAGGTGCTTTGATTCGTTTCCAGAAGTTCAGATGTTTTATGGTGTCCATGTGGGTGGTGAACGACCTCTGTATATTTTCCAGCTCTGCAATTTTTTCTTCCTTAAGATACACTGTAAGCATTAAGCAATATTTGAGTCGTGATGGCACCATTGCTTTTCTTTTTTCCAATGTTCTCAAGCTCCACTCTTATAATTTCCCTGCCCTTCGCTCCATTTTGCTTATTGTGTTCCGTACATAACATATCATCTGACATAATTATTCCTGTCTTATACTTGTTTCTTGCGTTTTATTATATATTCTGTGTGCTTTATGTATATTCTGCAACCTCATAGGAAGCAACAAGAAAAAATGCTAAAAATCATTAAGAAATGACATTTCCCGAAGTGAATTCAGAATCAACGATTTAGTTTTACAGGAAACCATAGTTTATGACTCCGGCTTAGACCGAGATATTGTATTGGTCTGAGACTGCCTCAAATAAAAGGAGTTTATATAATTAATACACACACACAAACACGCACGCAGGCACACACACACACACACACACACACACACACACACACACACACACACACACACACACACACACACACACACACACACAAGACTAGTCCCAGAGCTAAGGGGATTGTACTACGAATAAAGGTTAAGGGAAATTGGCCTGACGACACTGGAGGACAGGAGGGTCAGGGGAGACATGATAACGACATATAAAATACTGCGCGGAATAAACAAGGTGGACAAAGACAGGATGTTCCAGAGATGGGACACAGAAACAAGGGGTCACAATTGGAAGCTGAAGACTCAGATGAATCAAAGGGATGTTAGGAAATATTTCTTCAGTCATAGAATTGTCAGGCAGTGGAATAGCCTAGAAAGTGATGTAGTGGAGGCGGGAACCATACATAGTTTCAAGACGAGATTTGATAAAGCTCAGGTAGCAGGGAGAGAGAGAACCCAGTAGCAATCAGTGAAGAGGCGGGGCCGGGAGCTATGACTCGACCCCTGCAACCACAAACACACACACACACACACACATACACATATATCATTTACCAAACTGCGGCAGGCTAGGGCTCGACCCCACAACACCTTGTCCCGCCTCAAGAGACAACACAACGTACCATGTCACCATACCACTGAGCCAGCAATTCTACAAAGATCATGCATCCAGCAGAGCTAGATGTTTTTCTCGTGATCCGAGGACACTCATGGCAGTGGTATCTCGCGGATTAATTTCGGCCTCCTCCTGTTTTAATACCAGACTCAACAAGCAGTATATATATATATATATATATATATATATATATATATATATATATATATATATATATATATATATATGTAGGGAGGTACCACCTCTAGAACTGTCATGGGGACCCTCATCCTCAGAGAAAAGAATAAACTTGCTTCAGGGAAAACTCAAGGTTTTCCCTGAAGCTGTTTGAGAATTTTCTCCTACCACCTATATTTCAAGTATGTTTTATTAAAAGACAAAAATACATTGGCCAAACATTCACAAAAATACAACAGAAAGCAAAACAACATAGGTAACTCAGAGCTACATCTCGAATACTTCGTCCAGCTCCCCTGCGGTGGGCCGCGTGCCTAGAATGCTGCAGGCATTTCCTCTCTGGATCGCAACACTGAGTCTCTGAAAGAGAAAGCTGGTCGCCCTGTGGTCCTTGGTTTCTATGATGAGCTTTTCACCCAGCTCTTTGAGGAACTTTAGAGCACACTTGCCCCATGTTCCAAGGGTCTCCGACCCTATTGGAATGAAGTTATAGCAAGGGGGAAGGTCTTCATATTTTCGGATCTTCTGGGTCTCCCTGTGGCTGGCAGTTCCACCCCCTTCCACTACGGAGTATGGCAAGTAGGTGTCTGCCAATGTGGCAGCACAGGTGTAGTCCCAGGCAATCTGCTTTCCATCCTTCCAGGGTAGCATAGTGGCTCCATCAGGACGCTTTTGACTTCCATCAGACCTCTGTACTTGGGGTTCCCGTTGAGCTGGGCAACGGGCTGTGGCGAGGCTTCTCTTTATGATGTCATTGACCTACTCATGTCTGGCATACTTCCCTTCTGCTGTGTGACACACAAGACCATGAAGTCCGAATTGATCAGCTGTCGCCATGCCGCAAATACACCTATGTTCGGTGAGGATGGGGGCGGCTAGGCGAAGAGCAACACCAATCCGAATGGCCTGTGTGTGTGTGCGTGTGTGTGTGTGTGTGTGTGTGTGTGTGTGTGTGTGTGTGTGTGTGTGTGTGTGTGTGTGTGTGTGTGTGTGTGTGTGTGTGTGTGTGTGTGTGCGCGCGCTCCCAGTTGGGTTCATATTTCGTGGCACTATGGTGCTGGCACCTAGTGGCATAGGCCTACCAAGCTCAGCTCACATCACACTTACCCTGCCTCACTCTAGCAGCCGACATCACTCAGACAACAAGCGTTTCCTTCGTCACTCTCTCTCGAGGGCATGGCCCTCTGGGCCTGGGCTGCCATAATACACTGCCTATGTAGAAGAACCCAAATAAAGTAAGAACGCCTCCGAAGCCTTATCATTGAGCCCTGGCTTGCACAGTCCCATTTTAATTGTTATAAATGGTGGCAAGCCTTGGTCACAGCAATGTTGCCCGGAGAGTGGAAGGAAGAAGCATGAAGATGTTGTCTCCTTCATCGTCTTGTACAAGAAGCATCCATCTCTCTACGAGTTGTCCTGAAGTAGCGTCTGCAAGTTTCATCCTTCAGACAAGATCAGCAGGATCCAGGCTGAAATTTGCTGAATTTTCTTCGAGAAACCTTTGTGGCATCACCTGGGTCTTCGCAACATCCCACTCTGTTCTTCAGTTTTTGTGTTCAGCGTCACCTGTATGTTTCTGCTGTTGTTTTCAGCTCAGCACTGCTATTTCAGCAAGTAAGAGGTGAGTTTGGTAGAATCTGCACTGCCTTCCACGTGTGTGTGTGTGTGTGTGTGAGAGAGAGAGAGAGAGAGAGAGAGAGAGAGAGAGAGAGAGAGAGAGAGGAGGGTAGGCTTGGCTGTCCTGGTCCCACCACATGCACCTCGCGTCACGCCACCCACACTCGCTTAGCTACACTACCACCATACATCACTACGCTACTCACTGTCCTTCTGCTGTTTTTCTGTGAATTCAGAGTGAATTCTTTGCCAGTGCTGTGTATCCGAGTGCCCAAGGTAACTCTTAAATCATGTGGATTACGATGCCAGATGTGGATAAGGGCACGTGGATCTACCAGCCGTGTGGGGAAAACCATGTGGGTTACCAAGTCAGATGTCCAAAGCCACATGCTGTTGTCTACTATCTGACGTCAACATGCTGCCTGCATCACCCGTGACGTCACAATGCTGCCTGACGTTACCCAGGAAGTCTCCCAGATGTAACCTCGCGATGTCACTCCAGGATGTTGCCTGATGTCACCGTGCTGCCTAACGTCACCTCACATGTCACCCCACATCACTCACGATGTCACGCCTGACATCACATGTCACACACACACACACACACACACAGTCTAAGGGTAACCGTGGCCAGTGACACCTACGCTACTCTGAGACCTCTCTCCCTGCTTTGGTTGCTCCCTTGCAACATTGCAAAGCTCCTGATGACGCACTAAGAAGTGTGAAAGTACTTGAGCTAAAGATTCCCCCCCCCCCGGTGGCTTGTCCTGCATAGTTAAGATCGCCTGTCTGCGATTGTTTGCAACACACACACACACACACACACACACACACACACACACAAATATATATATATATATATATATATATATATATATATATATATATATATATATATATATATATATATATATATATATATATATGCAATAAGATCACAGTAAACAGGCGATTTCAAAATATGCAAAACAACCACTCTGAAAGAATAGAGAAATTCCAAGCGCTTTCGTGACTACTCACATTATCAAGGAACTATGAAAGTAAAGCATCCAAGGAAGCTATATAAGGGGTCAGGCCAGCACCTCACTATCAGATCCCACAACGGTTAAACACCTGACGCGCGCCGACCCAACTTGGATAGTTCCTTTGCACAACTCACCCACAAACTATTCTACCCAAGAAAATTTAAAAATTATTATTTGTCCAGTGTATTATTAAATTCTTCCCAAATTCTATTAGTAGATGAATGGTTCAGAGAACCGACATGTTGATAAATTAGACACATATGCAACTCTTGGGTATCTTTATTGAGGAAACGTCGATGTGTTCAGTCCATCAATCTTGAATAGAATATTCTATTCAAGATTGATGGACTGAACACATCGACTCAAGGTTGAGGGACTGATTACCTCATTCTCCTCCTGTTCTTCAAGTTTCTCCTTCGTATGGACTGATGAAGCCACTGTGTGGCGAAACGTTTCCTCAATAAAGATACCCAAGAGTTGCATATGTGTCTAATTTATCAAATTCTATTAATTATAAATGGATCTAATTTATATAAACCAAAGGAAATATTCATATTATTGTCAAAACTGCTTTTTATGAAACAAGATTCAATTATATTCCTGTCGACCATGGACTTGCTTGATACTACTTTCTCAACTTTTTGAAAATCAATTGGATGGTTAAAATCTCTTACATGAATAAATAGAGCATTGGAATCTTGTCCAGTTCTAATGCTATATTTATGTTGTTTTAATCTTAGTTCGAGATTTTTACCAGTTTGACCGTAATAAACTTTATCGCAAATTTTACAAGGAATCTTATAGACACATAAGAACATAAGAACATCACAATTCCCTACTCTCCGTTCCTCGCAATTTGCTCCTCTTCCCTTCCCCACAATTCTCTACTCTCCCATTCCCATAATTCCCTACTGTTACTTCCCACAAACCCACTTCGAGGACAGCGTGAAACAAGCTTTTATGCCACAAGACGGGCAGAAAGCAGCAACTTCACTCTGGCTGTACCCTTCTCCAGTACATCACTCCATCTGAGATCATACATACCCAGGATGACTCGAGTATGGAATACATTCGTACAGCATAATGATGTCAACGAGATAAAGTCAGTTGATCAAATGAAAATGCTGGCCCACAGATGGCTCCAACTTCATCCTGTTTCCTACTTGTATGTCTCATAACAATAAAAATGCTTTCAAATGAGCTGATGTAGGTAACAGCTCTTAGCTTGTCAAGAAAGTTAGGAATCCTTAACCTGTAAATAGCTTGTCAATAAAGCTAGGGATCCTTAACCTTGTCAAACCCTGTGTAAAAAAAAAAAAAAAAAAAAAAAAGGAGGAACACTGCAGCAGGCCTGTTGGCCCATGCTAGGCAGGTCCTTTACAATTCATCCCACTAACAAACATTTGACCAACCCAATTTTCAATGCCACCCAAGAAACAAGCTCCGATGTGCAAGTCCCACTCACATCCAACCTCTCCCACTCATGTACTTATCCAACCTAAATTTGAAACTACCCGAAGTCCTAGCCTCAATAACCCAACTAGGTAGACTGTTCCACTCATCAACTACCCTATTTCCAAACCAATACTTTCCTATGTCCTTTCTAAATCTAAACTTATCTAATTTAAATCCATTTTGGGGGAAATTCTTTATCAAAAGTTTTTTTACTGTATCAAGATTTTTGAATACAACTTTAATATTAAAAGTCTTAAGAAGAGAAGGCATATCAACCAAGTTTTCATGGTAAGGAAGAACCAACATATTTTTAGTTGAATAATAATACACTGGACAAATAATAATTTTTAAATTTTCTTGGGTAGAATAGTTTGTGGGTGAGTTGTGTAAAGGACCTATCCAGTTGGGTCGGCGCGCGTCAGGTGTTTAACCGTTGTGGGATCTGATAGTGAGGTGCTGGCCAGACCCCTTATATAGCTTCCTTGGATGCTTTACTTTCATAGTTCCTTGATAATGTGAGTAGTCACGAAAGCGCTTGGAATTTCTCTATTCTTTCAGAGTGGTTGTTTTGCATATATATATATATATATATATATATATATATATATATATATATGTCGTGCCGAATATGTAAAACTGGTCAATTAGCAAGAACTCATTTAAAATTAAGTCCTTTCGAAAATTTTCTCTTATACGTTTAAAGATATATTTTTTTTCATTAATGTTAATGTAAAAAATTTTAATTTTGCTTCAAAAGAATCTTAGAAAACTTACCTAACCTTATTATAACAAGAACAATTTATTTTAGCCTAGCCCAACTAAATATATTTTAGATTTGTTTACAATAATTTAATACTAAACAAACACAGTGAAATATATTTTTTTCGTTAGGTTAAGAATGATTTTGGCGGCATTATTGCATACACAAATTTTCACTTGTCCTATATGGCAAGATGAGCGTTGCTATTTAAGCCAAGATCGCAAGTTCTGCCTATTCGGCACGACATATATATATATATATATATATATATATATATATATATATATATATATATATATATATATATATATATATATATATATATATATATATTTACTGTCAAATCAAGAAATCCTTGGGAACACATCAATCCACTATGCAATTAGCTTTGGATACAGCTATAATAACACATACTGCTTCAGATTTTTTTCTCTTTGAGGTATAATTTGAAACTGTTTCCCTCTATAGTCGTGATGTTGCTGTACGCTGCAGGTACACTATAAGAGAACTCTTCCCTCAAGGGAGGTTCCTTGATGCTGGTAAAGGGCTCTTGATCTAGGGAATTGGATCTGTGCTCCAATTTCTTGAATTAAGCGTGAATGCCTTCCATAGCTCTACACAGGCGCTTTATAATCCCTACGGGTTTAGCGCTTCCCCAAGAAATTAAACAAAAAAATATGAGAACTAGATGAGTGTTGGTGGTCCCTGGCTCTTGAATGGCCTCCCTCGGAGAGTAGATAAACTCTCGAAACTCTTCAAAGATATATCAATGGTAAAGGTATGCATAAGGGAAATTACCAACAAACCTCTGGTTGCCTTTAAGAGAGACTGGGCAAGGCCCTCCAATTAGCTCTTGACCAGCCAGGCTGTGGTTCATACTTGGACTGCATGCAACTACCAATCACAGCCTGGCTGACCAGGTCCTGATCCACCAGGAGGCTTAGTCTGGGACCGGGCTGCTGGGACGTTGACTCCTGGAAACTTTATTCAGGTAACCTTCAGATAAAGTGTTGGAAAGTAAGCACCAGGACCTGAGCAACTAGATCTTGGCACAGATCAAGGTAATAAATGTGCATCTAGCAGAGGTGTGAGAAAGCGGTAGCAGTGGTTGTAAACGTGAGGGAAACAAAACCAAAGAAACCGGAAGGAAAAGGAACGCATTTAAGAAAAACAAAACAACAGGGATTAAGACAATGGTGTAGATGCTATGAAGTTTATATTGGCTAAGAAAGGCAGTGGGTGAGAGGTTTCTGGTTCCTCGACAGCAACTCCTCCTTCAACGTCCATTCTTTTTGCATAGTTTTTTAAGCATATTTGTCGATGAACATTATTTAGGTTAGGTTTGGATAGGCTAGAATGGTGTCTATCCATAAAAATATCAGATATTACATACAACAAAGACAGTAAATATAATAATGCATAAAGGGGGTAAAACTTCAGAGTCGTGAATAAACAGAGACCAACCAAGCAGTGTCAAAATAATGACTGAAGATTCCAGTTTCGACCTCAACGATTACACACACACACACACGTGCGAGTCGTTCCCTCGAATGGATCTTCCTGGATTTCTTACTCATTTCTGCAATATTGCAAGCTCCTGATGTGTTTACTGCAACAAGAAAGGCCTAGAGCTATTATTCAACTCCTACTTAGTTTTGTATCTAATTGCCCACACTGACAAAAGTATGGTTCAGTGAGGACAATGGAAGAGCCAGACTTGTCTGTAGCCCGACACTGGCACCATCAACACTACCATTCTGATCCCCAACAGTACCAGCACCACCACCATTAAAAGCACCAGCACCCACCACCAATAGCAGCAGCAGCACCCACCACCACTAGCAGCACCAGCACCCACCACTACTAGCAACAGCAGTACCCACCATCACTAGCAGCACCAACACCAGCACCCACCACCATCACTAGCAGCAGTAGCACCCAACACCACTACTAGCAGCAGGCAGCAGCAGTACCCACCACCACCATTGGCATCCACCACTAGCAGCACCAGCGCCCACCACCACTAGGAGCAGCAGCAGCAGCACTAACATCAGAGCATCCCGGCCAGCCTGGTTGCAGATAAGCCCAGAATCCTCACATAACTAGGCAGCGCCTGGCACAGCCGCCTGATAAACCATCATTACTTTCCATCTCCAGCAATTACTCCCCCTTCCCCACCCTCTTCCCTCCGCCACACCAACCCCGTGACTCTTCCACCACACACCCCTCACCCTTATCTCTCTCCTCGTGGGCCCCCTCCCTCCCCATGAACCGTAGTTAAAACGGCTCAGCAGGCCGTGACAGCGTGGTAATCCAGCATAATGACTAAGTTAATCATCAAGCGAGCGGTATTATCCTGGACGAGCCCAGCCCTCACTTAACATGCTGGACCCGCCGCTACTTCCATCTCCACCATTTAATTATCAGCCCGCCAGGCAAGCCCAGCCCAGTCCAGCTTGCTTGGGCTGCAGCTCAATGACGCCAAGAACCAGATCAACCATTGTGTAATGGCTATGATGACCGCTTAAAGCAACAACTTAGATGAACGGGCAATGAACAGGGAAAATGTGGTCCTGGGCCAGACTGCGAGGGTAGAAATTTTTTTGAAACCGTTCACAGGTATACCAAAATTATATCACGGGTATATCGACTATTAAAACACAATAAAAAGATTACGGAGGACTTAGAAGAAAAATAATGTTGATGTAATCTGTACGGAATTTGTAAAGGTATTTAACAGATGTAACCACGGAGTATTATCTCATAAAATGAAGTCAACAGTTATAAGAGGAAGCTATGGGAAGTGGATATTCATTTTTTTAATAAATCGACAGAGTAAAAAGTTGACTACACTGAGGCATGGTGCTAGCACTATTACTGTTTCTCACCATCATAGCTGACATAAAGAAGGACACTAACCACAGCTTTGCATCGTCCTTTGTAGACAAAGTGTGAAAGTTACCTCAGTAGAAAACACACAAAACTACAAACATACATCAACAAAGTCTTCAGAGGGAAAAAAATAAAAATAACATGTTCAGTGTTTATAATTTTAACAGGTAAGGAACAGGAAGAATGAAGATCTCAAAAATTAACACAGAATACAGAAAAGAATGAAATTATTAAGTCAGAGGATCAGATATCTGGAAAACAGAGTAAAGAAGGAAAATGATAGTGTGGATTATGAGAACTTTCAAAATAAAGACTAGCAACGCCAGGGATGGTACTTCTCAGATCATTGTGCTCTAGTGACTTGAATATTGCTGTGCTCACAGCACCTCTCAGGGCAGGAGAGATAGAAGAGGAAAACATACGAAGGTCGTATACTGCCCACATCTACCGTAAATATCTACAGTAAAACAAGAGAATATCTGAAAATACTTCGATTATTCTGTCTACATTATTATTATTATTATTATAATCAAAAAGAAGCGCTAAGCCACAAGGGCTCTACAGCGCTGCAGGGTAGGGAAGGAAGCGAGGGTATTGGGCGTTGTTCTGTCTACAACGTAATGGAATATGGTACTTGTTAATATATAATGATAGATAATTAAGAGCCTGGACCCATAACTAACATGATGGTAGCGAGGGAAATGGGAGAAAATGTGAAATTAAGCTACTGAAGACGGGATGGGGAAACGGGGGATGAAGGATGGGAGGAACAATTTGAGAATATTGTGACAATATCCGTGGCCCAAGACTCAACATATTATCTGCAAGATATTACACGAACGAATATGACTCTAGTGGGTTTAGCGCTCAGCCTTGATTATAATAATAATAATAATAATACAAGAACGAAGACTGAAACTAGAACGAAGTAGCGAGACAGCTTTCTTCTACAAGTTTCGGATCAACCGAGCTATGATGGCAAGGTGGGCTTAACACAAGCAACCTGACTGACCAGGTAGTCAACAGAGAAGCCTGGCCTCAGGCCGGGCAGAGGAGATAGAAGAACACTTGAAAGATGTCACAGGTGAAGTCACAAGTAAATCACTGAACAACATACTGACTTACCACAAAACAAATCCGGTCAAGTATCCAAAATCTGCTTATTGTAAATGACTTAATTTTTGTAATTTGCTTAGACAAAAAACGTTGCTGTCTAGCTCTTGGACCCGTTACGATGGGTACAGGAAGTAAGATACAACAATCATACATAAAGAACTACTCTTTCGAGATCCACAAACCAACACAACCTGGCTGATCAGACACAGCTCAAAAGCTGACACGGGAGTCAACTGTAAGAACAATATGGTCCATGGAAATTAAATTTGGTCTGGGCACCATAGCGTGATTGTCTTGTTAGAAAGTTATGGCGCCTTCCGTTACCTACTTAGCTCGGGGACAGTTAGTCCCAAAGCTGAGGGGGTACTTGTACCTCCTCCCATGGGAGACTTAGGTCTCGAGATGCTCCCCAGATAGGGAGCCAAGACCGGGTCACCACTACTTGGAAAAGACCCGGGCCGGGAGAGTACCGGTGAATAAAAAAAAAAAACTACCAGTGACCATGTTAATACCACCCTCCACATCATCCTATCAACTAGGTGAGTACAAATAGGAAGCGCATCTGTCTCGCGTTCAGCAGATTGAGGATCGAGCCTCCACCATGTCTTGTGCTGAATGACCCACATGGGTTTAGCACTTAACATGAATTATTATTATCCACATCATCCTTACACACACACACACACACACACATATATATATATATATACATGTATATATATGTATATATACCTTTAATGAGTTTCGAGAGTTTTTCTACTCCCGGAGCCCGGGAGTCGAGGTCGATTCGTACAATCATAACTAAGAGCTAAACTCATAGATCCTGGTCCCGACTCTTATCGACTTGTTTTACTGATTCCTGGCTTTTATCATTATTATTAATTATATTATAAAGCGCTGAACCACTGTGGATTATTGCGATGCTGTGGATGAAAAGCGAAACGTTGATGTGATTTCCACGGTGACCATGGTGTGATAACCCGGAAAAATAACATTAAAATTTCTAAGAAACATCACTTTAGTGATAGTAAACAAGACGAAAGTCCAGCCTCAGCGAGGTAAACGGATCAACACCCCCAGTCACGGTCCTAGCACTAATACTGTTTTTCATCCTTACATCATGTATAACTAAAAAACACTAAGTCACAGCTTCGTATCATCTTTCGAGGACGATAAAGGATACAGTAAAGATACAGAAAAAAATATCAGACACCAGTGAAGTCTTCCAATGAGCACATGAAAATAAGGAAGTTCACTGGAGACAAATTTCAGTTGCTTAGTTACGGGATGAATAAACCAATCAAAAAGAGCACAAAATTGAAGATCGGCAGATTATCTCATAGAACATAAGAAACAGGTAAAAAAAATATACTGCCAATACAGGAGAGGTCAAAAGAATGATAAGATACATAACAAAACCTTTTGAAACAAGATAACACCAATGATCGTGCTATTGAAATCATTTGTGCTCTCATCTAAGGCCACAGGTTCGTTCAAGGCAGATAGAGATATCAGTGGGGAACCTGACTCCACTCCGTTGCACCTACCTCCTATATTAGGCTATCATGGTGCCTTCAGAAGAATCCCCACAGGTGGTGGGCAAGGAGGGGTGGAAGGACAATGACCTCACCACCAGTGCGCGAATAAGAGAATACATAAACCATGTTCTTTCACCAATATTTCACTGTTAATGCCATGACCACTCCGAGAGGACATATCCCACAACAAACCAGCTTGCTCTTCCCTAAACGTGACCTCATGCACAGTACTATGTACAACACAAATATCTGACTAGGCCTGATGGCCACTAGCAACAATAGCCTGGTTGCTCAGGATGTTGTTACTAGTGGCCAACAACAGCCCGGTCAAAGGTATCAGTTTGTTTTTTAAATCGTTATTTTCCATAAATTATTAGGAAGATTTCTTGGGATAAAACCAGATGTTTTTCTATACTGACATGACACAATGAGCATCACCACTCGCATGACACTACAACTATGACCCTGACACCACTCCCAGTAACAATGAGCATCACCACTCGCATGACACTGCAACTATAACCCTGACACCACTCCCAGCAACAATGAGCATCACCACTCGCATGACACTGCAACTATAACCCTGACACCACTCCCAGCAACAATGAGCATCACCACTCGCATGACACTGCAACTATAACCCTGACACCACTCCCAGCAATAATACACACACAAATCTCATCTCATTTCTTCCCCTTTACATACAAGCAGCGAACAGAAAGATAATTACATACACAAACAGGTAGTGGAAGCGACCTAAATACATGTAAATGGATTAATAAGTAGATCTGCATTATGTCTTCCAGATAAAGAGGCACGCGGTAGGCTACGTCGATTTCTCTACGATCTGAGCAGTGATCGAAAGTATATGTATTAGTCATTTTACGTTAATTTATCATAAATTAACCTATATTTCCTTCTTGCTAACTGCCAATGTCAAACCATAAATAGGCAGCAGTGTGTGATGTTGCTCCAACCTTACCCACCCACATGAATTGGAATGTAATGAGGGTGAAACAAGAGAATCTTGTTCCTTCATTATGAGAAGACGAGGCAATTCAGCAGTGATGGGCCGAGCCTTGGCCGCAAGAGGACCAACAGAGTGCCGGGTCAACACTAAGAGGCTTATATATAAACTGTGGTGGACCAATCACTTGGCCAATCACTAGTATTGTTCGGTATTCCGAATTCTGCAACTATAATAAATTACTGTAATAACCCGCAATACATGCTATATTATTCATCTCTCAGTAACCTTGCCTAAGTGGGACTTTACCAGTAATCCTATATTATCCATACTTTCATTAGTGTAAAAAATAATTGTATTCGCTCATATATCTGTATTTTATTTTCCCAAGAATATGATATCCATGAATTATAAAATGCTGATTACGTGGAGTTAGTAAATTCAGTCGTGAGGTGAAAAGGGATGTTCGTACCTGCAGAAGATAGACTTATCTATCTGTGTTGAGTCCGTAGTTATTACCTCTGCTATTTTTTCCCTGATTAAAAGCCAAAGCAAAAAGCCATCAGTGAAAATAAAATCAACCCAAAATACTTCTCGTATGGAAAAATCAATGGTGTAGTACTGGATCATAGGTGACAGATGCTGAAGGAGTCACAGCTCAGTGAGAAAATACACAACTAAGTATATAGCTATGTCCAGTAGAACACCAGAAACATCAACGTAATCAAAGAACACTCACCCTTCTGGTCGATGTAGAAGACACCTCGTCCTTCAGAACCCACCAAGGAGTAAGTGATGGCGGCGTCAGCAGGATTGTGATCACCGTCGACGGCGCTGAAGGTAGCAACCAGGGTGTGTGGAGGAGCAGACTCCAGCACCTGGGCCTGCTCCACGTCCTTCATGAAGACTGGCGCGTGAACATTTTCGTCAACATCCACCACCTACAGAGACGCGAGGCAGGGGACAAGACACATCAGCACCACTAGTTGATTTCAAATACTTTATCACAGCGTACATAATATTATGCCTGAACTTATACCATCACACACTGACTGCAATATTTATAGGATAGGCTACGTCTGGCATGACCTCAAACTTCCTGCAATCCTCCATAAATCTAAAGGATTTCACCACAACTCTAAAAATCTAGTCTAATCCACGTGTAGCAGTCTGGAGTTTATTTTCGAGTATAAGTTCACTTAGTTTCATACTTATAAAATCACAAGTGGGAATTATATTATTTGAATGCATATTCAACACACACACAAAAATACTGTGTCATGCAAATCTTAAAGAAAATTCTTTCATTACTCGAGTCTAGTGGTACTAGTAGGATTAACCCTAATGCAAAAAAAATACTGTTAGCAAAAGTTGTGGACTATATATAGCTTATACAGAACTGTGAGGACGTTGTTTGGTTGTGAATAAAGATAATTAACAAGAAATTACTAAGTCCTTCGGACACACAGGATATATACACTAAGAGTTGTATGTTTCTAAATGTATATATGCTGCGAATCTACTTTAATCCCTGTTTTAGGGATTAAAGTCTACCTGGAGGGTATTCCGGGGATCAACGCCACCGCGGCCCGGTCCACGACCAGGCCTCCAGGTGGATCAGGACCTAATCAACCAGGCTGTTACTGTTGGCCGCACACAGTCCAGCGTACGAACCACAGCCCGGCTGATCCGGCACCGACTTTAAGTATCTGTCCAGCTCCCGTTTGAAGGCAGCCAGGGGCCTATTGGTAATTCCCCTTATGCATGGTGCGAAGCTGTTGAACAGTCTTGGGCCCCGGACACTTATGATGTTTTCTCTTAGTGTACCAATGGCGTCCTTAATTTTAATTGTCTTTCCACGTCTGATGGTGAAAAGGTTACCATGCACCCCTAATGACCCGAGTGTAGACGACAGACTTTCAATTCCATTAACCAACCTTAGATCATGGACACTGCAGCAGGCCCACTGGCCCAACTAGACATAATATTTTGCTAGTAGGAGGTCGCGAAGGACCTGTCTAGTTGGGCCAGCGGGCTTGCTGCAGTGTTCCTCTTATGAGGCCGGTGTCGTCGCGCGTCAGGTGTTGCTTTGTTGTGGGATGTGTTTGTGAGGTGTGGTCCAGACCCTTTATATGCCTTCCTTTGAAGTATTACTTTTACAGTTCCTTGATAATGTGAAAAGTCACGAAAGCACGTGGAATTTCACTATTCTTTCAAAGTGGTTGTTTTGCATATTCTGAAAACACCTGTTTACTATGATCTTATATATATATATATATATATATATATATATATATATATATATATATATATATATATATATATATATATATATATATATATCGTGCCGAATATGTAAAACTTGCGATCTTGGCTTAAACAGCAACGCTCATCTTGCCCTATAAGACAAGCGAAAATTTGTGTATGCAATAATTTAACAAAAATCATTCTGAAACCAACGAAAACAATATATTTCACTGTGTTTGTTTAGTATTAAATTGTTGAAAACGTATCTAAAATATATTTAGCTGGATTAGGCTAAAATAAATTGCGCTTGTTATAATAAGGTTAGGTAAGTTTTCTAAGATTCTTTTGGTGCAAAATTATAAATTGTTACATTAACATTAATGAAAAGATATATCTTAAACGTATAAGAGAAAAATTTAGAATGGACTTAATTTTAAATGAGTTCTTGCTAATTGACCAGTTTTACCTATTAGGCACGACATTACATATATATATATATCTATATATATAATGTATATATATATATATATACATATATATATATATATATATATATATATATATATATATATATATATATACACATATATCTATATATAGATATATAGATATATATATATATATATATATATATATATATATATATATATATAAAATATAGGGAGGTACCACCTCTAGAACTGTCATTGGGACCCTCATCCTCAGAGAAAAGAATAAACTTGCTTCAGGGAAAACTCAAGGTTTTCCCTGAATATATATATATATATATATATATATATATATATATATATATATATATATATATATATATATATATATATATATATATATATATATATATATATATATGCAAAAAACCACTGTAAAAGAGTAGTGAATTCCAAGCGCTTTCGTGACTACTCCTATTGTCAAGGAACTATGGTTTATATATATATATATATATATATATATATATATATATATATATATATATATATATATATATAAAATTTACAAATGGAATTTGAAGCTACACAAGACTGATTTTCTGCAAGAAGTGCCTAGTAGTAGTCGATGAGTCATTCACTCTGTTTAACTGAAAATCTACTCTTGTATTTAGCACATGCTTTAATTATAACAAACCTTACATGTCTGAAGACCGCTCTATGGCCCTGGTGGGTTTAGCGCTTAGTTTTGATATTAATAATAACGATACTCATTCTAGAGACCGCTGTAACATGATGTTTCTGGGTCTTCTCAAACCCAATCCATCTCACCACAATTGTACTACTGTTATTACTATTACTGCCACCCTCTCGCAGCTTACTACCTTCCTGCCACTATATATACTCTTTCTTAGTTATTCTGTTTTAGGACTGAAAAAGCCGTGCGTGGCGAAACATTTTCTCTAATGTCCTGAAATGTAGGTGTCTTTTTCCACATCTTATCGGTATCACCATACCATTTTTCACTCTTATTAAATGCGTGACATTTATTTCCTAAATTTATTTTTCTAACTATATGAGCCTAGTAGTACTCGTATATCAATTTTAAAATTACTTCTGGCAGTGAATCCGAAAAAACTGAGGTCAGTACCTGCACAATGACGTGGGTGCTGGCAGAGAGTGGAGGCGTACCATCATCAGTGGCACGAACCGTAATGTTGTAGGCGGGCCTGGTCTCGTAGTCTAGTTTAGCAGCGAGGCGCAGCGCCGCTGTGTCTGCGTCTAGCTCGAAAATGCCCTCATGCCCACCCATGAGAGTGTAGCGCAGGCGAGGAGAGTCCGGATCGTGGGCCGTCACAAGCGTAACTAGTGCACCCACAGGAAGGTCCTCGGGAACACGCACAGCAGTTGATCGTTCAGTGGGGAAGACAGGAGGGCAGTCGTTGATATTGGCTACTTGAATTGTGACGTAGGCGTGCGCAGATCGTGCCCCGCCGTCAGTAGCCACCACACGCAACTCGTACACGTCATGAGTCTCGTGATCCAGGGGCCATGCCACGCTCAGCCGTCCATTCACAGGGTCCAGTCTGAAGTCTTTCGTGTCGGTAGCCAAACTGTATGTCACCACGCCATTGGTGCCCTCATCGGGATCTTGTGCCCGCAACTCGTACACACTAGTGCCGTTGGCCACGTTCTCTGGCAAGAAGAAGCTATAAGCTGGTTTATCAAAGTTAGGAGCATTGTCATTTTCGTCGACAAGAGTGACAACAACAAGGCGGGAGGCTGAGCGCTGCGGTTTACCTAGATCATATACAGTTAAGTTGAGATTGTAGCGAGCAACTTTCTCCCGGTCTAGCAGGCCTGCTACCGTCAGAGCCCCGGTTTCTAAGTCCATCATGAACACAGATTCTTCGTTGCCAGATGAAATGACATAAACTAGATGTCCTGGGTAGCCGCTATCATCATCCTGAGCTTCAATCTTAAGCACCAAGGTGCCCGGGTCGCTGTTCTCTCGTACACGGACCTCCAGGGGCACGTGCAGCAGTTCTGGCCCGTGTGCGTTCAGCCCTGTCATTGGTGGTGTCAGCAAGCTAATGAGATCATCTTGGCGATTACTTTTTTCAGCACGTGCAAGCTGCTCAGCTAGACGTTGAGCTACACCCATCTCCCTGCAGTCCAGCACCGTCCACGAGTGTGCTGATGGGTTCTGCTGTCTGACTAACTGTAGACGCAGTGCCAAGGTATCGGCGAAGTGTTGACCATCTGTTGCTGTTACGTTGAGTATACGTTCTGAGACCATCAGATCCTGCAAGTCGCATGCCAATGTCAATACACCCGTGGTGGAATCTAGGCCAAAGCAACGGTCGTCATTACCACCTACAATCCTGTAACTGATAATGTTTCCTTGATCGAAGTCCACAGCAGAAAGCGTAAAAACTTCCGATCCCAGAGGAGTGAGTCGGTCTATGAAGCCGGTGCAGTCTATACGCTCAAACTGTGGTCTATTATCATTGACGTCTTCTACGTGCACTGTGATGACCTTCTCACTCTGACGACGGTAGGGAGAGCCCCAGTCTGATGCACGCACCAGCAGTCTCCACGTACGTCGCTCTGTCTCGTAGTCTAGAGCGCGGGTGGTGCTCACCTCGCCCGTGAAATGGTCTACCGTGAAAGGCACATCATCGGCATTTGCTAAGCTGTAGGAAACGTACCCATTCTCCCCGGAGTCATAGTCCTGTGCCCGCACCTTAGTCACCCAGGTGCCGGCGGGCTGGTGCTCGTCCACACGTACTACGCCCTGAGGTGCCACAATCATGGGCGTGTTGTCGTTGGCATCCAGCACTCTCACTATTACCTTGGCAGAAGTTTGCTGCAGCGGCAGGATGACGGATGGGCTGGTTGCTCCAACGGTGAGAGTGTAGTCAGTGCGGGTCTCAGCATCCAGAGTAGCTCCAGTGGTGATGACGCCAGAGAAGGGGTCTATACGGAACTGTCCCCCTTTGTTTCCTGCTACTATAGAAAACTCGATGCGGCGCTGTGCTCCAGGAAGCCAAGAGCCTACTTGCACCACCCGCGTGCCCACAGGCGCTATTTCGCTGACGGTAGCCTCATACACCTCTTGTGTAAATACCGCCTCCTGCTGAGGTAATGGTGGTGCTGCCACTCGCACCACCTTGTAGCTAAACCGTGGTCGATTGCCTCCATCTGTAGCTTTTAATGTTAAGTTGAAGCCAAATGGCGACTCGCTCCAATCAATGGTATCGAGGGCCGCCAGGTTAAATTCATTAGCACCAGAGCCTGGCAGGACACGAAAAACGCGATCAGGATCGCCCTCCACTATCTCTAACGACCTCACCTCGCCACTGGGGCCACGGTCCTGGTCCGCTACATTGATGATGGCAACTACAGCCAGATGGGCTCGTGGCATTGACTCAGGCAACTTGACAACTAATATTTGTGGATCATAAACATTTTCTTCTGTAACATTAATATAGAGTTTGGCGTGAGATGGCCACCCTCCATGCTGACGGCGGCCCCGGTCTTGTGCCTGCACCGTCAACTCGTATGCTGCCTTCTCCAGGAAACTGAGTGGTCGCGTGAGAGTGACCACACCAGAGGTAGGATGGATAGCGAACACTGGCGTGCGGTCAGAGAAACTATAATATATCTGGCCATTGAGACCACTATCTGGGTCTTCGGCTTTGACGCGCGCTACTGAGGCATGAAGAGGTGTGTCCTCGCTGAGCCGTACGTGGTACTCGTCTTGCAGGAAGAATGGTGTAAGGTCGTTGAGGTCAGTAATGGTAATGATTACCTCAGTTACAGCTCCTGGGAGGTCTTCTTTGCTGCCGTCGTGATGACGGTGTTGTGCCTTCACCTTCAGACGGTACTGGTCGCGACTCTCCCTGTTTAGAACGTGGCGGTTACCAGTGCGTACGCGCAACTCAAGAAAGCAGAAGTCGCCGACGACCCGCTTTCCCGCCCGGAAGAAATTCTGGTTATCCCCTTCTGTGATGCGATACTTAATCTTGAGTGTTGGGTCGGTGACGTAGACTCCCATCATAGTGTCACTGACGACGGCTGTGTTGCCCAGAGCATTCTCCGGGACGCTGGCGTTGTACTGCTCTGCAGAGAACCTCACTGACTCCACACTTCCCTCCACACGCCCGCAGGAGCCCGCTACAGCGACTACCACTGCCACCACCACGTGCTGCCATCTCACACATCTCCTGATCACTACACTCGGGTGTGGGCATAGCAGGGGCGGAGGGCGACCCCGCGGGTGAGGGTGGGAATATGTCGTCTGGGTCATCTTGCCGGGGGGGCCACACACCCTGTCTCCTTCACCATGCTACTCCACCTGGAAAAAAGACAAGACTCATTAAAACACCATTGACATAACACAGTAGAACTATAAATGTCAAGCAGCTTGATGTTTCCTCTGCTTAACACCTCCAAGAATCTTATTTCACAGTCTAGTTTCCTAAATCGGAAATATTACAAGAATAATTAATTTATTATTATATTAATTGCAAGTGCTAAACTCGTAAGGGTCGCATAGCTTCCGGGGGAAAAACAGAAGAATGAGAACTATTGAGGAACATACAGAGAAGCAAAGAATTTACTAAATGTAAGTAGACGTTTGTAAGATTCACTCAGCATCCCATGATGCGATGATGAAACATGAGAAGACCCACTGTCCTGCCAGAGTGCAAAACATTTATCAGGCTTCAGTTTCACGCTCACATGACAGGAATGCGGTACCTTCCTGGATAGTCATTGTCTACCACCCTGCAATATACCCCTTCCCTTGGATCAAGAGGCTCTTGGTTTAAAGGAGTATACCTATCCTTCCTTTCCTTGGATCGACCCTGACTGACTCCCATTCACCATGTGCTAATTTATAACCTCTGCGAGTTAAGTGCTTCCAACAACATAATAATTAATAATACACAGTATGCACACGAACTTTCGATTATATATTTTTAAAAATTTAACCTCAATCAATAATGTTAATAAAATTTTGAAGCCTAAAGCTCAGTTTTGTATATGCGTGACATCAACATTTGTAGGCAAAGCCTGAGCATGCTGCCATCTACAGCTCATAAGACTGCCATCCCCACGAGCCCCTTTGGGGCGGGGCAGATGGCAGACCAGAGGCCTAGCTTCTCCCTACGAGCCCCATGAGGGCGGGGAATGTGGCTAGGCCTGGGGACAGTTGATCCCAAAGATGAGGGGGTACTTGTACCTCCTCCCATGGGAGACTTACGTCTCGAGATACTCCCCAGATAGGGAGCCAAGGCCGGGTCACCACTACTTGGAAAAGACCCGGGCCGGGAGAATACCGGCGAATAAAAAAAAAAATCAACATTTACTGCTCGCAGAACCAGTTGTGGAGATATTTACAAACATAAGAATACTGCCAACAGTTCTCTAGTTCTATGAGCTGAAGGAATAATAAACACATATGCACATCACTTTGAAACAAAAAACATAACTTAGCAAACAATTAGCTTAAAATTTTCAATGAGTTTGCTCTGCAAAACTTCCACTCGAAATATTAATTAGGTTGCAGCTCAGGTTGTTGCTGCTGTGTTTCTTACCGACTTAGCAAAGTGCTGCTTGTGGCTGCCAAACCTACACACCCAACATACTCACGGCTTGTTAGGTAAATGGACACAGGTGAAACTAATATGACATTTTCTTGTGGCAACGTTTCGCTCTCCAGGAGCTTTGTCCGGCTTGAGAAAGCTCCTGGAGAGTGAAACGTTGCCACAATAAAATGTCATATTAGTTGCATCTGTGTCCATTTACCTAACATTTTTTGTCGGTATTTCTACGATTATCATACTCAGACTTACCAGACTGTTGCTGCTTCTGGCCAACAGAGTACAGTACCAGCACATTTCCACTTATCAGGCTGTTGCTAATTGTAGGCCACAAGTCAAGAGACCCAACACACCCAGCCTAACGTATCACCTACAGCTACGTATCCTATCTCAGTCATTCTCTCATCCTCATTCTCTCCATCTTTGTTGTGGAGTATTATACTCCTTGGAAATATGTCATTGAGTCTAGAAACTCAGCTGCTGGTACTGTTATCCTAGTAGTGCCACTCACCACATGTTAGGAGTCATTATAAACAGACTGTCGTCAACAGTGAACTTAACGGGTTCCACTGGACAGTTTGTTCAGACCCACAAGGTTCTTTGATGCCGGCAAGAGGCTCTTGATCTAAGGAATATGATTTGTTCCCCTCTCCTTGGATTGAACCTGATTAATTCTCATTGCCCAAGCAGTGTATGGCCTCTTTTGGTTTAGCGCCTCCCCATAAATATAATATTATAATAATTCTGATCAGACAGCCTATGGTGTTTCTACTGGACTGCGTGCTGTTAGCACCAACAGCCTCTGTTAAGGCTAACAGCCTCTCTCTCATATATATACTCCCCCCACACAACGATTTTTTTTAATCCACTGACCTTCTCTCACTGATGAAGGGTGACCCCAGAAAGGAAAAACACCTTCACTGCCATCCATTCCATCACTATCTTCCATCATTATCATGCTGACATCAGAATTCAGATGGCCCGACCCACCTTTCCTTCAGTATAGACACTGTACTTCCCACCTCCAGGAAGATAGTCCGGCTAATCGGCTTCCCTAAATCCCTTCATAAATGTACCTTGCTCACATTCCAACAACACGACGGATCACAAACAAAACGCACTTGCTTCTCTTTCTTCGTCAACATAACGCACTTGCTTCTCTTTCTTCGTCAACATAACGCACTTGCTTCTCTTTCTTCGTCAACATAACGCACTTGCTTCTCTTTCTTCGTCAACATAACGCACTTGCTTCTCTTTCTTCGTCAACATAACGCACTTGCTTCTCTTTCTTCGTCAACATTTAACAACTCTAAAAATATTCCTTCTGTTCTCAGTACCTCCGCTTCCCAATCTAATTAATCCCCCTTTTTAAATATTTTTAACTGCTGAAACTGTTTGTTTCACAGGCTCTCTCAGTTTTTTGTATATTAAGAAAACATAAGCTTTACAACGTGTACTTAGGAATAAGCATCAACTCTACTTCATCGTAAAACTGCGTCAGAAAAAATGAGATTATTATTTACAAGAACAGGTGGAAAACAGCTTTTACAAACAATCCCTTCCAATTCAAGGAGGCCTATGTTGGACCAGGCCACGTAGAAAATAACTCCAGAAATCGACAACTAGACGTCGGTCAACAAACAGACCTTGATAAGCTGTGGTGCTTACGTTAAACTGCGTGATGCTAGCACCAATAGTGTAACTGATCAGGTTGTTCACCAGGAGGGGTGGGACGGGATCGGGCTGCAGAGGCGATGACCGCCACAACCATCAAAAGATAGTTACACAACAAACTTTTGCGAGTTTCTAAAATAATTAGTCTTTATTATTAAATAAGTAAATCTCAAAAGGTTATACATATACACCAGACTGTGATGGATATGTGGGTCAGTGAGCCACCAGCAGCAACAGCCTGGTTGACCAGGTGAGGACTAGACGAGCCTGGCCCATGGCCGGGCTCCGGGAGTAGAAAAACTCGGAACTCAAAAAGGAAAGGGTGGAGAGGAGGAAGGACATTGTGGGGTGAGAGATGGTGGCAGGGAGGTACAAACTGGAGGTACAAACTGGAGGTACAAACTGGAGGTACAAACTGGAGGTACAAACTGGAGGTTACAAACTGGAGGTTACAAACTGGAGGTACAAACTGGAGGTACAAACTGGAGGTACAAACTGGAGGTACAAACTGGAGGTACAAACTGGAGGTACAAACTGGAGGTACAAACTGGAGGTACAAACTGGAGGTTACAAACTGGAGGTTACAAACTGGAGGTACAAACTGGAGATACAAACTGGAGGTACAAACTGGAGGTACAAACTGGAGGTACAAACTGGAGGTACAAACTGGAGGTTACAAACTGGAGGTACAAACTGGAGGTTACAAACTGGAGGTTACAAACTGGAGGTTACAAACTGGAGGTACAAACTGGAGGTACAAACTGGAGGTACAAACTGGAGGTACAAACTGGAGGTACAAACTGGAGGTACAAACTGGAGGTACAAACTGGAGGTTACAAACTGGAGGTTACAAACTGGAGGTACAAACTGGAGGTACAAACTGGAGGTACAAACTGGAGGTACAAACTGGAGGTACAAACTGGAGGTACAAACTGGAGGTACAAACTGGAGGTTACAAACTGGAGGTACAAACTGGAGGTACAAACTGGAGGTACAAACTGGAGGTACAAACTGGAGGTTACAAACTGGAGGTACAAACTGGAGGTTACAAACTGGAGGTACAAACTGGAGGTACAAACTGGAGGTACAAACTGGAGGTACAAACTGGAGGTACAAACTGGAGGTACAAACTGGAGGTACAAACTGGAGGTTACAAACTGGAGGTTACAAACTGGAGGTACAAACTGGAGGTACAAACTGGAGGTTACAAACTGGAGGTTACAAACTGGAGGTTACAAACTGGAGGTACAAACTGGAGGTACAAACTGGAGGTACAAACTGGAGGTACAAACTGGAGGTACAAACTGGAGGTACAAACTGGAGGTACAAACTGGAGGTACAAACTGGAGGTACAAACTGGAGGTACAAACTGGAGGTTACAAACTGGAGGTACAAACTGGAGGTACAAACTGGAGGTACAAACTGGAGGTACAAACTGGAGGTACAAACTGGAGGTTACAAACTGGAGGTACAAACTGGAGGTTACAAACTGGAGGTACAAACTGGAGGTACAAACTGGAGGTACAAACTGGAGGTACAAACTGGAGGTACAAACTGGAGGTACAAACTGGAGGTTACAAACTGGAGGTTACAAACTGGAGGTTACAAACTGGAGGTTACAAACTAGAGGTTACAAACTGGAGGTACAAACTAGTTACAAACTGGAGGTTACAAACTGTAGGTTACAAACTGGAGGTTACAAACTGGAGGTTACAAACTGGAGGTTACAAACTGGAGGTACAAACTGGAGGTTACAAACTGGAGGTACAAACTGGAGGTTACAAACTGGAGGTACAAACTGGTTGCATTTGATATACTTTCCATGGATTCCGAGAGATTTCCTACTCACGCAGGGCCGGGTTTGTCTTGTGCTTTCCTGATCAACCAGGCTGTTGCTGCTGGCGGCCCAATGACCCCCACATTCATCACAGTCATGAATATTTTTATAAAGGTTGAAATTTATTATTATATTTAAAAGGAAGAGCTACAGTAGAACGGATCATAATGCGCTGACGAAGGTGGAGACGATTAGAAAATAATGTTGGTGATGTCACTGTGTTTCAGTGTGTTGGTGATGCCACTGTGTTTCAGTGTGTTGGTGATGCCACTGTGTTTCAGTGCCACACAACACTGCGTGAGCCATGCTCAACACTCACAATGCCACACAACACTGCGTGAGACATGCTCAACACTCACTCTGGTGGCCTGGTGGTTAACGCTCTCGCTTCACACGGTGAGGGCCTGGGTTCGATTCCCAGCCAGAGTAGAAGCATTGGACGTGTTTCTTTCCACCTGTTGTCTATGTTCCCCATCAGTAAAATGGGTACCTGGGTGTTAGTCGACTGGTGTGGGTCGCATCCTGGGACACTGACCTAAGGAGGCCTGGTCACAGACCGGGCCGCGGGGGCGTTGACCCCCGGAACTCTCTCCAGGTAAACTCCAGGTAAACAACACTGGGTGAGACATGCTCAACACTCACAGTGCCACACAACACTACGTGAGACATGCTCAACACTCACAGTGCCACACAACACTGCTTGAGACATACTCAACACTCACAGTGCCACACAACACTGCGTGAGCCATGCTCAACGTTCACAGTGCCACACAACACTGCGTGAGACATGCTCAACACTCACAGTGCCACACAACACTGCGTGAAACATGTTCAACATTCACAGTGCCACACAACACTGCGTGAGACATGCTCAACACTCACAGTGCCACACAACACTGCGTGAGACATGCTCAACACTCACAGTGCCACACAACACTACGTGAGACATGCTCAACACTCACAGTGCCACACAACACTGCGTGAGCCATGCTCAACACTCACAATGCCACACAACACTGCGTGAGACATGCTCAACACTCACTCTGGTGGCCTGGTGGTTAACGCTCTCGCTTCACACGGTGAGGGCCTGGGTTCGATTCCCAGCCAGAGTAGAAGCATTGGACGTGTTTCTTTCCACCTGTTGTCTATGTTCCCCATCAGTAAAATGGGTACCTGGGTGTTAGTCGACTGGTGTGGGTCGCATCCTGGGACACTGACCTAAGGAGGCCTGGTCACAGACCGGGCCGCGGGGGCGTTGACCCCCGGAACTCTCTCCAGGTAAACTCCAGGTAAACAACACTGGGTGAGACATGCTCAACACTCACAGTGCCACACAACACTACGTGAGACATGCTCAACACTCACAGTGCCACACAACACTGCTTGAGACATACTCAACACTCACAGTGCCACACAACACTGCGTGAGCCATGCTCAACGTTCACAGTGCCACACAACACTGCGTGAGACATGCTCAACACTCACAGTGCCACACAACACTGCGTGAAACATGTTCAACATTCACAGTGCCACACAACACTGCGTGAGACATGCTCAACACTCACAGTGCCACACAACACTGCGTGAGACATGCTCAACACTCACAGTGCCACACAACACTGCGTGAGACATGCTCAACACTCACAGTGCCACACAACACTACGTGAGACATGCTCAACACTCACAGTGCCACACAACACTGCGTGAGACATGCTCAACACTCACATTGCCACACAACACTACGTGAGACATGCTCAACACTCACAGTGCCACACAACACTGCGTGAGACATGCTCAACACTCACAGTGCCACACAACACTGCGTGAGACATGCTCAACACTCACAGAGTCAGTTGGAAAATGCTGCACAGATGTGAAATAAGAATATAAGAAAGGAGGAACACTGCAGCAGGTCTACGGGTTTAGCGCTACAAAATAATAATAATCTCACACCAGGTTAAGTTTCAGCATTTAAGAGGAAAATAACTTATTTTTCACAACTTTAAAACTTATTACGGGAAATTTACAACGTTTTCTTCCAGGCAACAAGAGAATCAGTTTATTATAGAGTGAGGGAAAAAATATAATGCAAAGTTAGACATTTAAATTATCATATTATAGCTGAAAATATGCAGTAAAAAAAAATATGAAAAATAATACCGGTGTGAGCGTGTCGTATATTACCCGAGTCTCGGCAATATGCAACAAACCATAGGTTCCACTCACATTATTACCAGTAATATTACATACTCTCTGTAATTTTAATAATTTCGGGTATTTTACTTTATCTGCCTCTTAAATAATGCCAAGTGTGTTTTACAATACCCATTTCGAATTCTCTATACTTCATCATTATATATTCCAAAATAAAATCAGTGGTTTAAGGCATCACATATCTGACTCATCCCCTGAGAATACTCAACTCATCTAGATTAAACCCACGGTGTACATGGCTAGTGTGGAGAGGGCCATGTTATACAGGGCCACGGTGTATAGGGCCATGTTGTACAGGGCCACGATGTAGAGGGCCACGGTGTAGAGGGCCATGGTGTAGAGAGCCACAATGTACAGGGCCACAGTGTAGAGGGCCATGGTGTACAGGGCCTCGGTGTACAGGGCAATGTTGTACAGGGCCACGGTGTACAGGGCCACGGTGTACAGGGCCACGGTGTACAGGGCCACGATGTACAGGGCCACGATGCACAGGGCCACGGTGTATAGGGCCACGGAACCATCGTCAAAACCTCGGCCTAACCAGGACATCGTATGGGTTCGAATACCACGTCCAGCATTAGGTAATGTGTGACACACACACACACACACACACACACATTGTAAGACGGTGCAAGGGTCAAGTCCCAGGAGGGTTGTGGTCAGGTCACAAGAAGTCACGGCCAGTCATTACACTGCACAAGACACCTCTCACACACACACACACTCACACACACACACACTCACACACACAGGGGTAGGGCAGTGTTACTACCGGTAGTTATTAGCAGTAAGAATACTTAGGAAGCTAGGAAGTCCTCTCTCAATGTGAACAAGGAATATGATAATAACCAGCAACAATTAATACGTAAATTCAGAAAGGGCAAGAAGTGGAGAGAGTAGCATAATTGGGAAAGATAAATGAGACTAAATTTGTGCCTATACGACGGATCTTTCAACCACAACACCTACCCCCTCCTAACCATCCCTCCACACACAAGCACATACACACAAGGGTAGACACTCATAGAAGCTCTAGACCCTAGTAGCAAGTTCCGCTTTTTATAACCCAGAATTACTGGTATGTGTTAGCAGTATCTCCCCCTCACACCTCCCCCATACACATGAACACACACATATACACACACCTACACTAGGACAATATGGTAACTTACTAGGCGAATACACACACACACACACACACACACACACACACACACAGGGAACAGGGGGGGTGGAGCAGTGGCATTGCTGATCAAAAATCGCTGGAATTTTGATGAGCTGGAGAGAGGAGACAGCGGAGAAGAAAGTGATTACATAGCGGGAACGCTTCACTCTGGAGGTCCCAAGGTGGTAATAGCAGTGATGTATAACCCACCACACAACAGCAGTAGGCCAAGGGAAGAGTACGACGAGAGCAATAGAGCTCATGCATGCAGGGCAAAGCTCCTGATCATGGGTGACTTTAACCACAAGGAGATTGATTGGGAGAACTTGGACCCGCATGGGGACCAAGATACATGGAGGGCTAAGATGATGGAGGTGGTACTGGAAAACTTCATGTACCAACACGTAAGGGACACTACAAGAGAGAGAGGAGAGGATGAATCAGCAAGGCTGGACTTAGTATTCGCCTTGAGTAGTGCAGATATCAAGGACATCACATATGAAAGACCCCTTGGGGCCAGTGACCATGTGGTTTTAAGCTTCGAATACAGAGTAGAGCTACAAGTGGAGGGAGAAGCAGGAAGGCCAGGACGAATGAAGCCAAACTACAAGAAAGGGGACTACACAGGAATGAGGAACTTCCTGAACGGGGTTCAGTGGGACAGAGAACTGGCAGGGAAGCCAGTTAATGAGATGATGGAATATGTAGCAACAAAATGCAAGGAGGCTGAGGAGAGGTTTGTACCCAAAGGTAACAGGAATAATGAAAAAGCCAGGATGAGCCCATGGTTTACCCAAAGGTGCAGGGAGGCAAAAACCAAGTGTGCTAGGGAATGGAAGAAATATAGAAGGCAAAGGACCCAGGAGAATAAGGAGAGCAGTCACAGAGCCAGAAACGAATATGCACAGATAAGAAGGGAGGCCCAAAGACAATATGAAAATGACATAGCAGCAAAAGCCAAATCTGACCCAAAACTGTTGTACAGCCACATCAGGAGGAAAACAACAGTCAAGGACCAGGTAATCAGGCTAAGGAAGGAGGAGAGACAACAAGAAATGACCGTGAAGTATGTGAGGAACTCAACAAGAGATTCAAAGAAGTGTTCACAGAGGAGACAGAAGGGGCTCCAGAAAGACGGAGAGGTGGGGCACACCACCAAGTGCTGGACACAGTGCACACAACCGAGGAAGAAGTGAAGAGGCTTCTGAGTGAGCTAGATACCTCAAAGGCAATGGGGCCAGATAACATCTCCCCATGGGTATTGAGAGAGGGAGCAGAGGCACTATGTGTACCCCTAACAACAATATTCAATACATCTATCGAAACAGGGAGATTGCCTGAGGCATGGAAGACAGCAAATGTAGTCGCAATCTTTAAAAAAGGAGACAGACATGAAGCATTAAACTACAGACCAGTGTCACTGACATGTATAGTATGCAAAATCATGGAGAAGATTATCAGGAGAAGAGTGGTGGAACACCTAGAAAGGAATGATCTCATCAACAGCAGCCAACATGGTTTCAGGGACGGGAAATCCTGTGTCACAAACCTACTGGAGTTCTATGACATGGTGACAGCAGTAAGACAAGAGAGAGAGGGGTGGGTGGATTGCATATTCTTGGACTGCAAGAAGGCGTTTGACACAGTTCCACACAAGAGATTGGTGCAAAAACTGGAGGACCAAGCAGGGATAACAGGGAAGGCACTACAATGGATCAGGGAATACTTGTCAGGAAGACAGCAGCGAGTCATGGTAAGTGGCGAGGTGTCAGAGTGGGCACCTGTGACCAGCGGGGTCCCACAGGGGTCAGTTCTAGGACCAGTGCTGTTTCTGGTATTTGTGAACGACATGACGGAAGGAATAGACTCTGAGGTGTCCCTGTTTGCAGATGACGTGAAGCTGATGAGAAGAATTCACTCGATCGAAGACCAGGCAGAACTACAAAGGGATCTGGACAGGCTGCAGACCTGGTCCAGCAATTGGCTCCTGGAGTTCAATCCCACCAAGTGCAAAGTCATGAAGATTGGGGAAGGGCAAAGAAGACCACAGATGGAGTACAGTCTAGGGGGCCAGAGACTACAAACCTCACTCAAGGAAAAAGATCTTGGGGTGAGTATAACACCAGGCACATCTGAAGCGCACATCAACCAAATAACTGCTGCAGCATATTGGCGCCTAGCAAACCTCAGAACAGCATTCCGACATCTTAATAAGGAATCGTTCAGGACCCTGTACACCGTGTACGTTAGGCCCATATTGGAGTATGCGGCACCAGTTTGGAACCCACACCTAGCCAAGCATGTAAAGAAACTAGAGAAAGTGCAAAGGTTTGCAACAAGACTAGTCCCAGAGCTAAGAGGTATGTCCTATGAGCAGAGGTTAAGGGAAATCAACCTGACGACACTGGAGGACAGGAGAGATAGGGGGGACATGATAACGACATACAAAATACTGAGAGGAATTGACAAGGTGGACAAAGACAGGATGTTCCAGAGATTGGACACAGTAACAAGGGGACACAGTTGGAAGTTGAAGACACAGATGAATCACAGGGATGTTAGGAAGTATTTCTACAGCCACAGAGTAGTCAGTAAGTGGAATAGTTTGGGAAGCGATGTAGTGGAGGCAGGATCCATACATAGCTTTAAGCAGAGGTATGATAAAGCTCACGGCTCAGGGAGAGTGACCTAGTAGCTATCAGTGAAGAGGCGGGGCCAGGAGCTCGGACTCGACCCCTGCAACCTCAACTAGGTGAGTACACACGCACACACGCACACATGCGCGCACACACACACACACACACACACACACACACACACACACACCACCACCACTTGACACAAACACATACCCCCCTCCCCTAACCACCTCTCCCCTTTCCCTAACCACCTCACCTTAGCCACCTACCCTTCCCCCAAACCACCTAACCCCTCCCCAAACCATCCAACCCCCCCAACTACCTCCCTCCCTCCAATAACCATCCTCCCCCTCCCCCATAACCATCCATCCCCTCTCTCTCTCTCAAACACATACTCCCCCTCCCCAAACCACCTCACCCCCTTCCCAAACCACCTAACCCCCTCCCCCAACTATCTCTACCCCTCCAATAACCATCCATCCCCTCTCCTCCTAAACATCTATTCCCCTCCCCCTAACCACCCGTCCCCCTTCTGTGGAGAAACGTGGGAACCTAGAACCAGGATGAGGACACGGGGCTCCAAGGACGAATCAGGGAGGGAGGAATGGGAGGCAGAGCTCAAAAAACAGGAAGACTGGGGAAGGAGACTAGATGAGCTGGAAAGGAAGATGGAAGAGAGGTTAGCAGCAGAATGCAGAAGGTGGAAGCAACAGGCCACAGCAGCAGAAATCAAGATAGAGAGATTAGAAGAGGAGCTGAGACATATGAAACAGCATAGAGACAAAGATATTACAGAAGTAGCATCGGCAATGGCTACATCAGACACAGACAACAGGTCTGAAGGGAGCATGGAAACTAAACTGTATGCAGAGGTCCTGTCAAACCCACATGGGGCCAAAACAAAGACAGGGAGCACACTAGGACAGAATGAGAGGTTGGAAGACATTGAAGGAACTAGAACATGTGCAGGGACCATACCAGATACCTGTGGGGGCCAGGAAGAGGTGAGCAGGAAGGACAAACCAAGAAGCATAGGGGCCATAACTAGGGAAGGGACTGAAGGAAGGAACACTCCACGGGAAGGAACTAAAACACATCAAAGGATGCAATGGGAGTCACAGTGGGAGGTGGAAAGGGAGAGATCCGTGTTTGTCTATGGGCTAGAGGAAGCTAAAGGGGAAACTTATGATGAAAGAAAGCAGGAGGAGAAAAAAGCGATTGAAGACATCATGAAGGTGATAGGCGAGGGGGACATGACCCAGGTGGCAAATTTTCGGAGAATCGGGTGGTTCACAAAGAAAAGGAATCGGCCTCTCAAAGTAATTTTCAAGGCAGAATCAACCCGAACCACGATCCTGCAGGAGAAAGCACGTAAGAGAGGCAAGCATGAGTTCTGGAGTGTGTACCTCGATCGAGACAGAACACAGGACGAAAGGAAGACGATGAAAGAGAGAGTTCAAAAATGAAAGGAGAAATGGGAGGAAATGAAAAAGGAGAGCAGAATAACCCAGGATCAAATGGAAGGACAAGCACACCCCCCAGAAACACCTGCAGAAGGACTCCAGCCACGACACCCCCAAGGCAACTGAACAATCCAAACCAACCATCACACACCGATCCCTCTGTTCCCACCCCCCGCACCACAGTTACAGTATTAGAACAGAAGTTGAAGGTTTGGTACACAAATGCAGATGGATTAACGAATAAACATGAGGAATGGCAAGAAAGAATCAATGAGAAGTCCCCAGACATCATAGCAGTTACAGAAACAAAACTCACAGAGACAATAACAGATGCAATCTTCCCACCAGGATACCAGATCATGAGGAAAGATAGAAGGGGCAGAGGGGGAGGTGGGGTTGCTCTGCTCGTAAAAAACAGATGGAAATTCGAGAAAATGGAAGGCATAGATGAGACGGGAGAAAGAGGCTACATAGTAGGTACATTTCAGTCTGGGGAACACAAAGTGGTCATTGCCGTGATGTATAATCCACCACAGAACCGCAGGAGGCCAAGAGAGGAATATGAAGAGAGCAACAGAGCAATGGTGGACACACTTGCTGAGGTGGCAAAAAGAGCTCACTCCAGCAGAGCAAAGTTGCTGGTTATGGGGGATTTCAACCACAGGGAGATTGACTGGGAAAACCTGTAGCCACATGGGGGTCCCAAAACATGGAGAGCCAGGATGTTGGATGTGGTGCTGGAAAACCTCATGCACCAACATGTTAAGGACACTACCAGAGAGGGGAGGATGAACCAGCAAGATTGGACCTTGTGTTCACCCTGGGCAGCTCAGACATTGAGGACATCAAGTATGAGAGTCCCCTAGGAGCTAGCGACCATGTGGTTCTGTGCTTTGAATACATAGTAGAGCTGCAAGTGGAGAGAATAACAGGAGTTGAATGGGAAAAGCCTGACTATAAAAGAGGGGACTACATAGGGTTGAAGAACTTCCTGCGGGAGGTCCAGTGGGACAGAGAACTGGCAGGAAAACCAGTAAATGAAATGATGGAGTATGTAACAACAAAATGCAAGGAGGCAGTGGAAAGGTTTATTCCCAAGGGCAACAGTAACAATGGGAAGACCAGAACGAGCCTCTGGTTTACCCGACGGTGTAAGGAGGCAAAAACAAAGTGCAATAGAGAATGGAAAAAGTACAGAAGGTAGAGAACACACGAAAATAGGGAGATCAGTCGCAGAGCCAGGAATGAGTACGCTCAGGTAAGGAGGGAGGCCCAGCGACAGTATGAAAATGACATAGCATCGAGAATCAAGACTGACCCGAAACTGTTGTACAGCCACATCAGGAGGAAGACAACAAAGACCAGGTGATCAGATTAAGGACAGAAGGTGGAGAACTCACAAGAAATGATCAGGAGGTATGTGAGGAGCTGAACAGGGGATTTAAGGAAGTTTTTACAGTAGAGACAGGAAGGGCTGTGGGAAGACAGCACAGAAGGGAACATCAAGAGGGAATATACCAACAAGTGTTGGATGACATATGAACAACCGAGGAGGAGGTGAAGAAGCTGCTAAGTGACCTTGACACCTCAAAGGCGATGGGACTGGACAACATCTCCCCATGGGTCCTTAGAGAAGGAGCAGAGATGCTGTGCATGCCTCTAACCACAATCTTCAACACATCCCTTGAAACTGGGCAACTACCTGAGAAATGGAAGACAGCTAATGTAGTCCCCATATTTAAGAAAGGAAGCAGAAACGAGGCGCTAAACTACAGACCTGTGTCTCTGACATGTATTGTGTGCAAAGTCATGGAGAAGATTATCAGGAGGAGAGTGGTCGAACACCTGGAAAGGAACAAGATTATAAATGAAAACCAGCATGGGTTCATGAAAGGCAAATCGTGTATCACAAACTTCCTGGAGTTGTATGACAAGGTAACAGAAGTAAGACATGAGAGAGAGGGGTGGGTAGATTGCGTTTTCCTAGACTGCAGGAAGGCCTTTGACACAGTTTCCCACAAAAGATTTGTGCAGAAGCTGGAGGATCAGGCGCATGTAACAGGGAGGGCACTGCAATGGATCAGGGAATACCTGACAGGGAGGCAGCAACGAGTCATGGTACGTGAAGAGGTATCACAGTGGGCGCCTGTGACGAGCGGGGTCCCACAGGGGTCAGTTCTAGGACAAGTGCTATTTTTGATATATGTGAACGACATGATGGAAGGAATAGACTCTGAAGTGTCCCTGTTCGCAGATGATGTGAAGTTGATGAGAAGAATTAAATCGGATGAGGATGAGGCAGGACTGCAAAGAAACCTGGACAGGCTGGACATGTGGTCCAGTAACTGGCTTCTCGAATTCAATCCAGCCAAATGCAAAGTCATGAAGATTGGGGAGGGGCAAAGAAGACTGCAGAGTATAGGCTAGGTGGACAAAGACTACAGACCTCACTCAGGGAGAAAGACCTTGGGGTGACCATAACACCGAGCACATCACCGGAGGCACACATCAACCAAATAACTGCTGCAGCATATGGGCGCCTGGCAAACCTGAGAATAGCGTTCTGATACCTTAATAAGGAATCGTTCAAGACACTGTACACTGTGTATGTTAGGCCCATACTGGAGTATGCAGCACCAGTCTGGAACCCACACCTGGTCAAGCACGTCAAGAAGTTAGAGAAAGTACAAAGGTTTGCAACAAGGCTAGTCCCAGAGCTCAGGGGAATGTCGTACGAGGAAAGGTTGAGGGAGATTGGACTGACGACACTGGAGGACAGAAGGGTCAGGGGAGACATGATAACGACATACAAGATACTGCGGGGAATAGACAAGGTGGACAGAGATAGGATGTTCCAGAGAGGGGACACAGGGACAAGGGGTCACAACTGGAAGCTGAAGACTCAGACGAGTCACAGTGAAGTTAGGAAGTATTTCTTCAGTCATAGAGTTGTCAGGAAGTGGAATAGCCTAGCAAGTGAAGTAGTGGAGGTAGGAACCATACATAGTTTTAAGAAGAGGTATGATACAGCTCAGGAAGCAGAGAGAGGACCTAGTAGCGATCAGTGAAGAGGCGGGGCCAAGAGCTGAGTCTCGACCCCTGCAACCACAATTAGGTGAGTACACACACACACACACACACACACACACACACACACACACACACACACACACACACACACAAACACACATCACTCCAGTAGGGATACAGCGTGTGCAAGTCACGCCTTCCGTGCTCCGCGAATGTAAGTGTTTTTGAGGGCTACCCAAGTGTACTGCAAGTGTTGCTAAGTGTGTTAGGGTAGTGAACAATTTCTTGAAGCGATTTACAATTTGCCTGAGCCACAATTTTGTAAGTGATCTACAAAGTAAAGCGTGGTGGTGGATCCAGAGCGGGCAGGGCTCAGGCGACGTTGCCACGTGTCACCCAAGAAAGATAATAAAGTCAAACACTCGTGTGACCAGTGAAAGAAATAGTGAATAGGGTACATTATATAACGAGAAGAAATTGAGGTGGATCTACGCCAGGACGTCACATCGAGCTGGACAATCGACAGGCTGCTACAGCTGCATTGCAAGTACTGTAATCACCTATACATGGTTGTTTGGATTTGGGTCTCGGGTTCTAATTAACCGCCAAGCTGATTGTGAACGGTCCAACTCTCCTAGCATGATAAAGAATAGGCACTCAAGTACTAAATAAGGAATAGCAATTGGTAATCTATGGAACAAGGCGAGTTACTATAAGCCTAGGTGGTAGTAAAAGCATAGAGGGCAGCATTGTAAGTAGGTACGGGTCAAGTCACAGGAGGGTGAGGGTCAGGTCACAAAAGGTTGTGATCAGGTAAGGAACCATTGAGACTCCACATAACACTCCAATGCACAATTCCACCTACTTTTCAGACAATAAACCCACACATAATTCCACACACACACACACACACACAGGGCCCAGGAGCTAAGACTCGACCCCTGCAACCACAAATAGGTGAGTACACCCACTCACCCACATATACAGACTCACACATACACTCCCCCCCTCCCCACCAACCTCTCACTCCTTCCCCTGATCCCCCCTCTCTCATTCACCCTCCCCCTCCCCACCTCTCCCTCTTTCCCCCCACTCTCCCATTCTCCCCCTTGCTTATCCCTCCTTCTCACTCCCCATATTCTCCCCTAAATCCCCCTCCCCACCCCTCTCCCATATAGCCACTGTCCACAGTTCCTCCTCTACCTTTCCCCCCACACTTGGACAAACACACTACTAACCTAACATAAAGAATTACATAAGTTTCCAAAATGAGGCAATCATTAAAAAAAATGGGTTGCCAGAGAGCAGGGGGGAAAACCAAGGGACAGGAGGATGAATCTGCAAAAGAAGATTGGGCAGCAGAGCTCACAAAAAGGGAACACGAATGGGAAAAGAAACTAGAAGAACTCGGCATGAGAATGGAAGAGAGGATAGATATGGAAAGCAAGAAGTGGGAGATGCAAGTCATAGCAGCAGAGGCTAGGATACAGAGATTAGAAGAGGAACTGAAAAATCTGAAACAGCCTAAAGAACTAAAGAACATTTTGGGAATGACATCAGAGACTGCTACCTCAGTCACAAATAAGGGGACTGTAGGGAAAGGAGCAAAACTGCATGTAGAAGCTCTATCAGAGGGGACTGTAGTAGAGAGCTAAACTATATATGGAGGCCCTAACAGACCACATCAGAGCCCAGGGAAAGCCGAGAAGGGAAAATGACAAGCCACTGAGCCCAAGTACAATAGATAGTGAAACTGAAGAAAGGAAAGCTGCAATGGAGACAAATTGAATGAGTGGATACACAAGGATACGCAATGGGAGAATGAAAGGGAGAGGTCAGTCTTTGTGTATGGGCTCCAGGAAGTTGAAGGGGAAACATATGAAGCAAGAAAACAAGGGGAAAAAAAGCAATTGAAAGCATCATAAAAGGAATAGGAGATGACATGACCCAGCTGAAAATTTTTCAGAGAATAGGGGGGTTTGCAAGAAGAACCTGGCCAGTGAAAGTGACTTTCAAGACAGAATCGACTCGGAACAGGATCCTGCAGGAGAAAGCAAGATTAAGGGACATGTCGGCATACAGGAAGGTGTATCTCGATGGCGACAGAACACAAGAAGGCTGCAAGGCCTTCGACATAGTTCCTCACAAGAGGTTACTGCAAAAGTTAGAGGATCAGGCACACATAAAAGGAAAGGCACTGCAATGGATCAGAGAATACCTGACAGGGAGGCAACAACGAGTCATGGTATGTGACGAGGTGTCAGAGTGGGCGCCTGTGACAAGCGGGGTTCCACAGGGGTCAGTCCTAGGACCTGTGCTGTTTTTGGTATATGTGAATGACATAACGGAAGGGATAGACTCAGAAGTGTCCTTGTTTGCAGATGATGTGAAGTTAATGAGAAGAATCAAATCGGACGAGGATCAGGCAGGACTACAAAGAGACCTGGACAGGCTACAAGCCTGGTCCAGCAACTGGCTCCTTGAGTTTAACCCTGTCATGAAGATTGGGGAAGAGCAAAGAAGACCGCAGACACAATATAGTCTAGATGGCCAAAGACTGCAAACCTCACTCAAGGAAAAAGATCTAGAGGTGAGTATAACACAGAGCATATCTCCTGAGACGCACATCAATCAGATAACTGCTGCAGCATACGGGCGTCTGGCAAACCTACGGATAGCGTTCCGATACCTCAGCAAGGAATCGTTCAAGACTCTGTACACCATTTACGTCAGGCCCATACTGGAGCATGCAGCACCAGTTTGGAACCCACACCTGGTCAAGCACCAAGAAATTAGAGAAAGTACAAAGGTTTGCAACAAGACTAGTCCCAGAGCTACGGGGATTGTCCTACGAAGAAAGGTTGAGGGAAATCGGCCTGGCGACACTGGAGGACAGGAGGGTCAGGGGAGACATGATAACGACATAAAAATACTGCGCGGAATAGACAAGGTGGACAAAGACGGGATGTTCCAGAGATGGGACACAGAAACAAGAGGTCACAATTGGAAGTTGAAGACTCAGATGAATCAAAGGGATTTTAGGAAGTATTTCTTCAGTCACAGAGTAGTCAGGCCGTGGAATAGCCTAGAAAGTGAAGTAGTGGAGGCGGGAACCATACATAGTTTTAAGGCGAGGTTTGATAAAGCACATGGAGCAGGGAGAGAGAGGACCTAGTAGCCATCAGTGAAGAGGCGGGGCCAGCAGCTATGACTCGACCCTGCAACCACAAATAGGTGAGTACAAATAGGCGAGTACACACACACACAATAAATATAAATATATATATATATATATATATATATATATATATATATATAAATATATATATATATATATATATATAAATATATATATATATGTCGTGCCGAATATGTAAAACTGGTCAATTAGCAAGAACTCATTCAAAATTAAGTGCTTTCTAAAATTTTCTCTTTTACGTTTATAAAGATATTTTTTTCATTAATGTAGATGTAAAAATGTATAATTTTGCACCAAAAGGAACTTAGAAAACTTACCTAACCTTATTATAACAAGCGCAATTTATTTTAGCCTAATCCATCTACATATATTTTAGATTTGTTTACAATAATTTAATACTAAGCAAACACAGTGAAATATATTTTTTTCGTTAGGTTCAGAATGATTTTGGCGAAATTATTGCATACACAAATTTTCACTTGTCCTATATGGCAAGATGAGCGTTGCTATTTAAGCCAAGATCGCAAGTTCTGGCTATTCGGCACGACATTATATATATATATATATATATATATATTATATATATATATATATATATATATATATATATATATATATATATATATATATATATATATATATATATAGGATGGGGTCCACCTCTGGTGTAAATTGTGGGACCCATAGCCTCGGAGAAGTGGATAAAAAGGCTTCAAGGAAGAATATATATATATATATAATATATATATATATATATATATATATATATATATATATATATATATATATATATATATATATATATATATATATATATATTGAAAGCCAGAGAGAGACTAGCATTAGCAAGAATTTCACTTGTGGTTCCATGAATATAAGCGACAATATATAAGTAAAGTTTAGGCATTACCCTGAACAATATTTTGGTGACACTCATTACCATGATAAAGGGACTACATTTATTACCTTGCTACACAACCTTCATCTGCTTTACACCTTGTGAATAATAATTTAAAGTGTTGTCTTCCTTGGTAAAAATTAATTAAAGTTACCATTATTATTTCTGCTAGGTAACTTGTACGCTGAGGCTGGAATACTACTGCATGTAACAGGCTTATTTAGGGTAGGTGAAACTGCAGTCATGAGGAATGTACAGGGAACTTTCACTGCAGTCATGAGGAATGTACAGGGAACTTTCACTGCAGTCATGAGGAATGTACAGGGAACTTTCACTGCAGCCATGAGGAATTTACAGGGAACTTTCACTGTAGTCATGAGGAATGTACAGGTAATTTTCACTGCAGCCATGAGGAATGCACAGGGAACTTTCACTGCAGTCATAAGGAATGTACAAGGAACTTTCACTGCAGTCATGAGGAAAATACAGGGAACTTTCACTGCAGTTATGAGCTATGTACAGGGAACTTTCCTTGCCGACGTCAATTCAAACAACTAAATTATCGGGATGTTTAAAATGCCTTAGCTTGTAGTCCATGGAACACAGATGTAAAGGAAATATACTAATTAACACCTAGAAGATACCAGAGGAACTGCTTGCCAATCTCCACACTGATATGAACCTTCATGAGAGTGCTAAGGCAGTCAACCAGGAGACTTAATCTCAGAGCGGACACCAAGGGCGCTGATCACCGGAATCATTGACAGCAGGGGCGCTAATCACCGGAATCACTGACAGCAGGGGCGCTGATCACCGGAATCACTGACAGCAGGGGCGCTGATCACCGGAATCACTGACAGCAGGGGCGCTGAACACCGGAATCACTGACAGCAGGGGCGCTGAACACCGGAATCACTGACAGCAGGGGCGCTGATCACCGGAATCACTGACAGCAGGTATATAAACAGACCAGCCAGCTGATCAAGACCTGCTATTAGGAACGTGTCAGTTCCCTCTCCAAGAAGGTTAGAGACCTAGTCTGTCTTCTCTTTTAAGGTTAAAAACCTACTAACTGCGCGAGGGTCAGAAAGGAGGACTAACATAATGAATCCCTTAACACCTAAAATAACGATTAAAGTAAATTTAAGTGTATATACACGGGGATACTCTCACCAACTGACATTTTCCTTCATATTTAAAGCATGGATTAAGTTTTAAACCTGCTGAGTTATTATTGTGGTCGGTGCAGCTCTGCTTCTCGCTGGGGGAACATCGAACCTTCTACTTTCGCAAGCCGTAATTTTATTGCACAGATTTGGAAAGAACCACTCTAGTATTTTCCATGTATATTTGCTTCAACAAACCGGCCGTATCCCACGAGGCAGACCTAGAAACAAAAAGGAAAGCTTTTTCTTTTTAAATTTAGTAATTTTACAGGATATGGGGTTACTAGCTCCTTGCTCCCGGCATTTTAGTCGGCTCGTACGACACGCATGGCTTACGGAGGAAGAATTCTTTTCCACTTCCCCATAGAGATATAATACTGTATGTAAAAAAATTTGGTTTAAATATGAATCCAGTAAACTGAACGATGTGAGTCAATCTTTAATTGATTTTTTTCCTTGTATATTAGGATTTACCTTTATAGTCAGAACTACGAATCAAGAAATGGCTTGCAGAGCTTATCATGTTTCCTTCTGAAGGCAGACAGGGAACGGTTTGTAATCCCCCTTGAGTATGTATGGAGGGTGTTGAGTCTTGGGCCTCTTACACTTACTGTGTTCTCTTCGTGAACTCATGGTACCCTTGCTTTTCACTGGGGTTATTTTGCACCTTCTGCCGAGTCTCTTGCTATCTTAGGGAGTGATTTCTGTGTGGATATTCGGGGCCAATCCCTTTAAAATATTCCATTTGTAAATTATGCTGTATCTTTCTCGCTTGTGTTCCAAAGAGTACATGTCGTAGGATCTGAGATGTTTCCAGTAATTTAGGTGCAATTTTGCCCGCCTTGAGTAGGGTCTGTCACTATACAGCAGTATTCCAGCCTATAGATAAAAAATGCCTTAAAGAGGACCATTAGTGGTTTAGCATCTGCTGTTTTGAAGATTTTCGTTATCCATCCTACCAAACAAGCCTGGCCTGAGGCCGGGTTAAGGGAGCTGGAAAACTCTCGAAACTCGTCAATGGTGATAAGTTCCAGCGGCTTAGGTGTGGAAAGAATGAAGAACTCAAAAGGATAACTATATACAAAACCCAAGAGGGTCACCAAATTGGACAAGTATCTTCACCAGGTGCTAGATCAACCAGGCTATGACGGATATGTGGGGCAGCGGGCAGCAACAGCCTGGTTGACCAGGCAAGCACCAGACGACCCTGGCCTATGGCCAGACTCCGATAGTAAAACTCTCGAAACTCTTCAAAGGTAACGGTATATCAAAGGTATATATCAAGGGTATATTCCTCGTGGCTGTGACAATGACACCGTTGTGTCATTATCACTCCTAACTCCTTCACGTTAGTTTTCGTTCTATTGAGTGGTCAGAGTTAGTAATGTATTCCTTTCTAGATTTTATTTCCTCAATATTCCGATCTAAAGCATACAAGTATCACAAAATGTGGCATCACTGATGTGTTGTCTAACCTATTGCCTTGTGACTGCGACAATAACATTGCTACAGCCATGAATGTCTAAGACATTTGAACAAGGTTGTTCCCAGGTCTCTTGCATTTTTTTTTCTACTGAATCGAGCGGTCTGACTGCGTTTTGCATTCTGATCCAGTTTTTATATCTTCATTTTTTCGTATCGATGAAATTTGTCCTCGCTGAGCACAACGATGTTTTCTGTGACCTTTGGAAGGTTTGGATAATGTCTGGCTGGAGGTATGACTTTCATGTGTAACAGATACAAACAAGAAAAAGATTTGGAGAGGTAAATATGCTTTCATTAACATAGTTTTTTAATTGACTGTACTGGTGGCGGTTGTGGTCTCAATCCAGTTCTATCAAAGAATGTTGAGTCAGCAACTTGCAGAACCTATATCCTGACTGATCCTGCTAGCAACCCAGCAAGTTCTGGTACCCGGCTGCTGGGCCCTGACCCAGTGAACCATCAATAAGTAATCAACAGATTAGCGAGGCTCATCAGTTAATGGCTCCAGAGATCATCGCCCCCGCGGCCCATTCTCACACAAGGCCTCGTAAACTGCAAAGGAAGTATAAATGGATTAAGAGGTGTTAAGCAGCACTCAGCTGAGTGTAAGATGTATAGCAGCAGAAGTTTCTAACGTTGCCTCTCATATTACGTTTTCATGAGACAAAGAAAAGGCCAGCAATTCTGCACGAGAGTAAAACGTTTGAATGGTTTCTGTTTCACAGTCGTGTTTCAGGACGGTTTTGCCTCGCTGGAGGGTTGCTCTTTTAATTTATTAGCCAGTGAGAGGTGCCGCAACATATTACACACATTCTTCCCTGCTGCCGTGGAAGGTAATGACGACAAGGCAGCGGTCATTTTCCCGAACAAGGGAAGGGAAATGGTCTCCTCTGACTCAGGTGCTAAAAGGCAGAACCGTAATTGAAGACGCCAGAGACGGAGAAACCCACAGCAAGGAGAGGACGGGAACGAGGGATGGATGGAGAGTGAGAGCAATAAAGGAAGGAAAAGCGCAATAGAGGGAGGAAGCAACTAAGGGAGTGGATATGGGTGTTTCAAAACAAGGCAGGTTGCAAAGCTAAAACATGTGCAGAAAACTTTCAATGCCTGAGTCCATTTAGACACTTAACTATAATGGGAATATAGGCGAGAAAGGTTGGATGATTAGGTCTTCCTGAACAAGAGTGGTCAGGCTAACGATGATTTACTTCAACGTATTCGTACTGTCACGTCTCTCATACTATTCTGTGCTTATAACTCCTTTCGAAGTAGGGGAGATATTAGATCTGGAAAATTTACTACATATATTTTTATGCACACACAACTAACAAAATTTCTGAACTATTGGGAAGGCATCAAAGTATTTTCGAGCGTGTTTTCGGGCACGGAGAAGAGGCCACCATGCGTAGTGGTCTAAGGAAACACCAAAAAAATATTAGAACATTGCAAAAATTCAACTTTACGGTAACAGATTCATCACTATCTTCGAGAACTGTGTTCTGGAACATCACACATTATACAAACGTATTACATAATATAAATTATGATACACATTAGCAAAAAATGAGAATTTTTAGAAAGTTAGTTATGTGGTGCATGAGTCGGGTTACTCTCCAAGACAAACGAAAGTATTGAATACAAACGAAAACTTAACTCGCCAAAAACAGAGATCGTAAATTCAAATATGTAATATATGTGTACAATATTATGTGATGCTCCGGAACATAATTTTTGAAGATAGTGATGAATCTGTCACCAAAATGTTGAATTTTTGCAATCAATGCTCTATGAAAAACTTTAATTATTCCAGAGTAAATAAGGCAATTGCAGAATCACTATTATCATTTAGTCCAGGATTAAGTTGTTAAATATGTAAGTTTCTAGAATTATAAAGTCCAAAGTGTTACGAAGTTCAGCTGGAGTTTTCAAGTCAGCTGAACTAAACCCTCGATTATGATGCTCAGAATGTATCTTCATAATCTATGTTGATAAACTCTGGTCTTACTATTTTAGTATTTTGTTAGAGAACTCATTTTTCAAGAATGGTTTCAAAATTTCTGAAATAGTGGCAGTAGATAACTATTAAAAAAATATTCTGCAAGAATTTAATTTCACTATCCAATGCAGAGTAAGTGAAACACAATGGGTAACAACTATGGATTAAAGTCTTTACGGCATTGTCTTTAAATAAAGTTGGTACAAAGGACATATAGCACTAATCCTGTAATTTGGTGCTGTGTTATACTGTATACCTGTATACCTAGGTGCCCGGCCATGGGTCGAAGTGTACTTATGGCAGCTACCAATAACCCGTTAAACAGTTATTATTTTCCTTATCCACTGTAAATACAATATTTTTATGCTTGGAGTTTAAATAATTATTAAGTCAATCTGAGAATGGTTCTCAGAGTAAGAAAGTATCATTCACGTGTCTTCTAGAAAGTGTTCAAAATCAAAAGGACATTAATCAATGTGATAAATGGTTTAGAAAACCGATACGTTGAAGAATGCAACATTTGGGAATCTTTATTGAGGAAAAGTTTCTCCAGCCAGTCACTTCTTCAGTCTGATACAGACAAGAACTCTGGAAGATGAGTAGTTTGAGGTAATCGGTCCTTCAGCCTGGAGTTCACTCCATCAAGACTGATGGATTGAACACATCGAGTTGGAATAGTTGAAAGACCATTCCTACTCTATTTGTGAATATCAAAGTAAAGAATCATTTACAGCTAGCTGAAATAATTTATTATATTTTCTTTTATTTAGAATGACAGTACAGAGTACATACAATTATTAACTTTTTATTTAAACCTTTCCCTAACTGTATTAATAAATAAGCTATTAATACATAAGTCTGTTGTCTCTTACAGCGGAATATTGGTCAATAAGAACTGTATTTCAAGAAAGCCATAACTAAATTCGACTGGCAACAGTTAGTGATGTTTGACAAATAACAGTATATCGATTTATAATCAAAACCTGTAAAATAGGGACTAAGAACTTTGCAAGACTGATATACCTTTGAAGAGTTTCGAGAGTTTCACTACTCTCGGAGCCCGGCCATGGGCCAGGCTCGTCTGGTGTTTTCCTGGTCAACCAGGCTGTTGCTGCTGGAGGCCCGCTGCCCCACTGAAGTTGAATGTGCCGGTAGCAGTCAGAATATGGCGAATTAAAACTCGATATTTGCGGAGCTTTGAAGTTTATACATAACACGACAGAAACGTCGTCATAAGCTTCTATGTGCAAGTTATTTGTGTAAAATTCTTAATTAATTTCAAATTACGTAATGAATCATATTTTTCTTTCTCAGACGATGGATAGGAGTGACAAAATTCTTTATAAGTGTAAAATGATTGGTTTGGTACGTATGAACATGTGTGGTACACAACACCGACAAGATGAACACTCAGACACATGTAAAACATCTTGGTAAACGTGGTAAACGTTTCGCCATCTAGTTGCTTTATCAATACAACTCAAGGACATAATGTGAAGACTGAAGAACTATACATGGTTCTAAGTTCTTCACATTATGTCCTTGATGTCGACTGTTCTCTTCATTTATGTTTTGTTTGTAACTTCAGTATATTTGACCTCAAAGTGTGCAGCCAAGACGACCACCAATTATTAACACATACCAGGTTCTTAAACTTCACTGTAGTGTGTGTGTGTGTGTGTGTGTGTGTGTGTGTGTGTGTGTGTGTGTGTGTGTGTGTGTGTGTGTGTGTGTGTGTGTGTGTGTGTGCGCGCGCGCGTATTCATCTAACTGTGGTTGCAGGGGTCGAGACTCAACTCCTGGCCCCGCCTCTTCACTGATCGCTACTAGGTCCTCTCTCTCTCCGCTTCTTGAGCTTTGCCATACCTCGTCTTAAAGCTATGTATAGTTCCTGCCTCCACTACATTACTTGCTAGGCTATTCCACTTCCTGACGACTCTGTGACTGAAGAAATACTTCCTAACATCCCTATGACTCGTCTGAATCTTCAGCTTCCAATTGTGACCCCTTGTTTCTGTGTCCCCTCTCTGGAACATCCTGCCTCTGTCCACCTTGTCTATTCCACGCAGTATTTTGTATACCGTTATTATGTCTCCCCTAACCCTCCTGTCCTCCAGTGTCGTCAGTCCGATTTCCCTCAATCTTTCTTCGTAGGACATTTCCCTGAGCTCAGGAACCAGCCTTGTTGCAAACCTTTGTACTTTCTCTAACTTCTTGACGTGCTTGACCAGGTGTGGGTTCCAAACTGGTGCTGCATACTCCAGTATGGGCCTGACGTACACAGTGTACAACGTCTTGAACGATTTCTTACTAAGGCATCGGAATGCTATTCTCAGGTTTGCCAGGCGCCCATATGCTGCAGCAGTTATCTGGTTGATGTGTGCCTCCGGAGACGTGCTCGGTGTTATGGTCACCCCAGGATCTTTCTCCTTGAGTGAGGTTTGCACTCTCTGTTCACCTAGCCTATACTCTCTCTGCGGTCTTCTTTGCCCTTCCTTAATCTTCATGACTTTGCATTTGGCAGGGTTGAATTCGAGAAACCAGTTGCTGGACCACGTGTCCAGCCTGTCCAGGTCTCTTTGTAGTCCTGCCTGATCCTCATCTGATTTAATCCTTCTCATTAACTTCACATCATCTGCGAACAGGGACACTTCAGAGTCTATCCCTTCCATCATGTCATTCACATAAATCAAAAATAGCACTGGTCTTAGGACTGACTCCTGTGGGACCCCGCTCGTCACAGGCACCCACTGTGTGTGCGTATGTGTGTGTGTGTGTGTGTGTGTGTACTCACCTAGTTGTACTCACCTAGTTGAGGTTGCGGGGGTCGAGTCCGAGCTCCTGGCCCCGCCTCTTCACTGATAGCTACTAGGTCACTCTCCCTGAGCCGTGAGCTTTATCATACCTCTGCTTAAAGCTATGTATGGATCCTGCCTCCACTACATCGCTTCCCAAACTATTCCACTTACTGACTACTCTGTGGCTGAAGAAATACTTCCTAACATCCCTGTGATTCATCTGTGTCTTCAGCTTCCAACTGTGTCCCCTTGTTACTGTGTCCAATCTCTGGAACATCCTGTCTTTGTCCACCTTGTCAATTCCTCTCAGTATTTTGTATGTCGTTATCATGTCCCCCCTATCTCTCCTGTCCTCCAGTGTCGTCAGGTTGATTTCCCTTAACCTCTCCTCGTAGGACATACCTCTTAGCTCTGGGACTAGTCTTGTTGCAAACCTTTGCACTTTCTCTAGTTTCTTCACGTGCTTGGCTAGGTGTGGGTTCCAAACTGGTGCCGCATACTCCAATATGGGCCTAACGTACACGGTGTACAGGGTCCTGAACGATTCCTTATTAAGATGTCGGAATGCTGTTCAGAGGTTTGCTAGGCGCCCATATGCTGCAGCCGTTATTTGGTTGATGTGCGCTTCAGGAGATGTGCCTGGTGTTATACTCACCCCAAGATCTTTTTCCTTGAGTGAGGTTTGTAGTCTCTGGCCCTCTAGACTGTACTCCGTCTGCGGTCTTCTTTGCCCTTCCCCAATCTTCATGACTTTGCACTTGGCGGGATTGAACTCCAGGAGCCAATTGCTGGACCAGGTCTGCAGCCTGTCCAGATCCCTTTGTAGTTCTGCCTGGTCTTCGATCGAGTGAATTCTTCTCATCAACTTCACGTCATCTGCAAACAGGGACACCTCAGAGTCTATTCCTTCCGTCATGTTGTTCACAAATACCAGAAACAGCACTGGTCCTAGGACTGACCCCTGCGGGACCCCGCTGGTCACAGGTGCCCATTCTGACACCTCGCCATGTACCATGACTCGCTGCTGTCTTCCTGACAAGTATTCCCTGATCCATTGTAGTGCCTTCCCTGTTATCCCTGCTTGGTCCTCCAGTTTTTGCACCAATCTCTTGTGTGGAACTGTGTCAAACGCCTTCTTGCAGTCCAAAAATATGCAATCCACCCAACCCTCTCTCTCTTGTCTTACTGCTGTCACCATGTCATAAAACTCCAGTAGGTTTGTGACACAGGATTTCCCATCCCTGAAACCATGTTGGCTGCTATTGATGAGATCGTTCCTTTCTAGGTGTTCCACCACTCTTCTCCTGATAATCTTCTCCATGATTTTGCATACTATACATGTCAATGACACTGGTCTGTAGTTTAATGCTTCATGTCTGTCTCCTTTTTTAAAGATTGGGACTACATTTGCTGTCTTCCATGCCTCAGGCAATTTCCCTGTTTCGATAGATGTATTGAATATTGTTGTTAGGGGTACACACAGCGCCTCTGCTCCCTCTCTCAATACCCATGGGGAGATGTTATCTGGCCCCAATGCCTTTGAGGTATCTAGCTCACTCAGAAGCCTCTTCACTTCTTCCTCGGTTGTGTGCACTGTGTCCAGCACATGGTGGTGTGCCCCACCTCTCCGTCTTTCTGGAGCTCCTTCTGTCTCCTCTGTGAACACTTCTTTGAATCTCTTGTTGAGTTCCTCACATACTTCACGGTCATTTCTTGTCTCTCCTCCTTCCTTCCTTACCCTGATTACCTGGTCCTTGACTGTTGTTTTCCTCCTGATGTGGCTGTACAACAGTTTCGGGTCAGATTTGGCTTTCGCTGCTATGTCATTTTCATATTGTATTTGGGCGTCCCTTCTTATCTGTGCATATTCGTTTCTGGCTCTACGACTGTTCTCCTTATTCTCCTGGGTCCTTTGCCTTCTATATTTCTTCCATTCCCTAGCACACTTGGTTTTTGCCTCCCTGCACCTTTGGGTAAACCATGGGCTCATCCTGGCTTTTTCATTATTCCTGTTACCCTTGGGTACAAACCTCTCCTCAGCCTCCTTGCATTTTGTTGCTACATATTCCATCATCTCATTAACTGGCTTCCCTGCCAGTTCTCTGTCCCACTGAACCCCGTTCAGGTAGTTCCTCATTCCTGTGTAGTCCCCTTTCTTGTAGTTTGGCTTCATTCGTCTTGGCCTTCCTGCTTCTCCCTCCACTTGTAGCTCTACTGTGTATTCGAAGCTTAAAACCACATGGTCACTGGCCCCAAGGGGTCTTTCATATGTGATGTCCTCGATATCTGCACTACTCAAGGTGAATACTAAGTCCAGCCTTGCTGGTTCATCCTCTCCTCTCTCTCTCTTGAAGTGTCCCTTACGTGTTGGCACATGAAGTTTTCCAGTACCACCTCCATCATCTTAGCCCTCCATGTATCTTGGCCCCCATGCGGGTCCAAGTTCTCCCAATCGATCTCCTTGTGGTTAAAGTCACCCATGATCAGGAGCTTTGCCCTGCATGCATGAGCTCTTCTGGCCACTCTAGCCAGTGTCAACCATCGCTCTATTGCTGTGTGTGTGTGTGTACTCACCTATTTGTACTCACCTATTTGTGGTTGCAGGGGTCGAGTCCTAGCTCCTGGCCCCGCCTCTTCACCGGTTGCTACTAGGCCCTCTCTCTCCCCGCTCCATGAGCTTTATCAAACCTCGTCTTAAAACTGTGTATGGTTCCTGCCTCCACTACGTCATTTTCTAGGCTATTCCACTGCCTTACAACTCTATGACTGAAGAAATACTTCCTACTATCTCTCTGACTCATTTGTGTCTTCAACTTCCAATTGTGGCCTCTTGTTTCTGTGTCCCCTCCCTGGAACATCCTGTCTTTGTCCACCTTGTCTATTCCACGCAGTATTTTATATGTCGTTATCATGTCTCCCCTGACCCTCCTGTCCTCCAGTGTCGTGTGTGTGTGTGTGTGTGTGTGTGTGTGTGTGTGTGTGTGTGTGTGTGTGTGTGTGTGAGTGTGTGAGTGAGTGTGTGTGAGTGAGTGTGTGTGAGTGAGAGAGTGTGAGTGAGAGTGTGAGTGAGAGAGTGAGAGAGTGTGAGTGTGTGAGTGTGCGTGAGTGTGCGTGAGCGTGCGTGAGTGTGCGTGAGTGTGCGTGAGTGTGTGTGAGTGTGTGAGTGTGTGAGTGTGTGTGTGAGTGTGTGTGTGTGTGTGTGTGTGTGTGTGTGTGAGTGTGTGTGTGAGTGTGTGTGTGAGTGTGTGTGTGAGTGTGTGTGAGTGTGTGTGTGTGTGTGTGTGTGTGTGTGTGTGTGTGTGAGTGTGTGTGAGTGTGAGTGTGAGTGTGAGTGTGAGTGTGTGTGTGTGTGTGTGTGTGTGTGTGTGTGTATACTCACCTAGTTGAGGTTGCGGGGGTCGAGTCCGAGTGTGAGTGTGTGTGTGTGTGTACTCACCTATTTGTACTCACCTATTTGTGGTTGCAGGGGTCGAGTCCTAGCTCCTGGCCCCGCCTCTTCACCGGTTGCTACTAGGCCCTCTCTCTCCCCGCTCCATGAGCTTTATCAAACCTCGTCTTAAAACTGTGTATGGTTCCTGCCTCCACTACGTCATTTTCTAGGCTATTCCACTGGCTTACAACTCTATGACTGAAGAAATACTTCCTACTATCTCTCTGACTCATTTGTGTCTTCAACTTCCGATTGTGGCCTCTTGTTTCTGTCCCCCCTCCCTGGAACATCCTGTCCTTGTCCACCTTGTCTATTCCACGCAGTATTTTATATGTCGTTATCATGTCTCCCCTGACCCTCCTGTCCTCCAGTGTCATCAGGCCGATTTCCCTTAATCTTTCTTCATAGGACATTCCCCTTAGCTCTGGAACTAACCTTGTTGCAAACCTTTGTACTTTCTCTAGTTTCTTGACGTGCTTTATCAAGTGCGGGTTCCAAACAGGTGCTGCATACTCCAGTATGGGCCTGACATACACGGTGTACAGTGTCTTGAATGATTCCTTACTAAGGTATCGGAATGCTGTTCTCAGGTTTGCCAGGCGCCCATATGCTGCAGCAGTTATCTGATTGATGTGTGCTTCCGGAGACATGCTCGGTGTTATACTCACCCCAAGATCTTTCTCCTTGAGTGAGGTTTGCAGTCTTTGGCCACCTAGCCTATACTCTGTCTGTGGTCTTCTGTGCCCTTCCCCTATCTTCATGACTTTGCATTTGGCAGGATTAAATTCGAGAAGCCATTTGCTGGACCAGGTGTCCAGTCTGTCCAGGTCTCTTTGAAGTCCTGCCTGGTCCTCATCAGATTTAATTCTCCTCATTAACTTCACATCATCTGCAAACAGGGACACTTCTGAGTCTAACCCTTCCGTCATGTCGTTCACATATACCAAAAATAGCACTGGTCCTAGGACCGACCCCTGTGGGACCCCGCTCGTCACAGGTGCCCACTGTGATACATCATTACGTACCATGACTCGTTGTTGCCTCCCTGTCAGGTATTCTCTGATCCATTGCAGTGCCCTTCCTGTTATATGCGCCTGATGCTCTAGCTTCTGCACTAATCTCTTGTGAGGAACTGTGTCAAAGGCCTTCTTGCAATCCAAGAAGATGCAATCAACCCACCCCTCTCTCTCTTGTCTTACTTCTGTTATTTTATCATAAAACTCCAGAAGGTTTGTGACACAGGATTTGCCTTCCGTGAATCCGTGCTGGTTGGCATTTATACTCTTGTTCCGTTCCAGGTGCTCCACCACTCTCCTCCTGTGTGTGTGTGTGTGTGTGTGTGTGTGCGTGTGTGTGTGTGTGTGTGTGTGTGTGTGCTCACTAATTTGTGGTTGCAAGGATCAAGTCATAGCTCCTGACCCCGCCTCTTCAATGTCTGCTACTAGGTCGTCTCTCTCCCTGCGTGTGTGTGTTTTATTCAACAAAAATGACTCTTTAATTTCAAATTAGAGAAGCCTGAATTACCTCGATCTTTACAACTGAACTTGAAGAAATATTTTTCTGATAAGCCTTAATATTCAAGAATTACTAATTTCTAGTGAAGAGAAGTTCAAGAAAAAACAAGAGCAGCGATTCTCGTTTTCAAGAGGAAATGTGTGACTATATAAAGGCAGATAAATACGAATTTTCCGTAACGCCAAACCCGTATGGGTCATGGCGGTTGGTGAAGCGCTAAACCCGTGTGGGTGGCTACCCTGCAGAGGCACACACAATAGGCTACAAGGAGGAGGAAGGAGGAGAAGGGAAGGAGGAGAGGGGAAGGAGGAGAGGGGAAGGAGGAGAGGGGAAGGAGGAGAGGGGAAGGAGAGGGGAGGAGGGGCAGACATGAACACATATATTGCTATGTATAAACTGAATAGATTTTATAAGCGACGAAATTAGTATTGTGGAATATAAATGAGTCGAGGGCGGTAGGGAGGAGGGGAGGGAGGAGGGGAGGGAGAGCTGGAAGATGAAGGAGGAGAGAGAGAGTAGAGAGAGAGTAGAGAGAGAGAGAGAGAGTAGAGAGAGAGAGAGAGAGAGAGAGAGAGAGAGAGAGAGAGAGAGAGAGGCACTGGAGAGACTGATCTCACTACTAACTTCTGTTGGTGTTCCTTTATTAAAGTAGAGCCAAGTGATGTACTGTGATCACAGTGGCACTATGATCACGGTGACACCAATCATGGTGATACACTGTACTCATGGTGACTGACAGTGTGTGTTATCAGTGTGTATCACGGTGATACTGCGATCAGTGTGTCACAGTGACACTGTGATCAATGTGTCACTGGGACACTGTGATCAGCGTGTGTCACGGGGACACTGTGATCAGCGTCTGTCACGGGGACACTGTGATCAGCGTCTGTCACGGGGACACTGTGATCAGCGTCTGTCACGGGGACACTGTGATCAGCGTCTGTCACGGGGACACTGTGATCAGCGTGTGTCACGGTGACAGTGTGATCAGCGTGTGTCACGGTGACAGTGTGATCAGCGTGTGTCACGGTGACACTGTGATCAGCGTGTGTCACGGTGACACTGTGATCAGCGTGCGTCACGGTGACACTGTGATCAACGTGCGTCACGGTGACACTGATCAGCGTGTGTCACGGGGACACTGTGATCAACGTGCGTCACGGTGACACTGATCAGCGTGTGTCACGGGGACACTGTGATCAGCGTGTGTCACGGTGACAGTGTGATCAGCGTGTGTCACGGTGACAGTGTGATCAACGTGCGTCACGGTGACACTGATCAGCGTGTGACACGGTGACACTGTGATCAGCGTGTGTCACGGTGACAGTGTGATCAACGTGCGTCACGGTGACACTGATCAGCGTGTGTCACGGTGACACTGTGATCAGCGTGCGTCACGGTGACACTGTGATCAGCGTGCGTCACGGTGACAGTGTGATCAACGTGTGTCACGGTGACAGTGTGATCAACGTGTGTCACGGTGACAGTGTGATCAACGTGTGTCACGGGGACACTGTGATCAACGTGCGTCACGGTGACACTGATCAGCGTGTGTCACGGTGACACTGTGATCAACGTGCGTCACGGTGACACTGTGATCAACGTGCGTCACGGTGACACTGTGATCAGCGTGCGTCACGGTAACACTGTGATCAGCGTGCGTCACGGTGACACTGTGATCAGCGTGCGTCACGGTGACACTGTGATCAACGTGCGTCACGGTGACACTGATCAGCGTGTGTCACGGTGACACTGTGATCAACGTGCGTCACGGTGACACTGTGATCAACGTGCGTCACGGTGACACTGTGATCAGCGTGTGTCACGGTAACACTGTGATCAGCGTGCGTCACGGTGACAGTGTGATCAACGTGCGTCACGGTGACACTGTGATCAACGTGCGTCACGGTAACACTGTGATCAACGTGCGTCACGGTGACACTGTGATCAAGGTGCGTCACGGTGACACACTGAGGGTGGGTGTTGCGCCCGCCTGGTCTGGCCTCGATGATAACACCGCCAGATGGCACCTCAGACACTTTGGAAAATGATTTATAACTGCTGCTGGAGGCTGGCAGTAAAATAGTTCAGTTTTAGCAATACTACTGCCGGTGGCAGTGGCAGCGGCGGCAGTAGTAGTAGTGATAGCAGCAGCAATGGCAGTGGCAGTTATAGTAATAACAGTAGTTATAGTAGTAGGAGGATAGAGCTAGGAGGTAAATAAAGGGGAGATGCAACCAAGACGTACTGATTACTGCCAGCTGACTGACACTTGTCCACCATAATGGACGTGCAACCGCACAAACTTGTGTTGATAAGAATATGTAATAACCTCCGAAGATCGCACGTACGTGTGTGTGTGTGTGTGTGTGTGTAATAAATCAGTCTCTAGAGAACTGTTCAAACAGTGTTTAACAATATCAAGTGAAGCCAGTCATCTACAGGATAAACACTTGAAAGATATCTACGGAAATTTCAGCTGGTATGGTTGAAGTACAGTGTACGTGTCGCCGGCTGGTCTGTTCCAAGAGGGTCTCAATCTGACAGTGCATTAGTTACCGATTTCACACCTCCTTATTTATTCCATGACATGGTGAACACTCTCTCTCCGTACACTGGCAAGGCTCTCAAAACCTACATAAATCTTGATCAAGAATTGGACACATGTGTAACATCTGTTTACCTTTATTAGAGACGTTTCACCATCCAGTGTCAATCAATACAAATTCAGTGACATAATCGGAAGACAGTAGAACCATATACGAAAGACGAGGTAATCAGTCCCTCAGCCTTGGAGGCTGAGGGACTGATTATCTCATCTTTTGTATATGGTTCTACTGTCTTCCGATTATGTTACTGAATTTGTATTGGTTGACACTGGATGGTGAAACGTCTCTAATAAAGGTACACAGATGTTACACATGTTTCATTCTTCATTTTGTCAGTACTGTATACCAAACATATACTACATAAATTTTAATGTATACCAGCCAAACCTGACAAATATCTTTTTACCATAGACAAGAATCCTTGACCATGGTAAAGAATCCTTGTACCATCCCACAGACAGTTTACATGGAGTTTACTGACAATAAATAAATGCAAGAACCCTCTAAAGACTACAGCTACTTCAGACGAAGTAAAGAACTGTAAGAAGCTCTCAGCGAGTCAGGTGTTTGGCCAGCATTGCTCTCTGTGTTGCTAGAATACCAAGAGTTATAGTTTTGGAAGCTTTATACAGGCCTCAAAACAGACAACTAGCGTGAACTGCTTCGAGAATGCAGTAAAAGACTCAGACATCAAAGCGGGACCAGAACAAGTAATGAGAAATTGGCCCTATTATTTTTATTTATATATATTTTTAAATTTTGCTTTAGGTTACAAGGAAATATTCACCATGTTAACGGAGGTAATTCTACTGTCTCCCAGTTTTTCCGCTTCGGGACAAAAATTCACTGTAGAGGCTTACAAGGAAGAAGAAAATCTTAAAGTAGGCGCAGCACTTGTATTCGTTTATCAGTGAGTCTTGATGGCTAAAATAACGACGTTATATGCAAATTATAGTAGTAGATATCAGTAGTAGATATTCAGAGGCATAACTACCCCAGTCGATTGAAGACTAAGAGTGAGGGCCAGGAGCTGGAGCACCTCCCCATACACACAGGAGACACACCAACGCCAAGATAATTACCGAAAAAATGTGGTCTGAGACTCACTGACTAATGTTATTACCTGATGGTTAATGAAACCTACAAGTAAACAACTAAATCCTGGTTGTTGTGCAGGTGACGCTAATGATGGAGGCAGGAGGACTCGGAACTCTGTAGATGGTGGGAGTCAAGCACAGGTCCAGTGATGAGAAGCAGGAAGAATCAGAATCCTGTGACTCAGGGAATTAACCCCGGGATCACTGATGAGGGAAGCTGGAGGAACAGGAAACCTGACGGTGAGAGTGATACATGGGTCACCGACACGAGGGACAACGGCACACTGAGGGCGCGTGAAGATCAACACTGATAACGATACCAGCACCACCTTACAGGCTTACCCTACCCTGATTTCCCTATCTACCCTATCCCGAAACCCTGACTGATCAGGTTATTTACCAGGAGGCCTGCTCTGGGACCAGGCCGCGGGGGCGATTACCCCGGGATTCAAATTCAGGTAAACAACCGGTAGATAAACCTCCCTAACAGTTATCCCAGTCTTCTCCATCGTGAAGTAACATTGCAACATATAACTGGGACAATTCAAATTAAGAATCTAGATTCTAGAGGATGAATTGAAAAAAAAAAAAGTTTACTAGTCAGTGGTGGTATATTCACTCGCAGAATGATTGGTGATGACCGATAAACTTGCCCCTGGGGTCAGAATCTTGATTACTGCTGTACTGGTTCCATTTGTTATAAAATTAAAAATCCCATCGACCCACTTTTCTACTTATTCCTTTCGGACGTATTTTGTTTGTAAGTATGTCATATCGAAAACTTCTGTAAAGTCGGTGTATACCTCATCCTTTTGCTTTTCTTTATGTTTTGCTCCTACAGTGGAACTATCAGAGAGTAACAATATGCTCCGATGTTCCCAGTTTCGTTTAAGTTTAAAAAGAAATAAACACTTTCGTACAACTTCTCTCCTACCTCACTTTCTACAACTTTCTCTAAACCTCCCTTCAAACACAAGACGAATTACCAACAGTTTTATGCCTTCTTAAGGATACTTTAAAAATTCCTGCAAACTGTTCCTAATCACTTGGACTGTTGTACCTACGTAGGACTGCGTGCAGTCGACACCAACAACTTGAGCGATCAGGTTGTCAACCAGGATCAACTGAGTAATGGAGATATTGATCGCTTCAACTGTTACCAGATACTAGAGGAGACACCAGCCTCGCTCACCTTCTCTTGCCGTCGTTGCTACCCACTTTTCTTCTCCCCTTTCCTTCTATCTTCATCCCATTATCAGTACTACGCACATTCATTCCTCTACCTCCTTACTGTTCCGTTTTCTGTCTTTCTCTCTTGACACCTAATTCTACTCGTCTCCTTCTCTCAGTCCACCAACACCTTACTCATCTAATCAACACCACCACCCAGTCTTTTCCCTCAATCCCCCTCTTCATCGGCTCCCTCCACCCCCTCCCCTATTAGGTAATGGGAGTGGGAGTGGAGTGATAAGCAGACGTGTTCCTGCAGGTCTCTTATCTTATCTTCTAAGCTTGTCTTTCACCACCCTCTTACCTGTGATATACTGTACTGTACCTGTAACCAGTTACAAGAGTTTTTCTACCCTCGCAGCCCCGCCTGGAGCCAGACTTTTCTGTTGATTGCCTTTTCAACCAGGCTGTCGCGTCCCTAATTTTTATTGGAGGTATTTTGTCTCTTGTCATACTTAGTGATTTTGGTGTCTCTCCAGGATTTTCCATGTGTAGATATACCTTTGATGAGTTTCAAGTTTCGAGAATCTCACTACTCTCGGAGCCCGGCCATGGGCCAGGCTACGTTCCAAGGAATACAGTTGAAGGGATGTCAAGTGTTCCCATTAGTTCAAATGCGTGACTGAGCGTATACGAGCATTGAAAGTTCTCTGTACAAATTCCAGCTCAGCAAACTGCCTGCCCTGAAGAAAGTCGTAAATATACAGTAGTATTCTAGCCTGGAAAGAACAAGTGACTTAAAAAGTACCATTACTGGCTCAACATCTCTTGTCTTGAAAGTTCTAGTTATCCAACCTACCATTTTCCTTGTAGCAATGGCAGCGTTGTGATCCTTGAATGTGAGATCTTCCGACATCATTTCTCCTAAGCCTCGCACATGGGACTTTCACTCTACTGAATAATTTGGGTTTGCCTGTACTCTGTTACAGTCTTTATTTCTTCTATTCTTCCAAAGCGGAGCTTGATTTATAGTAGACTGAAGACTTGCTATGTCTTCGACTGACGCCACTCTTGTAGAGATTCTGGTGTTATCTCAAAGATAATGAGAAACAGAAGTGGAGCGAGTATTGTGCCTCGAGGAACATTAGCTTTTTCTTGTGATAGCCTCCAACTTCGCTGTTTACTACTTTCTGTGTTCTATTTCTTAAGCTAAATATCCATCTACCCAACTTTCCAGTTACTGCTTTTGCACACATTTTTGTGCGTAATCACACCATAGTTGCACTTGTTGAACCTTCTTGCAAAATCAGTGTACACTACACCAACATTTAACTTGTCTTCTAGTGCATTCGAGATGGTATCGTAGGGGTAGGTGCCCTAAACCCATGCTACCCTGGATTGTGCAACTGTTGTGATTCAATGTGATTGGCAATCTTGTTTCTTACCCTTTCTAAGACTCAGATTTTTTTCCGAATTGCTTCACTGCCTACCTAGTGAAGTGGAACAATATAAGTGGGTTTTCAAAGACTGTGGGATAACACTTGTGTCCAGGCTCCTCCATAAAATATTAAAGTAGTTTCTTACAATTTCTCATGAATATAGAATTCCCAGAGTCTGGGTCTGGAACGGAATTCATGGGCATGTTGTCGATGACTTTTTCAAAGTCAACTGGGAAAAGAGCTAAACTGGAAATTGTGGAGATGTTGAAAGTATTTTGAGTGTTATTAATTAAAATAACTCGTTTGGGTTATCAGTCTATAGACTGGTGAGCGGTTCAATGAATACAGACTCGTTTTATGACTTAAGCAGTTCACTCATTTCCTTATTGTAATCGGCGTCTGTTAAATCTCCGTTAAGTGAAGGGCCTATACTGGATGTAGCTTTTGCCCTGGATTTTGCACAGTAGTGTTTGGAATATGCTCCCTCTGTTTCTCCTGGAGTCTTATGTGATACAGTCAGTTTGTGCTCGATGTTCTCCATTTCTCTAACCAGAATTTCTCTTCTCTTCGTGCCACTGAGAACTGTTATTTATCGTCTTCGCCTGTAGAGAAAGCAACTCTTTCTCTCGAGTTTGCATCTTCCAAGAGGAAGTGATCCGGTTTTCTCTTGATGATCTCTACACTTGTTCCAGCAATATTTTTGATATCTGCTGGTAATAAGTTAAATTGTCTTGGACCATGCAGGGAGTGCCAAGAATTTTACTGGGAGTATTTTACACTTCCTCCAGTTTTTCTTTTATGTAAGTTAAGGTAGTATATAGATTAGAAACTTATCCCTCAAGTGCATTTCATGTATATATTATCAGCTATCTCTCTTCAGTTCAACAGACCAAGTGGCTGATAAAATAAGTTCTATGTCTGGGAGACCGGCTGTTACCTTCAGACATTATGAAGGCATCAGTAACTAACCACCTCTGACATCACCTATACCTGACTTCTCTTTTGACCTTTATCTGAGCCTGGCCTTAAGATGTTCGTATGTCCTAAAAGACCGTGTATTCGCTTTTTCCCTGTATACAGTAGCAGCCTCAAGCATTATTTTATTCACTGTAACTCTATGAGTACAATTTGTGAGAAAAATTAGATATTCTATCTACCCACTTTTGCATGCAGTTTAAGTGCTGTTACACTATCATCACACTTGCAAAAGGATTTGCAAGGTGTTGTATACCCCATTTGCATTTTGAATATCTTTCAGGGTATTACAAGTCATATCGTAATGGTTGGGCAATTGCTACAGCAAGGAAAATGTTAGGCTGGATAACGTGAACTTTCAAGACATGGGATACTGAGTCAGTCATGATATTCTTCAAGTTACTTGTTCTCTCCAGAAGGGAATACTGTTGCATGTTAGCAGCTACCTGATTCAAGGCGAGATTGCTGAGCTAGAAAACGTTCAGAGAAATTTCACTGCCAGTATGCATTCACACAAACTTCTGAAGTACTGGAAACGCCTGAAATTCTTCCAACTGTATTTCATGGCATACTGGCGAGAACGGTACATCATAATTGACACCTAGAAAAACCTGGAAAGACTGGTCTCAAACCTGCACCCCGGAATCATTCTTTGTTAAATCTATAAATTTGGCAGACGATGCAAAGAACCTCCAATTAAAAGCAGGGACTCGACGAGTACACCAAGAGACAACTCGTTGAGTGTAGGAGATTCCCGACTCATCATACCCCTCCCTCTGTGCATAAGGGAAATTACCAACAAACCTCTGGCTGTTTTCAAGAGGGGACTGGACAAGTTCTTCAAATCAGTTCCTCACCATCCCAGCTGTGGTTCGTACGTTGGACTGCGTGAGGTCAGCAGTAACAGCGTGGGTGATCCACTGGGAGGCCTGGTCTAGGACTTTGACCCCTAGCAGCATTCTTCAGGTGTTCTTTAGATCATTTTTTTTTCAATTGCTTTGATGCCACCGATGTGGAGTGGGGCAATATTAACGATACTTATGACTGTTGAATGACTCTTATGTCAACATTTTGGCTGGACAGAATATTTAAGGCATTGATAGATTTCTTTATTTTTTGCAATTTTTGATACATATGGAGTTCCAAGAGTCTGAGCCTGGGCCAGAGAGATCAGGTATACTTGAACCGTGTTCTGAGAGCGAAACGCCCCCGCGTTCCGGTCCGAGAACAGGCCTCCTGGTGGATGACTTGATCAACCAGGATGTTGGCGCTAGCTACGCGAAGTTCAAAGTAAACACCACAGATTTTTGAAAGACCTGCCTAGTATGATCAGGTACTGAGTTGAGATGCTTGTCCAGCTCTGTTTCTCAGTGGGGTATTTTCAACCTTCTGCGGAGCCTTTTGATTCATGGGGAACGATTTGTGTGTGTGTGTGTGTGTGTGTGTGTGTGTGTGTGTGTGTGTGTGTGTGTGTGTGTGTGTGTGTGTGTGTGTGTGTGTGTGCGCGCCCCCCCCCCCCGTGTGTTTACGCGCTCGCTCAGATTTATGCCCAGTCCTCCTAAAATTTTCAAGGTATATGTGATGTTCCCATCTCGCCTATATTCCAAGGAGTACAGATCAAGATATTTTAAACGAATCTATGTGAGCAGTGAAGGTTCTCTGCTGATTTTCCAGGTCTACAATTTCACCTGATTTCAGAGGAGCTGTTAGAGTTCAGCAGTACTCCAGCCTAGAGAGAACAAGTGACTTAAAGAGTATTATCAGTGGCTTGGCATCCCTTTATTGTTTAGAAGGTTCTAATGATCAAGCCTATTATATTCCTAGAGGTTGTGATAGTGACATTTTTGTGATCCTTGAAGGTGATCTGTCATAATCACTCCCAGGTCTCTCACATTAGTATTACGATCTATTGAGTGATTCGAGTTTGTTTTATAATCCGCTCCAATCTTTACTTCCTCAGTGGAATAACTGAACCCTGTCTTCAATGAATATCGTATTTTTGCCAATGGTCCATTGGAAGATTTTGTTTATATAAGCTTGGGAATTTGTTGTGTCCTAAATGGATGCCACTCTCAAACAGATTCTTGCATTGTCTACAAAGGACGAAACAACACTGATTTGTGCCTCTTTGTCTGGTATGAAATGAGAAAGCGAACTGAGCCAGTAGTGTGCCTTGGAGAACACAGCACTTCACTATGACAGCCTACGATGTTACTTTGTTCTCTATTCCACATTGGGTTTCAATCGTTAGAAAATTAAACATCCATCTGTCCAATTTTCCAGTTATTCCTCTTTCACGCATTTAGTGGGCTATTGCACCACTGTCACACTTTTGCCAAAGGCTTTTGTTAAGTCTGTCCACACTTCATTTGCATTGTGCTAGTGTTTCTCTGCATCCAAGACCATGTAAGGATCAAGAAATTGCGAAAGGCTGGAGGGACCTGCATGTCCTAGCATACTATCAGTGTTTTCAAAGTTGAGTGAGGTGAGAGTTACCTCAGAAAGTCTGTAGATGTTTGAAGAGTTTCGGATCTAATGAAAAATTTATTTGGATCGTCAATATTTACAGGTGTGATTAACGGTTCACTAGGTACTCTTTATTGTCACTTCAGTATTTCACTCGTATCATGCCCCACGAAATCGTAATGACACGATTGCAAACAATCCATACCACGGGCGGGGATTGAATTCGTGGCGAGTGAGTCGTCAAACTCCAGGCCAGTGCGTAAGCCAGTGGCTTACGCACTGGTCTGGAGTTTGGTATGGTATGGTTTGTTTCACTCGTATCTTTGTAGTCACCAGCCTAAGTTTCATGGCCTTTCAGCAGGGAATAAAAACTGGATGTTTTTAATTGTGTTATCAGTCCTGGACTTCGCATATCAGAAAAAGTTTAAGTTTTTTTTCAGTGTTATTAAAGGCTTTTTGCTCTGTTCCTCTTGGGCTCTGTGATGCTTTCAATTTTACCTCAGTGTTCTCCATCTCTTTAACATGTATTAACCTTTGTTCGACTAAGTGTGAGACGACTGAGATGTTAAACGATTCTTCGTCTTTCGTCTACTAGATAGAGCCCATGTATTCCTAACTTCCGTCTTCTTTTCTATTTTCTTGATGGTATGAGTCTGGAGCGCATTTCTAGTACCATTAATTTCATCCTCTCCAGATACTAACATAAAATCTTCTGTCTTCCCAATATAATACAATAAGGTTATTATTTAACTGACCCAATTCATGATTTTATTGTTTATGATTTTATTGTTGAAATTAGCCTCAGAACTGTGTTTCGCTGTTCATACCAATCCATAAGCAAGCTTGAGCTTCAAATATTTGTGAATATAAGGTCCAGAGCATATTCTAGTCTGGTTGGTTTCTCTGTTTGCTGGTTTTCGGCGAATTTACCAAACAGTCTGAGAAAGTTCTGACAGGGTAACGGAATGATGTAGGCGACGAGGGGAATGAGCAGGAGCCGAACAAGATCCTTTCCCTGACTGCTGGTTGCTGTCTCCCAGCATCTAGGGTTGTGTCCTTACAGTGAGGAATTTTAGATGACCATTCCTTACCTCACACGTTACGAATCTGTCATACACACTCACCAACACACAAACACTAACACCAATACTCACCAACACACACACACACACACCAACACTCACCACAAATACACTCACCAACACACACACACACACAGCCATCTGCGTCCCTCCATTACCCTAATTAACCTCTGCATCTCGCTCAATAAAAAAAAAAAAACATTTTTAACACCGACTCCCAACTCACCAAAGTCTAACACTGACGCCATGGAAGACAAAGGTACAAAAACACACACCAATAAAATCAGCCGAGAAGAAACATACTTCAGTTAATTACCTGATTATAATGACTCTAAGCTGGCTGCGTTAATTAATAATGAAGAAACAGCATGAGAGAGAGAGAGAGAGAAACGCAATAAAACTAATGCAATGTCGTAAAATTAGAGTAATGGAAGAAAGAGAGAGCCGGGGATGAAAAGGCAGTAAACCCGAGGAAAAGAAGAGTATGATAAAGATGATAAGTGAAAGGTAATAAGAGAAAGGAAGGGTAATTGAGGAAGGTTATGTGAGGTTCGCTATGAGACGCAGAGGGAGGTAATAAACCAAGGAAAGAGCGAACACACAATGATAATAAGACCATAAGGAAGAGGAGAGAGAAAAGAGGGGCTGGAACGAGAAAGAGGAGAGGGGAAGATAAAGAAAGTGGAGAGGGAAGGAACAAGAAAGTACAGGAGAGGAACAAGAAAGAGTAAAGGGGATGAATAAGAAAAAGGGAAGGAGGAAAATAAGCAGGGGGGGGGTGGAGCAAAAATGGGGAGAAGGGAGAAACAAGAGGATAAGGGAAAAACAAAAAAAAAGGAGAGAGGGAGAAGGAGAGGAACAAAAAAGAGGAGGAAAAAGAAAGACAGAGAAGAAAAGGAGAAAACGAAAATGAAAGAGGAGGGAGGTGAGAAGAGGAGAGCAAGGAGCACAAATTCTCAGACACCAATAATCAGAATAAGGAAGAAAACGTAATACACATACCAAGAAATGGGAAAGACGAAACAGTAAAGAAAGTAATGCATGAAGAAATAGAGGAAAAAGAACAATCTAAAGAATCAATAATGTATACGTGTGAGGAGCAAAAACGTACATGCATGAGAGGTATTAACGTCCATAGATGAAGGGCAATAACACACATGCATGACTGGCAATATCAAACATGCATAAGTTACGATTATGCACCTATATGATGGGTAATAACGTACGTGTATGAGGAGAAATAACGTACATACGTGAGGGAGGGATAACACTGTAGATGATCAAGGAGTAATAAAGAACGTGCGAGAGCTTTAAAAATCCCATGGAAGTGGAGTCTGCACGCTAAGAGTCATCCCACACTCATTAAAATTCACGACTATAGCTCCGTCTCCTTCCTTCCTGCAAAGGTGGCAGTAATCTAATCACAAATAACTGCTAATCGCTAGCACCGCTGTGCTACGTGATCAGGATCTTTGAAAGGGTTCCATGTGAGGTGACTGCTGGAGACATGATCTCACTAGACCTGCACAATCCAGGGCAACGTGGATTTAGAGATAGCTGCTCATGACTCATGCAGCTGCTGGAATAATACAAGGTCTGGGATGCACTGGAAGACAAGCACGGTGGAGATAAGAACATAAACAAGGAACACTGCAGCAGGCCTACTGGCCCATGTGAGGTAGGTCCAAGTCACCTCACGGCTTAAGCCAATGACCCACCTAGTCAGGTCAGGTCACATCCACTTAAGTAAACAGCACGGCATCAGACCTATTAGCACAAGAAAATCAGGTCCAACTCACAGCCACACCCACTCATGTATTTATCCAATCTATTTTTAAAACTACACAACGTTTAGCTCCTATGACGGAACTCGGGAGTTTGTTCCAATCATCCACAACTCTGTTACCAAGCCAGTGTTTTCCTATATTCTTCCTTATCTAAATTTTTCCAACTTAAAACCATTGCTGCGAGTCCTGTCTAGGCTAGATATTTTTAGCACACTATTTACAATCTCTTTATTTATTTCTGTTTTCCATTTATACACCTCAATCATATCCTCCCTAATTCTACGCCTTTCTAGAGAGTGCAGATCCAGGGCTCTCAGTCTATCCTCATAGGGAAGATTTCTGATACATGGGATCAACTTTGTCATCCTCCTTTGTACGTTTTCCAGTGCATTTATATCCATTCTATAATACTGTGACCAGAACTGTGTAGCATTACCTAAATGAGGCCTAAACAAAAATACAGAGTTGAACAACCTGAGGACTCCTATTATTTATGCTCCTTGATATGAAGTCAAGGATTCCGTTCCCTTTATTGCGAACACTTATGCACAAGGACATCGGAAAAGAACCTCTGACAAGAGTGATTATGTGATAACAGTGCTTAAAATGTGTACAAAAGGAATATATAGGAAAGTCTACCTGGAGTATGTTCCTGGTGTCAGCGCCTCCGCGGGATGCTCTCAAACTAGGATGGCCTGATCAACCAGGTTGTTGGTGCTAGCCGCACAAAGTCCAGCGTATGCATCACAGCCTGGTTGGTCAGGAACTAACTTCAAGAACGTGTTCAGTTCTCTCTCTCTCTTGAAGATAGCTCTGCTTTTCATTGGGAGTATTTTGCACCGTCTGTCAAGCCTCTTTCAAGGGAAATGATTCGTGTGTGCATATCTGGGACCAGTTCTTCTAGAATTTTCCAGGTACAGACTATGTATCTTTATCACCTAGGTTCCAAGGAGTACTGAGTGAGGACCTTCAGATGTTCCCGGTGCGGGCCTTGAAGGCTTTCTATTCATCCTCCAGGTCTGCAATTTCGCTTGCCCTTTAACGGAGTACAGTAGTACTCCAGCCTGGACATAACAATTCACTTGAAGATTATCACTGGCCTGGAAACCCTAGTTTGGAAGGTTCTGGTTACCCATCCAATTATTTTCCTTGCGGTTGTGGTAGAGACATTGTTGTGATCCTTGAAGGTGAACTCTCACATTAGTCTTACGCTCTATTGAGAGATAAGAGTTTGCTGCATACTTCGTTCCACTCTATTTCCCCAGTCTTTCCAAAACAGAGAAACTGATGCCTGTAGGCAAATGAATTATATAATTTTCTGACAAATCGGATAAAAACAGTAACAGTCCACTAAGTCATATCAGATACTGTCACAATGAAAGCCTCCGCTCCTCCAGTCACAGTTATCATTACAGTGCTCTCTCACATCCATCATAGACATTAATCATAGAACTGTATCATCCTTTGGAGACGATACTAGATTCTGTACAAGATGTGTGTGTGTGTGTGTGTGTAAGGAAGGGACAATAACCCACATACATGAGAAGCAATAACGTACATACAAGAGGGGTAATAACGTGCATACAGAAAAGACAATAATGGACATATAGGGGCAATAACGTATATATACAGGCAATAAAGTACGCACATGAAGAGTTATAAGGTACACAAAATAGAGCCAATAACGTACATACATAGGGGCAATAAAGTACAGACACACACAAGTGGTAATAACGTAAAATGACCTTTGCAAGTGTGATTCCTTCTACTAACTTTCTTCAAGTAGTGAATCCTTCCTCCCACCCATTTTCCTTAATAAATTAAATGAAAAATATACGAAAAATGTCAATAAAATTTAATGAAAATTTAAGTGGTAATAATTTCACATGTTATTTGTACAAAGAAAAAAGGTAAGAGCTTTTATACCATTAGTTGAGACCGAGGTGAATAACCCCGTGTATTATAATAATAATAATAATGAAGTGAATAACAAGATGGAAGAGGAATAGGAGGAATAAGGTAGAACACCAAAGATGGAGTGTTAAATGAAGGAAAGGGCGAAAAATGGAGTAAGGAGGGAAAGGGATCAATGAAGGAATGAAGTGGAGGACCACTGGAAGAGAGACTGGGAGAGATAAATTAAGGAGAGAAGGGGACGCTGAAGAGAGATAAATGTAGGAGAGATAAACAAAGAGAGAGGGAGGGAGGAGATATGGAAGTGGGAAGTGAGTAGCGGGTTAAGGCTTGTTACGAGTATGGCCATACCCGTTAAATTTTATACTAGGATGTGCTCCTTTTTATTATATACATGTATATATATGTCAATGCTAATATTGCTATATTATATTGTTAGGCGTTATAATAAGGGAGTTTCATGTAGTGGGGAAATTACTAGTTGGAGCGCCAGTTACTAGTTCAGGTACTGAAGTCTCACTCAGTCACGTGACCAACCTCACGTTGGCTTACCACTCAGTGGTACCGTCAGTAGGTTCACAGCACCTGCTCAGAGAAGGTACACCACCTTTACTCTAAGTAGGTTCCCACATTCACTCTGACTAGCACTCCCACTTCTAATCTGATTTCTAAGAGTTCTCTGGTCATATACATATCCCTTGCACAGGATTACCGAGAAATCCTTATCTGGATAATTACTTCCTACAACAGATCGATTGCTTAATTCTAGTACTGGGAATTGATTTGCTAGTAAACTCTTGTCGTAACAATAGCTGTGTATATATAAAATAGTATCCTTTATGTGTAAAGGAGGAAGTAATTTTATTGCTCTATTTTAATTAAGATACAGTTCCTAGATATATGATCCTATGTAACTTTTATTGTTATTAAAGACACAGATTTTATCTGAGTTTTGGCCATCCTACAGAAAGAAGGTTAATAAAAGTGCTTAACACCACTATATTTGAAGCATTAAAACCTTGTTGCTATGGAGTTCCCCCTAGAGTAGCCAACCTAGTAACTGATACCCCATCAAGGATCAGTAACCCAATGTTATACACTCCATATCGCAACAAGACTGCAGGCGGTGAAAATCCCTAAGCTCGTCACAGGCAGGTCGCAGGTCAAGTAGACTCAGGTGGGTCCAGGCAGGTCACAGTTCAAGTAAGAAGGGTCAGGTGGGTCCAGGAATGAAAAAACTAAGTGAAACCCGGGTCGCCGTCACCGTAGAGTTCATCAACCAGGAGGATGGTTTGTCCTTCTAGCCACCATCTTGCGTGATGGAATGCAACAGGAAAACATAGTTTTGTTTCCACTGTGTAACTATCACATAGAATAAGGCTGCAGCACATTGCAGATGTGTCCAATTTTTGCTTGGTAAAAAATATTACTTAAAGAGCAATGGTGACCAGACTAGCGTGAAGGGATCTATTGTTACAAAGTTCCTCCTTTACGATTCAACCAAAACACACACACACACACACACACACACACACACACACACACACACAGAATAAGATGATACCCGAGATAAAAATTACTTGAATATATTTGCAAATGCACACACATTATTTCTCTAAATTTTCACGTAAAAGCATATTTTAGTTATACTGGTCGACAGCGATCATTTAGACACTGCTGTGCGATCTACTAGTAAGTCGCCATCGACGTCATGGTCACCCTGGCGCTCGAGATTATCTCACAAATGATCGCAGAAACACAACACTTGAGAAAATGACATATTTGTAACCCTTGGGTATCTTTATTGCCAAAATGTGTTAAAAATGTGTCTTATTTATCAACTTATCCGTATTTCATATCATTTACTTATTGTTTGTGACCTTTGCTCTTCTTTTTATAGTGTGTGCTGTACATTTTTAAAAATACAGCACACACCAGGTCACCACCACTCACGGCTGTGAGTGCTAGTGACCTATTTGTCAGAGTGCTTAACAAATGTCACAACTACCACCACCACTGCTATCATCGCAACCCTGTCTACACGATGCGACCTGACAGGCACGTACATGGAGTAATCATGCAGTCAACACTTAACAGTTTAGTGAATCAGTCTGCCACCAGGAACCTGAGACTCCTGTAGGGTTAGTAGAAGGTAACCTTACTGGTATTGATATTTTACACTCTACTGGAAACCTGTCATTAGCCTACTTCGACAGCCCACTACCAGCCTATTGGGACTCCCACAATCAAAGTATCGAGAACCCCATAATCAACCTATTGGGAGTCCCACAGTCATCCTAGTGGCAGTCCCACAATCATCCTGGTGGAAGCCCAAAAATCATCCTAGTATTAGCCCCTACAGTCAACCTACTGGATCTCCTAAATCAGCCTAAAGGAACCCCCCCACACTCAGCATCCTGGGACTTCTTACAATCTGTCTACTGCCACCCCCACCACCGGTATACTGGGAATCCTCAATCAGCCTACTGGGACCCCTTATTCAGCCTACTGGAAATCCCACTTTCAGCCAAGCGGGACTATATCGAATCAACATACCGGGATGCACGCGCTACCATCTAAGAGAATATTAGACTCCTGGAGAGCATTCAGAGAACACTTGCTTTTCTCGTCCTCTCGAACACCTAGAGTCCTAGACCATTGATAATGCCTCAGATTCCACAACCATCTTAGTAATACGCTGTGTAGTGATCCTCAGCTTCTTAAATAGGGTAAAAAACCAAACTGCAGAGGTTCCAGACTCTTCAACGCCCTCCCTTCGAGCATAAGAGGAATTACCAACAAACGTCTCACTGCCTTCAAGAGCGAACTGGACAAGTTCCTCAAATCAGCGCCTGACCAGCTGTTCTGTGGTTCGTACGTTTAACTGCGTGACGCCAGCATTAGCCTTGTTAACCAGGCTTTGGTATAAGACTGGGCTGCAGGAACAGTGACCGCTTCCCCCCCGGAATCATCCTTCACATATCCTGCCTACCTGGAGGGTGTTCTGGGTGTCAACGCCCCCGTGACCCAGTCCATGACCAGGTAAATCAGTGGATGCTTAACCAATTAAGGTTATCATGTAATTTAAGACTCGTGTCATAGGAGACTTGTCCTGAAGAACACGACACCACCCCAGTGAAAGTAGTCAATACTATCATACAACTTAATAAGATTATATGGTTCAAGGTTTTCCAACAACCTTGAAATACAACAATAAACTTGAGAAGTTCCTACAACACAGACTCTGAGCAGCAGGGTTGTGGTGGTTAAACTGAACTGTGAGTTACAAGCCATAACAGCCTGGTTGTTTAAGCCATCAATCTGGAGACATGGTCTGAGACAGAGCCCAATGATCCTCGGTAAGATTTTAAAGAATATTCAAGGTAGTTTAATCTTAATTAGAATAATAACGCTAATGACAACTGGTAATAACAGTTCTCGGGCCATAACAAGAATATAATATTTTTAATTACTCTTATTTTCCTCTTCCACGAATCAAACATGATTACGTCTCAGTCCCCTGGTGTTCCATGATCCATCAGGACCTAGCCCTCGATCATGATAATAATAATAATAATAATAATAATAATAATAATAATAATAATAATAATAATAATAATAAGAAGAAGAAGAAGAAGAAGACGAAGAAGAAGAAGAAGAGGAGGAGGAGGAGTCTCCTGTTTCTCCCTTCCATCCTTTACACTATACTTCCTGGTTTTCCTTTCACTAATCATCATCAATCATCATCGCAGCCACCGCCTTGCCACTTCCACAGTCATCACCAACACTCCTACCCCCCCACACCTCTCTCTATCTCTCTCCTTCCTTGTCCTCCGTGCCTTCTTCTAGCTCTCCTTCCCCTTCCTGCCAATGCAATAATACCAGATGGTCGATACTTTTACCAAGTGGTCGACACAATAATACCAGGTGGTCGACACAACAATACTAGGTAATCAGCACAACAATACCAGGTGGCCGACACAATACCAGGCGGCCGAAACACAATAATTCCAGATTCTGGACAAGATTAGCATCCATGTCGGAGCGTCAACACTGGCAGCACCACAGGGGACGTGTGCAGTGGACATGTTAATTCAGATACGAGGGGAGTGGAAGAGGTGACGGGATAATAAAAGGGAGGATAAGAGATGACAGGATAATTAGAGGGGGGTAATAAGAGGCGGAGGGATAAAAGGGGAAATGATAAAAGGGAAAATGTTAGCAGGAGGGAGAGGAAAGTAGCAAACAAGGAAAATTGGAAGAGGTGAGTAGGAAATGTGTTGAAGGGGGAGGGAGGGAGAATTATAAATATGTGACGAGAAGAGGAGAAAGAGCGAGGACAATAAAAGGAGGACAGAAGGGAAGGTATCCATTTACCCAGTATGATATCCACATTTGGGGCTGCATGTGTATTAAAAGCTTGAATGTACTCCCCGTCCAGCCTGGGAATCAAACCTGGCTCACTCCGGGTTTGAGATCAACATTCTACCATTAATAATCCTTGTGGTTTCATCGTTAATATATACAACCGAAAAAACTTTTCCATTCATTCTGTTGGCCCCTCCCTCACATCCACCTAACCACTACCCTGTACTAGCACCCCTGCTGACAAATCTGTGACTGTACCTAAGACCAGTTTCGTGGGTTCTTGTACACCTCAACATGAGGGAAGAACTCTCAGTTTCCAACCCAAACCCTCCTAAAGCCGAAGAGAGGCAGAAACAGCATATCTAATATATAGTGAGAGACAGAAGAGTCACTTGTGAAGGGATATTCATACATACTCTGCCAGTAACAGTAGGATCATGGTGGGGTTCGAAAAAACACAATTCTTGTATATACATGTGGAGAGTTTTCAGATATTTTCATTCTGAGGCTACGCTTTAACTGACCGTTCAATCAAATTGTTGCTATTGGCGGGGGCCTAGCGCACATAGCCTTCACAGTCTGGTACAGTTTCAAGAATAGAAACGATCAGGCAAGAAATCAGTAAAGCTGCTCCATAAAGTTTTAGAGTTAAGACCTGGTAAGGTATTATGAATTTGAACCTTGCAAAGACAATTATGGGAGTTTACGTATACACACACACACACACACACACACACACACACACACACACACTAGATAAACTGGTGACTAAAGTTTAGAAGCGGGACCAGGAGCTATGAATCGACCCCTGCAAACACAGGTAAGTACACACACGCAGAACGTCCAGACAATCAATGCACGAGTCTCTCTACGCTTCCCTAATTCACCTAATTTACCCAAGTTACTCGCAAATTGGTCTAATTGGAAAGCGTAATTTCAGCTGGACAATATAGAAAATTTTCTGGCAAGATATTTTCAGACTGCCATTCCATGTTGACGAAGTATCAAGACTCGGCCAAGGTTTTCACAATTGGATCTAATTTTTAACTTGTATATAAGAGGAAAACATGGTAACGATCCCCAAAATAAAATTATTTCCTACCAGCCTCATTTCGGAAAAAAATAATGACGGCATTTCAAGCAATGGAGTCTCACAGCATTGCAGCGCTTCATGACAGTATATTATGTAACTGTTTTTCAATAATTCAGGTCACTCCCTTGAAATTGCAACCGCTAAAGATCGCAAAAGATCTCTTTATGTAAAAAATAATACAGACCTTATTAATATATATACTTGTAGATGATTCCGTCCATCATTGTCCTTGTTGTCCTGTCTGAGACCCGGTGTCTTCGTCGATGTCCTGATTCAACAGGCAGTTTGTGTTCACAGCTTTCACTCTGACGTAGGCATCCACACCCTGACTGATCAGAAACTACCTACTATCAATCTTCCTCTTAACGATAGGAGTTTCTTGCTGTTGAAATGTCTCGGACCATTTACACTTAAGTTGTCTCTTGTTCTGTTTCAGCTCCTGACTGGAAGTATTTTGCACCATCAAACGTCCAAATATTTATTGTTTTAAATCTGCAGGAAGTACAGTTTAAGGGACTTCAGACGTACCCAGTTGTTTACTTATTTGATTCAGTTAAAATGATCAACAGAAGTTTTCTCAACGCTTTCCAGATCTGTAATTTCTTCATATTTATATAGAGAATCTGCAGATATGTTTCTGGCTATAAAATTCAAATGCTCGGTTGGTAGCGCACTCAGCTAACATACTGAGTGTCCGTGGTTAGTTCCCGGCATGGGTGGACACGTTAGGCATCTTTCCTTAAACCTACTGGTGTTCTTCACCTAGCAGTAAGTAGGTACCTGGGTGTTAGTCGTCTGTTGTGGGTAGCATCCCAGAGGGTGGCAGTATATCTTAGAACTGGGCTTTGAAATGAGCTGAGGTAAGATAACAGTTCTAATCTTGTGATGAATGGTTTTGAAAACCGACAAGTTGAAGAATTGAGACACTTATGCAACACATGGGAATCTTTATTGAAGAAACGTTTCGCCACACAGTGGCTTCATCAGTCCAATACAAAGTAGAAGTGGATAAGGAGAGTAGAAGTTTGAGGTAATCAGTCCCTCAACCTGGAATCGATGTGTTCAGTCCATCACTCTTGTAGGAAGTGATGGACTGAACACATCGATTCCAGGTTGAGGGACTGATTACCTCAAACTTCTACTCTCCTTATCCACTTCTACTTTGTATTGGACTGATGAAGCCACTGTGTGGCGAAACGTTTCTTCAATAAAGATTCCCATGTGTTGCATAAGTGTCTCAATTCTTCAGTTCTAATCTTGTAAAATTGGTGGGTGAAAAAAGAGAGTATCACTGGCTTTGCATCTATGTTTCAAAAGATTGTTTATATAGAGCCTGTCACTTTCCTTGTAGTTGCCATAGTAGAATTATGGTGTTCCTCGGATATAAGATTTTTCGACATGGTTTTGATTCTGTACTTTGTCCGCTCCCATTTCCATTTTTTCCCTTGCCGAGTAGGAAAAATTTGTCGTCGTACATCACTTTGTTTTCTGTGACACACTGGAAAACTTTGTTTACGTCGACTTGAGGATTAGCTGTGTCCTCACTGGACGCCACTCTAACACAAATTCTAGCATCCTCTGCGAACACTGTGTCAGCATTTGACATATTTCATCTATCAGCATACACAAGTAATATTGCTGGGGCAAAGGTGGGAGTCTTCAAGAGCGAAGAGCCTCATCTCAGCAGTGTCTGATCGTCAGTGCCAATGCCAGTGACAGTGACAGTCCGTAATCATAAGTGTGTGTGATAGTGTCCGGATGTTTAGCCATACAACTCAAATTAGCCAAATTCTCTTAACAAATTATTTTTATTTTTCCCTGTGGATTGACAGATTATATTCGCGAGAATTAAAAAGCTTCATTTTGCATCAAAACTACTAAGCAACCTGACCTAACCTTGCTATAATTTTGGTAATATATCTAAAGTATACCTAACTTGACTAAGGTCAGCCTCATTTCAGTCAGTTTTAAATCATATCATAAAATTAACACTAATATTAAGATTGAGTTTTTACAGTTACACAAAAAATGAATATTTGTTAGGTTTTTTTGGGGTAAACTCTCCTTGTGGCCATACATAACGAGAATTACCAACAGATTCATACATGTCTTCAAAAGAGAACTTAAGCTCAAATTAGTCCATGACCAGCCGGGCTGTGGTGTCTACGGTGGACTAAGTGCTGCTAGCACCAACGGACTGATGGATAGAGGACATCAACCAGGCCTGGTATGGGACCGGGCCGTGGGGGGACGACGATCCCTGGAATCCACTACAATTTAAACAACAGGTTGCATAACATCCTGACACTTTAAGATTGCTTCTGTGTAAATCTCTGGTTTAATCTCCCACGCCCAACAATCTGTTTTGTATTTTCCGCTGGACATTCATCAATTTGTGCTCGTGAGGCTAGAGTCTTAGTTCCTAGCCCAGCCCATTCATGTCTCTTGCCTCTTGGGCTTCTTTTTCTGACGTGTATTGAATTCTTATACTTTCTTCATATGTATGGAGCCAACAATACCAAGCCTGCAATTAGTGGGTCTGAGACCCCGGGTTGAATCCAGTTACAGTGGCTGATGAAGCTGCTGGCAGCTGACGACCACCAACCACCTCCCCCCCTCCCCTCGCGCTCCTCAAACAAAATAACCTCTTCGGGGTTTGTTTTCCCGCAGGAGGCCACTGATTTCGGGAGTGTGTTTTCCCAGAGTCTAAAAGAACGTGGCCGGGTCTGGAGGAACGCTCACGATCTCATTAAAACTTGAGGATATTTTCATGGAGGTAATAGAAACGTGACCCACCTAATGGAGATCTCGTGGAAGATACCGGTGATGTACTTGTAAGGATTACGAAGGTTTTTCCATCAGACCAGATTTAAATCCGAACAACGAAAAACATTTACTCAATACCAACAGTGAGTAACACTTCCATAATCAAGTGAATTTGGATACGGTAATCAAAGGTTAACTCTCACTAATCAGTGGTTTACTCAACGCAATTAAGGTTGAAGTCATCGTAATTAAGGTTTAAATTACATGAATTAAGGGTGAAATCTTCGCAATTGAAAATATTTAACACTAGTACCTACTAGAGACTTCCATAAACAGTTATTTACATCACCAAGTTTAAGAGTTAAATACGTACATACATCCACAGAGTAAATTTTCCATAAACTAGGTTCAAGTCCATGTCCTCAATACAGGAAGGAGTACAAATGGACCAGGTTGACATGCTCACCATATGTTAACCGCTCATGCGCACCTAAACTCATTGTCCACGGAATTATCTGAATTCAGCGTGCAGTTCAGGTAATGGGGCGGTATATTAGGCCAAGGAAACTATACCTTCAGCACAGCATATAATTCAATTGGTGGAAAATGTTTGTGTGCAAAATGGTAAAAGTCTGAATTGTTAAAAGCGTAATTACCTGGCTGCCATAACGGCATAATAACCTGTAATTTATCATGTCATAATTCGTTTTGTGGACGACTAAAACAAACCTCCATGAAGCATAGCTCCATGACAGCGCGTAATATATCATGTTTATTGTCAACTGGAGGAGAGAGAGAGCGCACCACAGTACTCTTTGATGGCGCCAGTCTCTCTTAGTCGTAAGGTAAAACCAAAAACCAAACACGTTTCACAGCGCAGTTAACGCTGTTGAGGCTACCAAGTGTATACACAAGAGTGAAGGGAATAAGCCAGAACAGAGTGGCAGTAAATATAGAAGCAAGTAGCCTCTAGTCTCTCACGCTCATGAAGTTCAATTAAGTTGAATTTACAGCAGAGCCAAGACCACCACTGTCTAGAGTAATGTGTCGACCACCATGATGCTTCTGCACGCCACCACACTAACAACCACAGCCGTTTACGCCACCACACTGACGACCACAGATGTTCACGCCACCAAACTAACGACCACAGCTGTTCACGCTACTACACTGACGACAACAGCTGTTCACGCCACTACACTGACGACAACAGCTGTTCACGCCACTACACTGACGACCATAGCTGTTCACCCCACCAAACTAACAGCCACAGTTGTTCAAGCCACCACATTAACGACCACATCACTGCACTGACGACCACAGCCGTTCACGCCACCACACTAACGACCATAGCTTTTCACGCCACCAAACTAACAACTACAGTTGTTCAAGCCGCCACATTAACGACCACATCACTACGCTGACGACCACAGCCGTTTACGTCACCACACTGACGACCACAGCTGTTCACGCCACCACACTATCGGCTATAGATGTTCACGCCACCACACTGACGACCACAGCTGCTCACGCCACCACACTGACGACCACAGCTGTTCACGCCACCACACTATCGACTCAAGATGTTCACGCCACTAGACTGACAACCACAGCTGTTCACGCAACTACACTGACGACCATAGCTGCTCACGCCACCACACTGATGACCATAGCTTTCCACGCCACTACACTGACGACCACAGCTTTTCACGCCACCAAACTAACAACTACAGTTGTTCAAGCCACCACATTAACGACCACATCACTACGCTGACGACCACAGTCGTTCACGTCATCACACTGATGACCACAGCTGTTCACGCCACCACACTAACGACCACAGCTGTTCACGCCACCACACTGACGACCACAGCCATTCACACCACCACACTAACGACTACAGCTGTTCACGCCACCACACTGACGACCATAGTTGTTCACGCCACCTCACCGCTGCACTGACGACTACAGCTGTTCACGCCACCATACTGACGACCACAGCCATTCACACCCACTACAGCAGTCGTTCATATCACTACAACATCAACACTAGCCAACCCAAACACATTACTCCAAGTTTCCGTCGTTGGAACACTGGGACCATCAATACGGTGTAAGACTCAGTAGTGTTCCTGTCTTATCGACCAGCATATATCACAACTCAATGGCAAGTGTTGCAGTCTCCTTGCTATCACAGCAGCCGCTCCATTCACTGCTCGACTAATAAGCCTTATCACCCCCACTCACAGACCGGAACTCCACTCACGGCTATAAATTCTGTGACACAACTCACCTGACATGTATTAGAGTATTTTTCAACCATCATTTACTCATACCTGTCATTTTTTTACAATTTTTATACTCACAAAAAAAAAAATTTCGGGGTATTAAGTGAAATAACGATATGTGTAGGAAACGACACTTTCCTCAATAGGGATACGATAATTATATTCAAACATTCTATGTTCTCGTACACGTGGGTAATTTTTTTTTATTTTTACTTATAAGATTTTCCGCAGTGGTTCAGCAGGTGGCAACGGTGTCTCAAAACGCCCATTCACCCGTTAAACACAACACCAAATGCTTTCGTACATCAACTAGACATAAATACTTTTTAAACCTTCTAGCAGCTGGGTTCAGCCCTGGTACTCTCCACCACCCTAAGAATCACTTCTCTCGTCAAACCTATTCTTAATTAACCTATCCCAACTTCGCAGGTCAACCTCACCAAAGGATCTTTTCTCCTTTCGTTCCTCCTGCAGCTACATTTTCTTCCCGACCAGAGGCAATATGTGGCGTGAGCGACAGAGCCAGCTAGGCCCACCAGCTTACCCGGACCTCCGAGCTCGACTCGATAACACAGATAAGAACAAATTCAATTAAACAAAACGGGCCAATTCATTACGTTGCCTTCTGTGTACTGCCGTCTAGACAACGCGACTCCTGAAAAAAAACTTTCTTTGATAAGATTAATGATCTTTTTTACGATTACGATAGCAATGTTCCTCCCTCCTCCCTCTCTCTCTCTCTCTCTATCTCCCCTCTACAATTACATTTCCCAATTTTGCTGCCTCACCAAGGGTGCATCTCCCCTCGCTTTATCCCCTCTGTGGCATTCGAGGGCAGACTAGTGCAGGGAGGGAGATGGAACCCTGAATGGTGATCAAGGCAGACGCACAGAATGAAAAGATATTCAATAGTGAAATGGCCATCGACTGGCAAAGAGGACGAGAGCAAGGAGAATGTAAGGGGTCACGACACGCAAGAATACGTAAACAAGAAAGAAGAGACTAGATGATCATGGAAGAGAAGAGAATAGAGGAGCAAAAGAAGAGGGGAGATTAGAGAGGCAAGGAAGAAAGGAGAACAGTGGGGCAAGAAAGAGAGAACAGTGGGGCAAGGAAGAGAGGAGAACAATGGGACAAGAGAGAAGAGTAGAGGGACAAGAGATCGGAGAAGCAGGGAAAGAAGGGAATTAGAGGAGCAAGGAAAAGAGGAGATCAGATAAAGCAGAGAAGATTTAGAGGGACAAGAAAGAGAAGAGATTAGAGGACAAGAAAGAGATGACATCAGAGGAACAATGAATGAGGCAGAGGGGTAAGACAGATAAGAAGGAAGGGAAGGGGAAGGGAGAATGGAAGAGAGGATAAAAAGTAGATCGAATAAATGAGAAGAAGAGTTGCTTGCAGAGTAAAGAAAGAAGTACAAGTAGACAACAAAACTTTCCATTGTAACAGCCTCGGAATTTATGTAAAAGGACACAAGCGCAACTAATTTTATTGCAGCAACGTTTCGCTCACTAGGAAGTTTATCAAGCCGTTACAATCAATACAGGGACACCGAGCTTTGCACCTCACTATATATATATATATATATATATATATATATATATATATATATATATATATATATATATATATATATATATATATATATATATATATATTTATATATACATACAGATGGATAAAAAGGCTTCAAGGAAGAACATTTGGATTTCTTCCAGAAGCCGTTTGAATATTCCGCTTCCCCTACCACCCCATCTTTTCATATTTTTTTTTTACCAATAGGAATATTTTATTACATAATATGGTACAGAAGATTTAAGAGATACATTGTTGATATAAAGGTGGCATATACGGTACATGTTGTTACGTGTGTATCACCGATTATAAGGCGAAAATCTCATCCAGCTCCTCAGAGCTGGGGCGTGTGCCCAAAATACAGCAGGCATTACCCCTTTGAACAGCCGCACTGAGCCGCTGGAACAGAAAACTAGCTGCCCTGGGATCCCTAGTTACCCTGATGAGTCTTTTTCCCAGCTCCTTAAGGAATTTAGATGCACTCTTTCCCCATGAGCCAAGGGTCTCTGAGCCTATGAGAACAAATATATAATGATGGGCAAGTTCTCCATATTTTCTAGACTTTTGGGACTCCCTGAAGCTGGCAGCTGCCCCTCCTTCCTCCCTGGTGTATTGGAGATAGGTATCAGCCAAGGTAGATGCACATGTATAGTCCCACACCACCTGCTTCCCATCTGTCCAGGCTTGAAGGGTGATACCATCTGGACGCTTCTGGCTGCCATCAGATCTGCATAGCTGGGCATCCAGCTGCTGTGAGGCTCCTTTTGATAATGTTATTAACCTCATGTCTTGCAATCTTTCCCTCGGATTTACGGCACACAAGACCATGGTACCCGAATCAGTCTGCTGCTTCACTGCCACAAATACACCTGTGTTCGGCGAGAATAGGGGCGGCAAGTCGAAGGGCAACACCGATGCGGATGGTCTGTGGGTCGAGGCGTGTGCCAAGGCTGGAGTTGGAAACAGCCAACAGAAAGTCCCCTGCATGAGGAGCTCTCACTGCCAGGAGGCGGGCTCTATCCTTCCCTGACACACTCTGAAGCATTGTTACCTGGAGGTTACCTGGAGGTTATTCCGGGGATCAACGCCCCCGCGGCCCGGTCCATGACCAGGCCTCCCGATGGATCAGGGCCTGATCAACTAGGCTGTTACTGCTGGCCGCACGCAGTCCAACGTACGAGCCACAGCCCGGCTGATCTGGCACTGACTTTAGGTATCTGTCCAGCTCTCTCTTGAAGGCAGCCAGGGGTTTATTGGCAATTCCCCTAATGCTTGATGGGAGGCTGTTGAACAGTTTTGGGCCCCAGACACTTATGGTGTTCTCCCTTAGTGTACCAATGGCGCCCCTACTTTTTATTGGGGGCATTTTGCATCGCCTGCCCAGTCTTTTACTTTCGTAGGGAGTGATTTCTGTGTGCAGATTTGGGACCATTCCTTCCAAGATTTTCCAAGTGTAGATTATGATATATCTCTCCCTCCTGCGTTCCAACGAGTACAAGTCAAGTGCTTCCAAGCGTTCCCAGTAGTTAAGGTGCTTGACAGAACTTATACGTGCAGTAAAGGATCTCTGTACACTCTCTAGATCTGCGATTTCACCTGCTTTGAATGGAGATGTTAATGTACAGCAGTATTCCAGCCTAGAGAGAACAAGTGATTTGAAAAGGATCATCATGGGCTTGGCATCTCTCGTTTTGAAAGTTCTCATTATCCATCATATCATTTTCTTTGCACGTGCGATCGTGGCACTGTTGTGATCCTTGAAAGTGAGATCCTCAGACATTACTACTCACAGGTCCCTTACATTATTTTTCCGCTCTATTGTATGGCCAGAGTCAGTAGTATACTCTGTTCTAGTTATTATCTCCTTCAGTTTTCCATAACGGAGTAGTTGGAATTTGTCCTCATTGAACATCATATTGTTTACCGTTGCCCACTGGAAAACTTTGTTTATATCTTCTTGGAGGTTAACCGCGTCCTCAGCAGATGACAGCCTCATGCAGATCCTAGTATCATCCGCAAAGGATGATACGGTGCTGTGGTGTATATCTCTGTTTATGTCTGATATGAGGATAAGGAATAAGATGGGGGCGAGTACTGTGCCTTGTGGAACAGAGCTCTTCACTATGGCAGCCTCCGATTTAACTCTGTTGACCACTACTCTTTGTGTTCGATTTGTTAGGAAGTTGAAGATCCATCTCCCCACTTTCCCAGTTATTCCTTTAGCACGTATTTTATGGGCTATTACGCCATGATCGCATTTGTCAAATGCTTTTGCAAAGTCTGTGTATATTACATCTGCATTCTGATTTTCTTCCAGTGCATCCAAGGCCATGTCATAGTGATCCAGTAGTTGTGAGAGGCAGGAGCGACCTGCCCTGAACCCATGTTGCCCTGGATTGTGCAGATTTTGGGAATCCAGGTGATTTGCAATCCTGCTTCTTAGCACTCTTTCAAAGATTTTTATGATGTGGGACGTCAGAGCTATTGGTCTATAGTTCTTAGCTAATGCTTTGCTGCCACCTTTATGGAGTGGGGCTATATCCGTTGTTTTAAGTGACTGTGGAATTTCACCCATGTCCAAGCTCCTCCTCCATAGTGTACTTAGGGCACGCGAGAGGGGTTTATTGCAGTTCTTAATGAAAACAGAGTTCCACGAGTCTGGGCCCGGGGCTGAGTGCATAGGCATGTTGTCAATGGCTTTTTCGAAATCTATCGGAGTTAGGGTAATGTCGGAAATCTGGCATACATTTATGGAGTTTTGAGGCTCATTCATGAAGAAATCATTTGGGTCGTCGATCCTCAGACCGATTAGTGGTTCACTAAACACAGAGTCGTACTGGGATTTCAATATTTCACTCATTTCCTTGTTGTCATCTGTGTAAGTCCCATCCTGTCTGAGTAAGGGCCCGATACTAGATGTGGTATTTGCCTTGTTGAGGCTACATTTTCCACTACTGGACCATCCCAGTGCGATTGTTTGTAGTTGTTGGGGGGAGCAGGTCTGGTTTCAAAGCCCGATATATATAAATAACAAAAAGGCACAATACCGTGACTGGAACGATACACAAATAACCCGCACATAAAAGAGAGAAGCTTACGACGACGTTTCGGTCCGACTTGGACCACTGACAATGGTCCAAGTCGGACCGAAACGTCGTCGTAAGCTTCTCTCTTTTATGTGCGGGTTATTTGTGTCCCGATATATATATATATATATATATATATATATATATATATATATATATATATATATATATATATATATATATATATATATATATATACATGCAATAAGATCACAGTAAACAGGTGATTTTAAAATATGCAAAACAACCACTGTGAAAGAGTAGTGAAATTCCAAGCGCTTTCGTGACTATTCACTCCTTGACAATGTGAGTAGTCACGAAAGCGCTTGGAATTTCACTACTCTTTCACAGTGGTTGTTTTGCATGAATATATATATATATATATATATATATATATATATATATATATATATATATATATATATATATATATATATATATATAGTCGTGGAGATTCCACGACTACGGTGCTCTTCGCACCTACTGCAAGGTTGAAGGACTGATTACCTCATCTTCTGTAACCAGTTCTACTGTCTTCAAGTTATGTCCTGGAATTTATATTGATATAGCCACTGGATGGCGAAACGTCTACAATAAAGATACCCAGATGTTGCACATGTATCTTAATTTCATCTTGTCGGTATTGTATACCATTCTTGTACAATATGTGGGCTGCTGGGACACCAATAGCAACAGCCTGGTTGACCAGAAACCTCTCGAAAGAGGTCACAGGTTTATATTCCGCCTGCAATCTTACAGTTCCAAAACACACCTAGAGTAACACACACCGAATCTCGAAAATAATACTTATGTAATATCTAGGTTATATTAAAATGTTGACTTCCACCTGAAGAAGCAGAGGTTCAGCGAGGCGCAGAGTACTTCCAGCTGTAGGCGACACAAACCTGGAGTAACTCAAGCGAACTTCCCCCATTTTTGTTACTGGTGGGAGCGTAACCTTCCTGCACAACCCATTACTTGACTCACTCCTTCCCGAGCAGTCTTCCCTAGAACCTGCATTGTATTTCTGATACATTATACCTTGATAATTTACCAGTATACATAGAGTCTATCTGCCTGAGGATAAGTATTAAGTGATGGATGCATTCAAGGAGTCTCTCTGGCTGAGAGTATTAAGTGATGGATTTAATACACGCCATTATCCCCCCCCAAAAATACCGCTCACTTAAATTAACCAAAATTGGTTGTGCTACTTAACCTTTCAATTGGTTAGGCCACTTAACCATCTAACTTGTTAGGCCACTTAACCTTCCTTACTTCCCAATTCCTGTCTACCCACAACCTTCCTCACTGCTCTGTCCAACCCCAACTTTTTCCCTGCACATTGTTACAGTCACTATGGTATGAGACTACCCTGCTGAGGAAGTCGTAGAGGCAGTCAAGCAAAGACAGGATTTTTAAGACATATCAGAGTGAAGTGTCGGCCAGAGTTGAGAGGAGCTACCACCGAGGTACCTGCCAGGACAAGTGTCGGCCAGAGTTGAGAGGAGTAACCACCGAGGTACCAACATCGGTACCTGCCAGGACAAGTGTCGGCCAGAGTTGAGAGGAGCTACCACTGAGGTACCAACATCGGTACCTGCCATGAAAATTGTAGGCCAGAGTTGAGAGGAGCTACCACCGAGGTACCAACATCGGTACCTGCCAGGATAATTGTCGGCCAGAGTTGAGAGGAGCTACCACCGAGGCACCAACATCGGTACCTGCCAGGACAAGTGTCGGCCAGAGTTGAGAGCTACCACCGAGGTACCAACATCGGTACCTGCGATGATAATTGTCTGCCAGAGTTGAGAGGAGCTACCACCGAGGTACCTGCCAGGACAAGTGTCGGCCAGAGTTGAGAGGAGTAACCACCGAGGTACCAACATCGGTACCTGCCAGGACAAGTGTCGGCCAGAGTTGAGAGGAGTAACCACCGAGGTACCAACATCGGTACCTGCCAGGACAAGTGTCGGCCAGAGTTGAGAGGAGCTACCACTGAGGTACCAACATCGGTACCTGCCATGAAAATTGTAGGCCAGAGTTGAGAGGAGCTACCACCGAGGTACCAACATCGGTACCTGCCAGGACAAGTGTCGGCCAGAGTCGAGAGGAGCTACCACCGAGGTACCAACATCGGTACCTGCCATGAAAATTGTAGGCCAGAGTTGAGAGGAGCTACCACCGAGGTACCAACATCGGTACCTGCCAGGACAAGTGTCGGCCAGAGTCGAGAGGAGCTACCACCGAGGTACCAACATCGGTACCTGCCAGGATAATTGTCGGCCAGAGTTGAAAGGAGCTACCACCGAGGCACCAACATCGGTACCTGCCAGGACAAGTGTCGGCCAGAGTTGAGAGCTACCACCGAGGTACCAACATCGGTACCTGCGATGATGATTGTCGGCCAGAGTTGAGAGGAGCTACCACCGAGGTACCAACATCGGTACCTGCCAGGACAAGTGTCGGCCAGAGTTGAGAGGAGCTACCACCGAGGTACCAACATCGGTACCTGCCATGAAAATGAGAGGAGCTACCACCGAGGTACCAACATCGGTACCTGCCAGGACAAGTGTCGGCCAGAGTCGAGAGGAGCTACCACCGAGGTACCAACATCGGTACCTGCCAGGATAATTGTCGGCCAGAGTTGAGAGGAGCTACCACCGAGGCACCAACATCGGTACCTGCCAGGACAAGTGTCGGCCAGAGTTGAGAGCTACCACCGAGGTACCAACATCGGTACCTGCGATGATAATTGTCTGCCAGAGTTGAGAGGAGCTACCACCGAGGTACCAACATCGGTACCTGCGATGATAATTGTCTGCCAGAGTTGAGAGGAGCTACCACCGAGGTACCAACATCGGTACCTGCGATGATAATTGTCTGCCAGAGTTGAGAGGAGCTACCACCGAGGTACCAACATCGGTACCTGCGATGATAATTGTCTGCCAGAGTTGAGAGGAGCTACCACCGAGGTACCAACATCGGTACCTGCGATGATAATTGTCTGCCAGAGTTGAGAGGAGCTACCACCGAGGTACCAACATCGGTACCTGCGATGATAATTGTCTGCCAGAGTTGAGAGGAGCTACCACCGAGGTACCTGCCAGGACAAGTGTCGGCCAGAGTTGAGAGGAGTAACCACCGAGGTACCAACATCGGTACCTGCCAGGACAAGTGTCGGCCAGAGTTGAGAGGAGCTACCACCGAGGTACCAACATCGGTACCTGCCAGGACAAGTTGTTTCTCTCTATTTGCATTAGATGAAAGAGGATTGAGCCTCAACAAATCCTTGCTTTGTTTAATTCACCCTGGTTTAGTGCTTCATTAAATAATAATAATAATAATAATAATAACAATAATAATATATTATTTATTTGAATTATTTATATTTCAGTTCCTGTGTTTATTTCATCATGCTTTCCTCATGCTTATAAGTTGGTAGCTGCCCGTATAGTTCCTCGTACAGTTGCCTGAACAGCTGCTCGTACCGCTGCTTATGCAGTTACACGTACAACTGCTCGTACAGTTACATTACAAGTGCTATTGTACATGAGATGGCAAGAAGACAGCCGCGGCTTATAGCTAAGAGCTGTTCACAGTGTACATGCTGTCTAACTCTACACAGTGTACTATCTGTTGTTCATGTACTTAACTTTCTCTGAATTGAATATGATGGCAAGTATTGTATTCATCTTTGTAAATATAATAAAAAAGATATATATTTCACTCCGTCCTGTATGTTTGTGTAATGTGAAGTACACAGTATCATAGTGAATGTAATGTGAAGTACACAGTACCATAGTGAATGTAACGTGAAGTACACAGTAACCTTGTAGATGAATGGTTCAAAGAACCGACATGTTGACTCAAGAAATCGTAATGACACGATTGCAAACAAACCATACCCCCGGCCGGGATTGAACCCGCGGTCATAGAGTCTCAAAACTCCAGCCCGTCGCGTTATGAGACTCTATGACCGCGGGTTCAATCCCGGCCGGGGGTATGGTTTAACCGACATGTTAAATTAGACACATGTGCAACTCTTAGGTATCTTTATTGAGGAAACGTTTCGCCACACAGTGGCTTCATCAGTCCATACAAAGGATAAAGTTGAAGAACAGGAGGAGAATGAGGTAATCAGCCCCTCAGCCTTGAGTCGATGTGGTCAGTCCATCAATCTTGAATAGAATACGGTATAGGAGCGGAGAAGCAGCTTATAAACCGTATGGCAGGAGAGGTGCAGCAGTCGTAGGTGGTGTCACATTTGTCCAATGTGGAAGTAGGTTGTGCCCAAGGGTTAAGCAAGCCAAGAATTCCCAAGTATTAAGATCCCAAGAAGTTGCAGTGTCTGACAGGATTGTAGATGAATGGTTCAAGGCTGAGGGACTGATTACCTCATTCTCCTCCTGTTCTTCAAGTTTATCCTTTGTATGGACTAATGAAGCCACTGTATGGCGAAACGTTTCCTCAATAAAGATACCCAAGAGTTGCACATGTGTCTAATTTAACACACAGTACCATAGTGAATGTAACGAAGTACACAGTATCATAGTGAATGTAACGTGAAGTACACAGTACCATAGTGAATGTAACGTGAAGTACACAGTACCATAGTGAATGTAACGTGAAGTACACAGTACCATAGTGAATGTAACGTGAAGTACACAGTACCATAGTGAATGTAACGTGAAGTACACAGTACCATAGTGGATGTCCAACAGACATTTACCAGAGTCACCCAACACACACACACAGACACACCCCTACACTTCCTTAGACCGTGACGCCACAAACTAGGCAAGTTCCCCCCCCACACACACACCCCTCCCTACCTTCTCTCCCAAATGAGAGAGAGAGAGGAACGGAAGCACTCAACGCCTCGGTAAACTTGCCAGGTTCTAAAAAGGAATGACCTTCAGTATTACTGGCAAAAACCTTCACTGAATCAGCATCGGGAATGAGGAGTGAGGGTACCTGGAGTCTACCTGGAGTGTGTTCTGAGAGTCAACGCCTTTCCCCTCCCTCCCGCGTACCTGTCCCAGACCAGGCCTTCCGGTAGATGACGTATTCAACCAGGCTTTTGGTGCTAGACTTAGTAAGTCCAAAGTAAGCACCACAGCCCAGCTGAGCAGGCACTGACTAAAGAAACTTCTCCAATTCTCTCTTGAAGACTGCTAGGAGTCTGTTGGTAATCCCCCTTATGTTTGAAGGAAGGACACTGAAAAGTCTTGGTCCCTTCACACATAAGAGTTTTCCCTTAATGCACACATTTCACTCCTGCTTTCCACTGGGGGTACATTGGACCGTCTCCTCAGCCTCCTACTTTCATGGAGAATGATTTGTGTTCTGATTTGGGACCAATCCTCCTAGAATATCCCAGGTGTAGATAAAAACGTATCTCTCTCGCCTACATTCCAAGGAGTACGGATCGAAGGACGTCAAACATTCCCAGTAATTTACCGAATCTATGCCAGCAGCGAAGTATCTCTGAGCAAAGAGATACTTTTCATTTACCTTTAATGAGTTTCGATAGTTTTCCCTGAACCAGGCTCGCCTGGTCAACCAAATAGCGGAGAAAAGAAAAGTGGGGAATGAAGGAGGTTAAAAAAAAAAATGAGAAATACAAGAGGAAGGATGACATAAACCCACTGAAGAGCAGGGAGGGGATAGTAGAGAGAGGAGGTGGTCGGTGCAATCAGTTTAAACCATAAACAAGAACACTGTGGTCAAGAGGAAGCACCTCAAGAGGGAAGTTACGGCCTGGGAGCCATCAACAAGAAGTCTGGGAACCTCACAGGAGAGTCCAATATGTCTTGTATCAACACCAAACACACACACACACACACACACACACACACACACACACACACACACACACACACTAAACCTCTGCTAAGACAATTAGGTGAGTACAACTAGCATGTACACAAGGTAAGTACAAGATGAGTACGTACGCCTACTTTAAGCCTACAACTGAGTAAGCTCATAAACTCGAGAAGATCGCGACTTAGAGTGACAAACGAAGTTTCGAATATTGAAAAAGAGGAAACATATTGAACTTAACATTCACTAGAAGAGAGAAGGATAAAGTGCATATGAAGAAAATATACAAAATTCTAAGGGGATATACCTTTGATTAGTTCCGAGAATCTTTCTACTCCCGGAGCCCGGCCTAGGGGCAGGACTGGACAGAATGAAAACAAACTGGCTGGTTGAAATGAGAATGGGATAAAGACGCAGACGAGCCACACAGACGATACTAAACATGTTTTTATACTCAAGATGGTAAGTGTTTACCTTTTATTACGTGGTTATCGTTCCCCCGCTCCGGTCTCAGACCAAACACCCTGGCTGGTATTCTATCATTCTGGCTGGTGGTGCTAGCAGTAAGCAGCTCAAAGTAGGCATCACATCCCGGGTGATCAGAAACTTATCAGGTTTCCTTTTCAAGACGCCTAGAAGATTATTAGCAATTCCCCTTTATACAGAAAGAGAGAATCTACCTGGAGTCTACCTACCTGGAGGGTGTTCCGGGGGTCAACGCCCCCGCGGCCCAGTCCTTGACCAGGCCTCTCGGTAGCCTCCTAGTTGATAAGAGCCTGATCAACTTGGTCGATACTGTTGGCTACACGTAGGCCAACGTACAAACCACAGCCCCGCTGATCGGGTACTAAGTATCTGTCCAACTCCCTCTTGTAGTCAGCCAGGGGTCTATTGGTAATTACCCTTGTGCTTGGTGGAAGGGTGCTGAACAGTCTTGGGCCCTGGACACTTACTGTGTTCGATGGTCTGGGGTCTTTTAGACTAATCTATATATATAGCTAAAAGTTATGGTATCTAAACTCTTTAAAAAGCCCAACAATGTCTGAAGTATGCTAGCACCCACTGGGACAGCAATCGGCTAATAACTAGGTACCTACTTACTGCTACGTGAACAAGGGCAACATATGTAAAAAAAACATGCTAAATAGTTCCACCCGTCCGCGATCGAAACCTGGGTCTTTCAGTTGTGAGCCGAAGGAGTTATCATTTCAGCCATAAGCCACAACTGAACTTCCTTGTAATGCTCCCTGTTTCTCACTGGTGTATATTACACGGTAAGTCAAGCCTCTTCCTCTAGTACGAAGCTGGTTCAGTTGAATCTCAGTTCATCTTGTATTCGAATTCACAAACTGTTGCATGCGCCCTGGATGAGTCTGCTTCTGTCCACTCTGGGGTTTCAAGGTTTTCAAGGCAATTATCAACATATCAGTTTAACTGAGAGGTATTGCCACTTCTCATAAATGTCAACTCCCTGTCTCTTACCACATTTCTCCCACAATATCTAGACAAGCATAAATAAAATATTCCACAATTTTTTTCTCTGTTTGACAATGAGCATACCATAAATTATAGTACATACTTTTTTATGTATTGGTAGATAAAAGACTGTTGAGTAGACTTCAGGATGTACATGTTTATAGAGGGGCCACAGATATATCAGATCACTTTCTAGTTGTAGCTACACTGAGAGTAAAAGGTAGATGGGATACAAGGAGAATAGAAGCATCAGGGAAGAGAGAGGTGAAGGTTTATAAACTAAAAGAGGAGGCAGTTAGGGTAAGATATAAACAGCTATTGGAGGATAGATGGGCTAATGAGAGCATAGGCAATGGGGTCGAAGAGGTATGGGGTAGGTTTAAAAATGTAGTGTTAGTGTGTTCAGCAGAAGTTTGTGGTTACAGGAAAGTGGGTGCGGGAGGGAAGAGGAGCGATTGGTGGAATGATGATGTAAAGAGAGTAGTAAGGGAGAAAAAGTTAGCATATGAGAAGTTTTTACAAAGTAGAAGTGATGCAAGGAGGGAAGAGTATATGGAGAAAAAGAGAGAGGTTAAGAGAGTGGTGAAGCAATGTAAAAAGAGAGCAAATGAGAGAGTGGGTGAGATGTTATCAACAAATTTTGTTGAAAATAAGAAAAAGTTTTGGAGTGAGATTAACAAGTTAAGAAAGCCTAGAGAACAAATGGATTTGTCAGTTAAAAATAGGAGAGGAGAGTTATTAAATGGAGAGTTAGAGGTATTGGGAAGATGGGGGGAATATTTTGAGGAATTGTTAAATGTTGATGAAGATAGGGAAGCTGTGATTTCGTGTATAGGGCAAGGAGGAATAACATCTTGTAGGAGTGAGGAAGAGCCAGTTGTGAGTGTGGGGGAAGTTCGTGAGGCAGTAGGTAAAATGAAAGGGGGTAAGGCAGCCGGGATTGATGGGATAAAGATAGAAATGTTAAAAGCAGGTGGGGATATAGTTTTGGAGTGGTTGGTGCAATTATTTAATAACTGTATGGAAGAGGGTAAGGTACCTAGGGATTGGCAGAGAGCATGCATAGTTCCTTTGTATAAAGGCAAAGGGGATAAAAGAGAGTGCAAAAATTATAGGGGGATAAGTCTGCTGAGTATACCTGGTAAAGTGTATGGTAGAGTTATTATTGAAAGAATTAAGAGTAAGACGGAGAATAGGATAGCAGATGAACAAGGAGGCTTTAGGAAAGGTAGGGGGTGTGTGGACCAGGTGTTTCAGTGAAACATATAAGTGAACAGTATTTAGATAAGGTCTTTGTGGCATTTATGGATTTGGAAAAGGCGTATGACAGGGTGGATAGGGGGGCAATGTGGCAGATGTTGCAAGTGTATGGTGTAGGAGGTAGGTTACTGAAAGCAGTGAAGAGTTTTTACGAGGATAGTGAGGCTCAAGTTAGAGTATGTAGGAAAGAGGGAAATTATTTCCCAGTAAAAGTAGGCCTTAGACAAGGATGTGTGATGTCACCGTGGTTGTTTAATATATTTATAGATGGGGTTGTAAGAGAAGTAAATGCGAGGGTCTTGACAAGAGGCGTGGAGTTAAAAGATAAAGAATCACACACAAAGTGGGAGTTGTCACAGCTGCTCTTTGCTGATGACACTGTGCTCTTGGGAGATTCTGAAGAGAAGTTGCAGAGATTGGTGGATGAATTTGGTAGGGTGTGCAAAAGAAGAAAATTAAAGGTGAATACAGGAAAGAGTAAGGTTATGAGGATAACAAAAAGATTAGGTGATGAAAGATTGAATATTAGATTGGAGGGAGAGAGTATGGAGGAGGTGAATGTATTCAGATATTTGGGAGTGGACGTGTCAGCGGATGGGTCTATGAAAGATGAGGTGAATCATAGAATTGATGAGGGAAAAAAAGTGAGTGGTGCACTTAGGAGTCTGTGGAGACAAAGAACTTTGTCCTTGGAGGCAAAGAGGGAAATGTATGAGAGTATAGTTTTACCAACGCTCTTATATGGGTGTGAAGCATGGGTGATGAATGTTGCAGCGAGGAGAAGGCTGGAGGCAGTGGAGATGTCATGTCTGAGGGCAATGTGTGGTGTGAATATAATGCAGAGAATTCGTAGTTTGGAAGTTAGGAGGAGGTGCGGGATTACCAAAACTGTTGTTCAGAGGGCTGAGGAAGGGTTGTTGAGGTGGTTCGGACATGTAGAGAGAATGGAGCGAAACAGAATGACTTCAAGAGTGTATCAGTTTGTAGTGGAAGGAAGGCGGGGTAGGGGTCGGCCTAGGAAAGGTTGGAAAGAGGGGGTAAAGGAGGTTTTGTGTGCGAGGGGCTTGGACTTCCAGCAGGTATGCATGAGCGTGTTTGATAGGAGTGAATGGAGACAAATGGTTTTTAATACTTGACGTGCTGTTGGAGTGTAAGCAAAGTAACATTTATGAAGGGGTTCAGGGAAACCGGCAGGCCGGACTTGAGTCCTGGAGATGGGAAGTACAGTGCCTGCACTCTGAAGGAGGGGTGTTAATGTTGCAGTTTAAAAACTGTAGTGTAAAGCACCCTTCTGGCAAGACAGTGATGGAGTGAATGATGGTGAAAGTTTTTCTTTTTCGGGCCACCCTGCCTTGGTGGGAATCGGCCAGTGTGATAATAATAATAAATAACTTTTTTATTATATAGAAACATAACGGATGAATTCTGTTATTTGGTCTCCATCTCTAGTGCTACTAGAGAAATTTGTATGAGCCTTAGGAGGGTCATGGAGCATAATTTTAGAGTGGGAAATCAACGCAGATTCAGCGATGGGAAATCTTGTCTCACGAACGGTATACCTTACCTTTGATATACCTTCGATGAGTTCCGAGAGTTTTTCTACTCCTGGAGCCCGGTCATGGCCCAGGCTCGTGTGGTGTTTCCCTGGTCAACCAGACTGTTGCTGCTGGAGGTCCGCTGTCCCACACATCTATCACAGCCTGGTTGATCTGGCTGTGATAGATGTCCAGTTTCCTCTTGAAGACTTCACTTGACCCAGCAGTGTTTCTGATATCTTGGTCTTGGGGTCTCCTAGACTGCAAGCACGTCATGAGGCCAAGCTTCCCTACATTCCGCTTGGTTGACCAGACCTGTATGTGTTAGTGGCCAGTTTCACTGGCTTTATTCTACACTTATCTACACACATCATTTATGCTGTTAAAGCAGCGTGTAGGGTGTAGCCCCTCAAGTATCTCCCATGAATAATCAGGGCTCTCTCTCTCTCTCTTTTTCTCTCTCTCTCTAATAGGGAAATCATATCAAACAAAAATGATCCTAAATGGATAAATAATAGATTAATATCTCAGTGGTCAAAAGAGATGCATATAAAGATGAATCAAAAGAGGAGAGGGGCAGTTAAGAAATCAATATATTCAGTTAAAGGGAGAAATAAAAAGGGGAATAAGAAAAGCAAGGAGAGATTATGAGGTTAAAGTCGCAAGGGAATCGAAGATTAACCCAAAAGAATAGGCCTACAAGATAGGCCCACTCAAAAGTTACTCGGGTTAGCTCACCGACAGTGATAAGGAAATGTGTAGAAGTTTTAACACTTCCTCTCAGTTTTTACTCAGGAAGATACTAGCGAAATTCCAGAAATAAATTATGTAGAACAGGACGATAAACTATGCATGATTAAGGTAATTATTGTCATGTTCTCAGATAAATTAAAACCCAACAAATCCCCAGGTCCTGATGAACTGTTGGCGAGGGTTTTAAAGGAATGTAAAGAGGAGCTTAACAAACCTTTGGCTAATATTTTCAACATATCACTACAAACTAGCATAGTGCCAGATAAGTGGAAAATGGCAAATGTGATACCTATTTACAAAGCAGGTGACAGGTCCTTAGCTTCGAACTATAGACCAATAAGCCTAACCTCCATAGTGGGAAAATTTATGGAATCAATAATTGCCGAGGCAATTCGTAGCCACCTTGATAGGCACAGGTTGATTAATGAATCTCAACACGGTTTTACAAAAGGGCGCTCCTGTCTTACGAACTTATTAACTTTCTTCACTAAGGTATTTGAGGAGGAAGATCATGGTAAGGCTTTTGAAAGAGTCCCACATCAGAGACTATTGAGGAAAATTAAGGCACACGGAATAGGAGAAAATTTTCAAGGATAGAGGCGACAGATAGGCAGCAGAGAGTTTGCATAAATGGGGAGATATCAGAGTGGGGAATCGTCAAGAGTATTGTTCCACAGGGGTCAGTGTTAGGCCCCTTGTTGTTCACAATCTACATAAACGACATAGATGACGGAATATACAGCGACAAAAGCAAGTTTGCCGATGACACCAAAACAGGCCGTCGAATTCATTCTGACGAGGACATTAGAGCACTCCAGGAAGATCTGAATGATCTGATACAGTGGTCGGAAAAGTGGCAGATGCAGTTCAATATAGACAAATGCAGAGTTCTAAACACTGAACAGGAAAATAACCATGCCACATTCAAACTACATAATGTAGATCTTAATATTACTGATTGCGAAAAGGATTTGGGAGTTCTGGTTAGCAGTAATCTTAAGCAAAGACAACAGTGAATACGTGTGCGCAATAAAGCGAACAGAATTCTTGGCTTCATATCAAGAAGCATAAATAATAGGAGTCCTCAGGTTGTTCTTCAACTCTATATATCTTTGGTTATGCATCATTCAGATTATGCTGCACAGTTTTGGTCACCGTATTACAAAATGATTATAAATGCACTGGAAAACGTACAAAGGAGGATGACAAAGTTGATCCCATGTATTAGAAATCTTCCCTATGAGGAAAGCCTGAGGGCCCTGAATCTGCACTCTCTAGAAAGGCATAGATTGAGGTGTATAAATGGAAGACAAGAATAAATAAAGGGAATGTAAATAGCGTGCTAAAAATATCTAGCCAAGACAGGACTCGTAGCAATGGTTTTAAGTTGAAAAAAATCAGATTCAGGAAGGATATAGGAAAGCACTGGTTTGGTAATAGAGTTGTGGATGATTGGAACAAACTTTCGAGTACCGTCATAGAAGCTAAAACGTTGTGTTGTATTCAACATAGGTTAGATAAATACATGAGTGAGTGTGGGTGGATGTGAGTTGGACCTTGCTAGCCTCTGTTAACAGGTCTGATGCCGTGCTCCTTCCTTAAGTGGTTGTGACCTGACCTGACTAGGTTGGGTTATTGGCTTGAGCCGATAGGAGACTTGGACGTGCCTCGTATAGGCCAGCTGTAGTATTGCTTCTTTCTTATGTTCATATGTTTCTCTCTTTCTCTCTCTCTCCATTCCAAAGAGAACAATCCAAGTGTCTTTGAAACGGTTACACTAGTTCAGACAGTCAACTGATTCTATGCAGACAGTATACAACCTCTGTTCATTTTGCACCTGTTCTATAATTACCGTCATGAAAGGCAGGGGTTCACAACGGGTACAGAAGTAACATCCGACAACCAGAGATTCTGACAAAAACAAAGTTACTTTCTCAAGTTTATTATGAGAACACCACAGCGTCGCAAAAGCTCGATCGTTGGCCACCTCAGGCGTCCCTAAGGTCTCTTAAGAGGAAGGAGGGATAAGGCAACGCGTGGGGGCTAGGAGAGGGTCAAGGACAAAGAGGAGGAAGATAATGAGGAAGGAAAAGGGATTGGAAAAGGGACGAAGAGAAGGAGATAAGGGAAAAAGAAACGGGAAAGAAGAAAGAAAAGGAGGAGAGAAGGCGAGAGGAGGATAAAGCGGGAAAAATGGGTAAAAAGTAGTGTGATATAAGGATATCAAGGGACCACCTTAAAAGCCACCATCAATTTCTGCTTCTCTATCAGCTGTGCACGCCCGCCTGTGTCCCGACAACTTTTAAGCGCTTCCAGGGATGACAAGGACACAGACAGCGTAGGGCTCAATAACAACTTTTATCAGGCTCTTCAAATAAGCGAAACGTTATAATATAGGCTTAAGCTATGTCATGTGTCTTTTCTCACCAAGATGTTGATTCGGTTCATCATCTGCCACTGCCAAGGATGAGGGAAGACTGGCAGAACATGACGAGACTCTACCACCACCTTGGCGCCATGCTGGCCACAACACACACACACACACATGTATAGTATGTATAGTATGCAAAGTCATGGAGAAGATTATCAGAAGAGTGGTGGAACACCTAGAAAGGAATGATCTCATCAACAGCAGCCAACATGGTTTCAGGGACGGGAAATCCTGTGTCACAAACCTACTGGAGTTCTATGACATGGTGACAACAGTAAGACAAGAGAGAGAGGGGTGGGTGGATTGCATTTTCTTGGACTGCAAGAAGGCGTTTGACACAGTTCCACACAAGAGATTAATGCAAAAACTAGAGGACCAAGCAGGGATAACAGGGAAGGCACTACAATGGATCAGGGAATACTTGTCAGGAAGACAGCAGTGAGTCATGGTACGTGGCAAGGTGTCAGAGTGGGCACCTGTGACCAGCGGGGTCCCACAGGGGTCAGTCCTAGGAGCAGTGCTGTTTCTGGTATTTGTGAACATGAAGGAAGGAATAGACTCTGAGGTGTCCCTGTTTGCAGATGACGTAAAGTTGATGAGAAGAATTCATTCGATCGAAGACCAGGCAGAACTACAAAGGGATCTGGACAGGCTGCAGACCTGGTCCAGCAATTGGTTCCTGGAGTTCAATCCCACCAAGTGCAAAGTCATGAACATTGGGGAAGGGCAAAGAAGACCGCAGACGGGGTACAGTCTAGGGGGGGGGCAGAGACTACAAACCTCACTCAAGGAAAAAGATCTTGGGGTGAGTATAACACCAGGCACATCTGAAGCGCACATCAACCAAATAACTGCTGCAGCATACAGGCGCCTAGCAAACCTCAGAACAGCATTCCAACATCTTAATAAGGAATCGTTCAGGACCCTGTACACCGTGTACGTTAGGCCCATATTGGAGTATGCGGCGCCAGTTTGGAACCCACACCTAGCCAAGCACGTAAAGAAACTAGAGAAAGTGCAAAGGTTTGCAACAAGACTAGTCCCAGAGCTAAGAGGTATGTCCTACGAGGAGAGGTTAAGGGAAATCAACCTGACGACGCTGGAGGACAGGAGAGATAAGGGGGACATGATAACGACATACAAAATACTGAGAGGAATTGACAAGGTGGACAAAGACAGGATGTTCCAGAGATGGGGCACAGCAACAAGGGGACACAGTTGGAAGATGAAGACACAGATGAATCACAGGGACATTAGGAAGTATTTCTTCGGCCACAGAGTAGTCAGGAAGTGGAATAGTTTGGGAAGCGATGTAGTGGAGGCAGGATCCATACTTAGCTTTAAGCAGAGGTATGATAAAGCTCATGGTTCAGGAAGAGTGACCTAGTAGCGACCAGTGAAGAGGCGGGGCCAGGAGCTTGGACTCGACCCCTGTAACCTCAACTAGGTGAGTACAACTAGGCGAGTACGTACACACACACACACACACAGTTGTCAGGAAGTGAAACAATCTGGAGAGTGAATGAAGTAGAGGCAGGAGCCGGAAGAAAGTGGACCTAGTAGCAACCAGTGAAGAGGCAGGACCAGGAGCTGTAAATTTACCCCTTCAACCCACCCACCCCACACAAAAGCAGACACACACACACACACAAAGGCCAAGTGTCTTTCACAAAAGCCTTTGACACGAAAACAAACACACACACACACACACACACACTTGTCTCCTCATAACAACACACCATAACGCCAGCAAAAAAAAAAAAAAAAAAGTCTTGTCTCAAAAATAATATAATTCATTTTTACTAATCTTTTAGGGCTTAAAACGAACAAACATTTTAAAAAAATTTTAAGTGGTCAAATGCAGTGCTGGACGCCTTTTCAAAGTTTCGTATTCGAAGTTGTTATTAAAGCTGTGTACGGATACCACACATCGAACACCTTAGCACCACAACCGATGAAGTAAGGTGCTGTCATTAAATACTTAAATGAAGAATATAATAATTATTCTTGTATGCAACCCATCAGACAGACTCTCAGCTGTTTAAACAAGTCAGTGAAAGTTCAACACTGCCTCGAAAGCGTATTCAGGGCCCCAAACATATCTGTAGTTTTTCTGTGACTTCTACTGAGGTGACGTTCACACTTATTTTAGTATAAGCAATGGGTAATACAAAGATGTAGTAAGTGCTATTATCTATGTTAAGAGGATGAAAAACAGTAATGCCTTTAAAAGATCCTTTAAAAACTTTTTTCCTCACCTAGGCTGCCTTTAATGATCTAATTCTAATACTTGTGGTAGGCAAGATCTCCCTGCTGTAAAGCCATGGTGATTTAAATTGTATACTTTATGTAAGTTAGATTTTGCCGTCGAGGCTGCCAGTTTATTGTGCAGCCATATTGATGGTGTGGACGGTAGCTCAGCAGTATATGGATACACAATATGCTTAGGAACTACGTCCCAAAGGGTTAACAGAAGTACATCTGTCTATGTATTCACAACCGAAGGTTCATATGCTAAAAGCAAATTTAGCATTAGTGCTAAATATGTCTGGTATCCTAATTTCATTTATAATATACATTGACATTTGACACGGGTTATTATACTATCTTCATAGTTTTCAATAAGTGGACAATCAAGCACAAAGTGTTAGAAAGAATGACCATAAAGCTGATCATAAACTTTACATTTGGTTTGATTATCTGTGCGTTTGCCAAGCTGTCAGTTGTAACCTAGCCTAAGCCTGGCCGCTTCATCATTACTCTGTATGTGCTTCTCAACGTTCATGCTATTAGACTTATAACTGTATTCCTAAGACGTACAGATACATTTATTTCTTTCTTAATATTAATTCTAATGCCTGACACCAACATAACATGCTTATATTTAACATCTTCCTTTAAGGTACTTTTCCTGACTAATTGATCAACTTTGTCATATAGGAGTAATTTTATGTGATGGAATCCTTAGGAACTGTACATTTTTCTCTTCTTGTTTTTTGAATATCTAGAATATCTATGCGAGTCAAATGTATTCAGTGACTACATATAACCGGTAATGATCAAGGAGTCAAGCTCAATGTCATAGGTTAACTAGCGTGATTAGGATGGCAAACAATTCAGTTTGTAAAGTCGAACCTCAGTTGTTAATTCTTATCCTAAACATGCTCACTGAAGCTAGGTATAGAGAATAAAAAAAATCAAGAAAGAATTTTATTGGTATGCCGAACTCCACATAATTATCACATTCTCACCTATGGAAGTGACAACAGAAGCAGATGAACTCCTGCCAGAAGACTCGTTTAGATCCATCAGGGTACGTAATTAGCAATACATTCTTACTAACAGTTAAGCGAGAAATTTCTTGGGCAGTTTCCTTTGCAACTGATTTAATAAGAGGGATTACTCGTTCCTGATGACCCCCTGAACTACCACCAGATAGTTAACAGATAGGTAGTCGCATCTTCTGTGATCTGGTAGTCTGCTCGTCCTCTTTCCCTGTCTTGTCCTAGTCTCCAGCCAAACTTTTACCGACTATTAAAACTTAGCTGTGTGATTTGTGGCGTCTAATGGCATTCCATTCAATGTTTCCCGTGTCCGACTTATGTCTGTTCGACGCCTCAGTAAGAAAGGGAATATGGCTGGGATGAAGGAGTTGAGGTGAGGAGTACGATGTAATCCAAAACACATTAACCTATCTGTTTATTACTGGGTGAGTCTGGTAGTCACTGCCCCGGTCCCAGACCAGGCTTCCTGGTCTCATGGCCTAATCAGTCAAGTTAATGACGCCAGTAGCGAATGAAATCTATGACGACGACAATGAAAACCACAACGACGAAAGAAAGACCAGTGAAAACCCGAACGCAACGAATATAATGAGACGTCATTAACGAGGAGAGGCCGGCACAGTTTGATTGTTATTACATAGACGACGGTGGTTTTGCGTGTCAACTGCGGGCCAGCTTGTTAGCCTGTCCCATTAACAACCTGGAAACCCTTGTTATCTCATCACCATAAATTGTTGAGGCACCAATTAGCCGCGCCTCTGACGGGGAGGATGACAAAAATAATAACCAGACGCGCGTTTCTGCTAATTTACACGATTCTTTAGTGACAACACGTCCAGACTCCATATTGTTGGCCATTTTTAACCTCCAGAGGAGAGCTGGGAGCTGCCTGCTGGTGGTGCCGACGACGGGGTGCCGGGAGTTGTCTGGTGGTGGCGCTGACAAAGGATGGTGACAGTGTGGTGGTCACGCTACATGTCACAGATCAGCAGGGTGTACAGAGAACCTTGTTCACTACTATAGATTCAGTCAAAGAACTAAATTACTGGGAAAGTTTGAAAACTGAAATGTACTCCTTGGAACATAGGCAAAGAAGATATACCATAATTAGTCCTAAATGTGCACACTCAAATCACTCCCCACGAGAGCAAGAAGCTCGGAAGACAGTGCAAAATATCCCGATGAAAAGAATGGGTACCAAGAATACAGTGAGAGATAACTCAATTGTAAAGCCACAAACACCCTCCCTTCATATGTAATGGAAACTGCCAACAAGGAGCCAAGATCAACCAGGCTGTAATGGATATGTGGGGCAGCAGGCCACCAGCAGCAACAGCCTGGTTGACCAGGCAAGCACCAGACGAGTGGCCCATGGCCGGGCTCCGGGAGTAGAAAAACTCGCGGAACTCGTCACAGGTATATAACATCAGGATGTCATCAAGAGGAAAATCGATAAGTGCCTTAGTTCTTTATCCATTGGGCTCTGGGGCATATGTTAGACTGTGTGCGACAAGCACCAACAGCCTGGTTCAGTTGTTAGGTAAGACACATATGCAACAGTTAGACAACTTTATTCCGAAACTATGGAACTGAACTTCTCCAGGCCGAGGGACTGACAACCTCAAATTCTACGACTACAAGGGTGATGGACTGATTACATCGTCTTCACATCTCTACTGTTCCTGCCTACTTTCTGTATTCGACTGAAGAAGCCTACTGTGTAGGCGAAACGTTTCGGAATAAAGTTGTCTAATTGTTGCATATGTGTCTTACCTAACAACCTGTCAGTATTGTATACCATTTTGATGTTCAGCCTGGTTCAGGCTTGGTCAGGGACCAGACTGCGGGGGCGGTAACCCCTTGCGATCTTCGTGAGATAATCTTCAGGTGTCAAGGACCCCTGTAACGTCTCACTACACTCCTGCGAGACACCAGGGATGAAAGTCCATCTCAGTTTTCAGTCTGTCCTCCCCACACGTTGGTGAAATGTTTCGCTGATTTTTTATTGATTTCTTGTGATAGTGTGAATAGTCTTCTCCCTCACCACCCTCCCCAACACCCACCACCACCCTCCCCAACACCCACCACCACTCTCTCCAACACCCACCACCACCCTCCCCAACACCCACCACCACCCTCCCCAACACCCACCACCACCCTCCCCAACACCCACCACCACCCTCCCCAACACCCACCACCACCCTCCCCAACACCCACCACCACCCTCTCCAACACCCACCACCACCCTCCCCAACACCCACCACCACTCTCTCCAACACCCACCACCACCCTCCCCAACACCCACCACCACCCTCCCCAACACCCACCACCACCCTCCCCATGACTGGCCACTTTTGTGGTCAACCAGGCTTTTGTTGCTGGCGGCCCACTAGCCCATATATTCATCAGTCTCGTATATAGAGGATTTTTGAACATTATTATGCATAGTTGAAAGTGGTATAAACTACCGACAATTTGAGGATTAAGACACATGTGCAACAGTTGGGTATTTTAATGATAAAACGATATATCATTCCAGAACATGGAGCTGAACTCTTCTCCAGGCTGAGGGACTGACTACCTCAAATACTTTTTCTCCAAAGTCGATGGACTGATTACCTGGAGAATACCTGGAGAGAGTCCGGGGGTCAACGCCCCCGCGGCCCGGTCTGTGACCAGGCCTTATTACATCATACTTATTTCATTTCTACTGCTCCCTTTGTACTTGACTGAAGAAGGCTACTGTGTAGGCGAAAGGTTCCATCAATAAAGATACCCAACATGTGTTTCAGTGTTATAAAACACTCCAGCAAGTTCCTTTAATCACACCAGACGGTTTCATATATATTTTCTTCGTGCATTTCAATATGCTCGATATTTTATGTTTTTCTTGGTTAGGTTGAGTTTCCTAAGATTAGGTTGGGGAAATATGGAGGAAACATGGGAAAGACCTGAACGGTAGTGTGGAGGTGAAGGAACGGTAGTGTGGAGGTGAAGGAACGGTAGTGTGGAGGTGAAGGAACGGTAGTGTGGAGGTGAAGGAAGGGTAGTGTAGCCGTGAAGGAAGGGTAGTGTAGCCGTGAAGGAAGGGTAGTGTAGACGTGAAGGAAGGGTAGTGTAGACGTGAAGGAAGGGTAGTGTAGACGTGAAGGAAGGGTAGTTTGGAGGTGAAGGAAAGGTAGCGTGGAGGTGAAGGAAAGGTAGTGTGGAGGTGAAGGAAGGGTAGTGTGGAGGTGAAGGAAAGGTAGTGTGGAGGTGAAGGAAGGGTAGTGTGGAGGTGAAGGAAGGGTAGTGTGGAGGTGAAGGAAAGGTAGTGTGGAGGTGAAGGAAGGGTAGTGTGGAGGTGAAGGAAAGGTAGTGTGGAGGTGAAGGAAGGGTAGTGTGGAGGTGAAGGAAGGGTAGTGTGGAGGTGAAGGAAAGGTAGTGTGGAGGTGAAGGAAGGGTAGTGTGGAGGTGAAGGAAGGGTAGTGTGGAGGTGAAGGAAGGGTAGTGTGGAGGTGAAGGAAGGGTAGTGTGGAGGTGAAGGAACGGTAGTGTGGAGGTGAAGGAAGGGTAGTGTGGAGGTGAAGGAAGGGTAGTGTGGAGGTGAAGGAAGGGTAGTGTGGAGGTGAAGGAAGGGTAGTGTGGAGGTGAAGGAAGGGTAGTGTGGAGGTGAAGGAACGGTAGTGTGGAGGTGAAGGAAGGATAGTGTGGAGGTGAAGGAAGGATAGTGTGGAGGTGAAGGATAGGTAGTGTGGAGGTGAAGGAAAGGTAGTGTGGAGGTGAAGGAAAGGTAGTGTGGAGGTGAAGGAAGGGTAGTGTGGAGGTGAAGGAAGGGTAGTGTGGAGGTGAAGGAAAGGTAGTGTGGAGGTGAAGGAAAGGTAGTGTGGAGGTGAAGGAAAGGTAGTGTGGAGGTGAAGGAAAGGTAGTGTGGAGGTGAAGGAAGGGTAGTGTGGAGGTGAAGGGTAGTGTGGAGGTAAAGGAAGGGTAGTGTGGAGGTGAAGGAACGGTAGTGTGGAGGTGAAGGAAAGGTAGTGTGGAGGTGAAGGAAAGGTAGTGTGGAGGTGAAGGGTAGTGTGGAGGTAAAGGAAGGGTAGTGTGGAGGTGAAGGAACGGTAGTGTGGAGGTGAAGGAACGGTAGTGTGGAGGTAAAGGAAAGGTAGTGTGGAGGTGAAGGAAAGGTAGTGTGGAGGTGAAGGGTAGTGTGGAGGTAAAGGAAGGGTAGTGTGGAGGTGAAGGAACGGTAGTGTGGAGGTGAAGGAAGGGTAGTGTAGACGTGAAGGAAGGGTAGTATGGAGGTGAAGGGTAGTGTGGAGGCGAAGGAAGGGTAGTGTAGAGGTGAAGGAAGGGTAGTGTGGAGGTGAAGGAAGGGTAGTGCGGAGGTGAAGGAAGGGTAGTGTAGACGTGAAGGAAGGGTAGTGTGGAGGTGAAGGGTAGTGTGGAGGCGAAGGAAGGGTAGTGTAGAGGTGAAGGAAGGGTAGTGTGGAGGTGAAGGAACGGTAGGGTGAAGGTGAAGGAAGGGTAGTGTAGAGGTGAAGGAACGGTAGTGTGGAGGTGAAGGAAGGGTAGTGTGGAGGTGAAGGAAGGGTAGTGTAGAGGTGAAGGACCGGTAGTGTGGAGGTGAAGGAAGGGTAGTGTAGAGGTGAAGGACCGGTAGTGTGGAGGTGAAGGAAGGATAGTGTGGAGGTGAAGGAAGGATAGTGTGGAGAAGGAAGGATAGTGTGGAGGTGAAGGAAGGGTAGTGTAGAGGTGAAGGAAGGGTAGTGTGGAGGTGAGGGGACAGGATGGGACTTACACAGATGACAACAAAGAAATGAATGAAATATTGAAATCCTAGTACGACTCTGTGTTTAGTGAACCACTAATCGGTCTGAGGATCGACGACCCAAATGATTTCTTCATGAATGAACCTCAAAACTCCATAAATGTATGCCAGATTTCCGACATTACCGTAACTCCGATAGATTTCGAAAAAGCCATTGACAACATGCCTATGCACTCAGCCCCGGGCCCAGACTCGTGGAACTCTGTTTTCATTAAGAACTGCAAGAAACCCCTCTCGCGTGCCCTAAGTACACTCTGGAGGAGGAGCTTGGACATGGGTGAAATTCCACAGTCACTTAAAACAACGGATATAGCCCCACTCCATAAAGATGGCAGCAAAGCATTAGCTAAGAACTATAAACTAATAGCTCTGACGTCCCACATCATAAAAATCTTTGAAAGAGTGCTAAGAAGCAGGATTGCAAATCACCTGGATTCCCAAAATCTGCACAATCCAGGGCAACATGGGTTCAGGGCAGGTCGCTCCTGCCTCTCACAACTACTGGATCACTATGATATGGCCTTGGATGCACTGGAAGAAAACCAGAGTGCAGATGTAATATACACAGACTTTGCAAAAGCATTTGACAAATGCGATCATGGCGTAATAGCCCATAAAATACGTGCTAAAGGAATAACTGGGAAAGTGGGGAGATGGATCTTCAACTTCCTAACAAATCGAACACAAAGAGTAGTGGTCAACAGAGTTAAATCGGAGGCTGCCATAGTGAAGAGCTCTGTTCCACAAGGCACAGTACTCGCCCCCATCTTATTCCTTATCCTCATATCAGACATAGACAGAGATATACATCACAGCACCGTATCATCCTTTGCGGATAATACTAGGATCTGCATGAGGCTGTCATCTGCTGAGGACGCGGTTAACCTCCAAGAAGATATAAACAAAGTTTTCCAGTGGGCAACGGTAAACAATATGATGTTCAATGAGGACAAATTCCAACTACTCCGTTATGGAAAACTGGAGGAGATAAAAACTAGAACAGAGTGTACTACAGACTCTGGCCATACAATAGAGCGGAAAACTAATGTAAGGGACCTGGGAGTAGTAATGTCTGAGGATCTCACTTTCAAGGATCACAACAGTGCCACGATCGCACGTGCAAAGAAAATGATAGGATGGATAATGAGAACGTTCAAAACGAGAGATGCCAAGCCAATGATGATCCTTTTCAAATCACTTGTTCTCTCTAGGCTGGAATACTGCTGTACATTAACATCTTCATTCAAAGCAGGTGAAATCGCAGATCTAGAGAGTGTACAGAGATCCTTTACTGCACGTATAAGTTCTGCCAGGCACCTTAACTACTGGGAACGCTTGGAAGCACTTGACTTGTACTCGTTGGAACACAGGAGGGAGAGATATATTATAATCTACACTTGGAAAATCTTGGAAGGAATGGTACCAAATCTACACACAGAAATCACTCCCTACGAAAGTAAAACTGGGCAGGCGATGCAAAATGCCCCCAATAAAAAGTAGGGGCGCCATTGGTACACTAAGGGAAAACACCATACGTGTCAGGGGCCCAAGACTGTTCAACAGCCTCCCATCAAGCATTAGGGGAATTGCCAATAAACCCCTGGCTGCCTTCAAGAGAGAGCTGGACAGATACCTAAAGTCAGTGCCGGATCAGCCGGGCTGTGGCTCGTACGTTGGACTGCGTGCGGCCAGCAGTAACAGCCTAGTTGATCAGGCCCTGATCCATCGGGAGGCCTGGTCATGGACCGGGCCGCGGGGGCGTTGATCCCCGGAATAACCTCCAGGTATCCAGGTAGCCTCCAGGTGAAGGAAGGGTAGTGTGGAAGCGGTGAAGGAAGGGTAGTGTGGTGGTGGTGAAGGAAGGGTAGTGTGGTGGTAAAGGAAGGGTAGTGTGAAGTTGGTGGGGGAAGGGTAGTGTGGAGGTGGTGTGGAGGCGATGAAGGAAGGGTAGTGTAGAGTTGAAGGAAGCTAGTGTCAAGGTGAAGGAAGAGTAGTGTCAAGGTGCTGAAGGAAGGGTAGTGTGGAGGTGTTGAAGGAAGGGTAGTGTGGAGGTGGTGAAGGGTGGTGTGGACACCAGGAAAGGGAGCCAACCCTCCTCCCCGTAGTATAATTATACTCCCTGGTTATAAACTAGCTCGTTACGCACTTGTAAACCTGATTAGACTCCCCCTTCCTGTTTTATTAACTAAGATTTATATTAATTATGACTTCGGAGGGTCATGTCAGTCCTAGGGTAGGAGGTGACGATGTGAGGAACTTCCTCTACCACCACCTCCTCCTCCTGGGGGATACCCGCAGGATGCTCTCGGAAGTGGGGCCAACGTCCCCTGCGGCCCGTTCCCTGACCAGCTTTCCTGGTGGATGAAGGCCTGACCAACCAGGCTGTGCCACACGCAACCCAGCATATGATCCACAGCCCGTCTGGTCAGGAACCGTTTTCTGGAACTTGACTCTCTCTTCAAAAGAACCAGAGGTTTGTTGGTAATGCCACCTATGCAGGAAGGGCGCTGAAATATCAGGGGCCTCTGACACTCATCGAGTTTTTCCTTAGTGACGCCCTTGACTTCACCGGTCAACAACTAAAATGCTTCCGAAACCAGAGTAGCAATTTCCCATTAATTTTAGGTCACTGATAATGAATATCATGGTTAAAATTGTTTGTTAGCTCTACTTTTCAATATACACCTACGTGTCACAACACGTTCCAACAGGCTTGCGGCAGTGTGTTTCTTACCACACTCACAGTCTCACTGACCTTCATTATTGTTCCAGCAGTCATAGATGGTGCTTGTTATGTTTAAGTTTATATTTTGAGGTGAAAGGTAGGTAATATTCTTAGCCAAACAGGGCGGATACACCAAGTACTGCTGCTTTCTATGTGAATAGGAGAGCCGTGCAAGAGGTTCCCACTACATCAGGAGAGACTGACCACCTCGTCAATCATTGGAACCTGGGATGAAAAATGTTCAACATCCACCTCTCACTGAACCAAACAAAATTTTGCTACCACCACTACACACAAAACTGAGGCTCATGAAAAACTTTGTAAAAGCTATGGACAAATCCGGTCAGGGATTCAAGTATTTAACATCAAAATTCCCCTCACTGAGCGACACTAAGATTAGAGAGGGAGTTTTCAATGGTCTTCAGATTCGAGAGCTTCTTAAAGATGGTGACTTTGAATCAGACCTTCATGGGGAGGAGAAAGCTGCTTGGGAAACATTCAAGTTAGTGGTGAAGGGATTTCTCGGAAACAGAAGGGAAGGCAACTATGAAGAATTGATGGAAAACCTCATCAAGGCTTACAAGAACATGGGATGTAACATGTCACTTAAAATCCACTTTTTGGACTCACATTTAGACTTATTTCCAGCGAACTGTGGGACAGTTAGTGACGAACATGGTGAAAGGTTTCACCAAGATATTTCAACCATGGAAAAATGGTACCAGGGCAAATGGGTCACAAGAATGCTTGCAGACTATTGCTGGACATTGGCAAGTGATGATTCTTCAGCCCACTATAAGCGTCAAGCAAAAAGGCAGAGTAAGTACGAATTAGAGTTTAAAACATACTGACACATATTGCACATTATAATAAAATAAAATATTACATGTCTCGTATCTTTAAACTTATAGCCAATAAGCATTTTTCAAGGTGATATTTGGATTCAGGACATAAAAATACATAAGAATTAACTAATCTCATTTAAGAAGAATACAACTTATCAAAAATTGTTGACCAGTGAATTTTTATTGGAGATATTTTACACCTGCCAAGTTTGATGCTTTCATACGTAGTAATTTGTATGTGCAGGTTTGGGACCAGCCCCTCCAGTATTTCCCAGGTGCAAATTATGATGTATTTTTCTCACCTACGTTCCAAGGAATACAGTTGAAGAGACTTTAAGCATTCCCAACAGTTCAGATGTTTAACTGAATGTATACGGGCAGTGAACGTCTCTACGTTTTCCAGCTCTGTAGTCTCACCTGCCTTGAAGGGGACCGTTAATATACAGCAGTATTCCAGCCTGGAGAGAACAAGTAACTTGAAGAACATTATCATTGGCTCAGCATCTCTTGTTTAGAAAGTTTTGGTTATCCAGTCTATCATTTTCTTGCGGTAGCAACAGCAACATTGATCTAATCCTTGAAAGTGAGATCTTCCGACATCACCCCGAAGATTCGCACACGAGCTTGCTACTGGCTGTGATCCCGGTCCAGCATGGTTCCTAGGTGGTGATACATTCTTAACATTTCTAGCTATTCTTTTCCGCTGTTTGACACAAAAAAGAGAACCTATTGGTTGAATGATTATATTTTGCTTGGTCTCACTCGCGTTTATGAGGCATCATGTCTCGTATCGTTGTTGTGGAAGGTGGGACAGTTTGAGTCATATCACTGTCCCTCATTTCAGGAACTACGGCACATTCCTGGGTAACAGCTTGCAAGACCTCGAGCGGCATGTGCTTTTATTCGGGAGATTTCGACAATTCTTCTGTTTGTATATGCAAGTTCCCTCTTTATTTGTCCCAGTAGAGCCTAATCTGTAGATGCTCTCAAGAATAGAATGTGCATCTGTCAGGTTTTTAGTGGCTGTAGTTTTGATACTCCGAGTTCTCAATGGTGTAATTTCCGGATTGTACCAGAGCTATGTAGACCCAGCACTGTCAGCGACAACACCTGCACCAGTGTTACCGCCAGTTTCCCTAGTACGAACATCTACATAAATTCTAGAACCATTAGAAACCCCAGCACTAGCTTCACCATTACCGGGGAGGAGCCGGTGAGGTGGTGCGTATATTCTTCCCCATCCTCCTGGAGGAGCAGTTGATGTGAGGCACTCCCTCTACTTCGTCGCCCTCTTCGTCCTCCTCTTCCTCCTCCTCCTGATAATGTACTTAACTTATTTCTCTTCTCCCAACTTCCTTCTCTCTTCTTTTTATTTCTTTTACTAGTCGGCTCCCTCTCACCTTCATTGTTCTTTGGTTTCCCCTCTTTACCCTTCCTTTATTTCTGGCAGTCTCTTCACCCTCATGTATTTCTGACAGTCTCTTCAACTTCCCTTTGTCTCTGACAGTCTCTTCATACTTCCTTTCTTTTCTTGGTTTTCCCTTAGCACAATTTATCACCAACTTTATTCTCCTCCTGGTACTGACTTCCATACTTATCTTCCACTTTGGCTTAGTCAAGAGCGTGCCTTGAGTGCATGAGTACCTGCCTGCCTGCCTATCACTCTGACTGCCTGCCTGCCTGCCACTCTGCTTGCCTACCTACCTGCTTGTCTACCTAACTATATACCTACTTGCCAGCCTGCGATTTTCTTCTATAGGCGAGGAACATCATAATCTACACCTGGAAATCACTCCGTATGAAAGCAAAAGGCTGGGTAGACGGTGCAAAATACCTCCAATGAAAAGTAGAGACGTGATGAGTACATTTACACATAACTCAATAGAGTAAAGGCACCAAGACTCTTCAACATGCTTCCCTTATACAAAAAGGGAATTGCCAACAGACCATGCGACACTCCCAACTCTCCACCCAGGTCTTCCATCAAAATACAACACCCCCAATTTTCCACCCAGGTCCTCCATCATCATACAACACCCCCAACTCTCCACCCAGGTCCTCCATCACCATATGCCACCCCAAACCCCCACCAAGGTTATCCACCACCATACAACACCACTAATCCCCCACCCAGGTCCTCCATCATCATACAACACCCCAACCCCTACCCAGGACCTCCATCATCATACAACGCCCCCAACTCTCCACCCAGGTCCTCCATCACCATATACCACCCCCAACTCTCCACTCAGGTCCTCCATCACCATACACCACCACCAACTCTCCACCCAGGTCCTCCATCACCATATAACACCCCCAACCCCCACCAAGGTTATCCATCACCATACAACACCCCTAACCCCCCCCACCCAGGTCCTCCATCACCCCACATCCCTCAGGTCCCATATCGCCGTGCCACAAGTTGGCTTTTCATCACCACTATCAGAGCCAGGCGGCTTAGGGCGTCTGGCTGACAGGGGGCTGGACGAGTGGCAGGGGTTATGGGGTAGACAGCAGGGGAGATGAGAGCTCAATACACCAATTAACAGATCTTCCTCTACACAACGCTTCTCATTTCCTTCATCTTTCCCCTCACTACGCCGTTATTACCGGACGAAGGATCGAGCCTCCACCAATGAGCTGAATAAACCACCATTTTCTACTCGCTTCATCTCCCACGTTCTTCTCTCCAAGAGATTCCCATTTTCTCTCATTCTCCACACAAATCTTCTTTAGCTTTCTCCTACTTCTGATTTTTCCAGCAAATTCATTGGTTGCAGCAGGTCTGGCAATATATCAGTGGAGCGGCGGCGGAGGTGACGGCACCGGAGGTGAGTTACTCAGTGAGTGATGGACGGCACCACTGAAGCTATTACCACACTGCCTCAACCTGGCACACGCTGCTGCTGCCGCCGAGGTCAGAGGCTGCAAAGTTGTGGAGGCGGTGAAGTCGGATGCTGTAAGTGATGATGACGATGTCACTTGTGGTGTCTGAGATTAGATGAAAGGATGTTGGTGATGGTGGTCGTCGGTTGTGATGGGTAGTGGTAGTTGGTTAGTATTGTTGGTGGTGGATGAATGCGACTGTGGTAGTTAGGTAAGACACATATGCAACAGTTATGTATCTTTATTTCGAAACGTTTCGCCTACACAGTAGGCTTCTTCAGTCGAGTACAGAGAAGTTGATAGAAGCAGAAGAGACTTGAAGACGATGTAATCAGTCCATCACCCTTAAAGTTTTGAGGTGGTCAGTCCCTCAGTCTGGAGAAGAGTATTGTTCCATTGTCTGAAACAATATGGATTTGAAGTGATAGGATGGAGCCTTATATAGCGCCAGGAGGTGAGACGTAGGTCACTGGTAGAAGTAAGAACGTAGACGTTGAGAGGTCAGGTCCCTCTCAAATCCAGCCGTTCTCACAAGTAGAGGTTGTCGAAGTTGATTTAAAGTCTGTACCAAGATACCCTTGTGTTGCAGTGTCTGACAGAGTGAACAATAAAATGGTATTAAATACCGACAGGTTGTTAGGTAAGACACATATGCAACAGTGGTAGGTACTGGTGGATGGCAGGGGTGGTGATGGTGGTAGTAATAAAGAGAGTAGGTTTATTGAAGTGTGTGTGCTCGCTAGCGATTATGATTGTTATATAAAACATAACACGGGGTCATAATTGTGATATTTTTGTAGTTGTTAGCGCTGGTTTAGCTTATCTTATTCTTAAAGTTATTTTATAGCTTATCATTTTCATATAGTTGTTATAACAATATTATTTTACTCATTGAATATAAGATCTGACATAATTACTCCCAGGTCCCTTACATTTTTTAAGTCAAGCTTGAAGGTTTGTCGGTCTTGATGGATGTCAATGTTATACAATTTCTAATATTGTCTTCAAAGGGTGATACAGTCTATTATATATGACTGTGGACTGAATGAAACTTGCTCAATATTTCGGAGGCACCTCACCAATTTTTAGAAAAAAAATCGATGGAAAATATATAGATACGAATATACTTACTGAATTACAGATGACACAAAATTTATAGAATTTAAGTAAAAAATACAGAAACGTGAAATATTTCCTAAGTGAAGTAAAAAACAGTGAAAATGTAGAACATGCATTGTAAGAATGAATCAAAGCTAAGATACGCAAAACTTGCAAGAGCATCAAGCGAGAGATACGGATCTGCCCGTGAGGTATGTTCCTGGAGCATACCTCGAGCGCTGAAGACCTAATGCTCTCGAGGAACTGGTTTGATCTTGGGTGGTCATGTGATCGTCCTAGTATATCTCGTTAAGTTCGCGATTTGGTCTCATTTGATGTTGTTCTTATTGAAGTTGAACCTGTCTGAGTCGCCCTCGTGACTGACCATGTTTCTCTATCCCAGGCCACTGACCACGCAAGTCTGTACCTGTGTTATGTTGTGGGCTAAGAGTGCAGTCTTCCACATCAATACGTCGTGGATAAGGTCCTCATTGTTAGCAAAAAAAAAAAAAAAAAAGTCTAGAGTGTTTTCCAGTCTGGTCAGTTCAGTAGTCTGCTGGCTTAAGGATAATTTACTGCAGAGGCTTAATTCTGTTGCGTGGCACTGCTCATCTAAGCTAGCTCCGGGAGTAGGAAAAACTCTCGAAACTCACAAAAAGTATATGGAATCTGTGTTCACTTTCCAGCTTTCTAATTTAACTTCACTACCCTTGTACTGAAAAAGTTATTTTTATCGTCACAATGACTCATACCTGTGATTGATTTCAATGATTGTTCAACCACCTCGGCCCTGCCTGAAGCCAGGCTTTCCTGATAACTGCTTGATCAACTAAGCTGTTGTGCTAACGGTCCAATGGCACTCATAGTTATCATAACCAGCCTTAATGTCCCCGTGTTCTAGTCCTTCTCAACTGAGAGTCTGTTTCTTTCTAGAAGCTCAGCAACACACGGATGGAAATAAAGAGGGATATATGAAGACGTAGATTGAAGGGATGAATTCAGAGATAGGGGAAAGCTCAAAATGGGGTGAGCTAAAAGATAAGGAAAACTAGAGGAGGTTAATGAAGAGAAAGGATAAGGGAGGAAACCATAAATTACTTTTACATCAAACGTGGAAGCGCAAAACCCGTAGGAGTTATGCAGCAACTAAGGACTGAGAGAGTTAAGAGGAAAACTATATGTCCGTTGTAAATGGCATGGCGCTACCGATAAAGTGTGGAAACGGACACCCGTGTACAGTTCAGAACATTTATTAAAGAAAACGTTTCGCCACGAGTGGCAAAACGTTGTCTTTAATGAATATCTTGAACTATACACAAGTGTCCTTTTCCACAGATCAGATTTCACCCGAAGAAGGAGAGTTAACTCAAAAACCTTAAACCAAGAGTCCCTCACCAGCATCAAAACACTCGTTCTTGAGGGGTTGCGAGTGTCACTTTACCTTGCAGCAGACACCACCTGGCAGCCTCCACAGTACCTGCAAATACAACACCTTTAGTGGTCTGGAAACAAGAAGCATAATTTTATTTTGATAAAGTTGCTTTACGCCTGTACGAGGAAGTTTTGTGATTAAAAGAGAACTTTGACCTGACAAACACCCAGCACTCTGACCTGACAGAACACCCAGCACTTTGACCTGACAGAACACCCAACACTTTGACCTGACAGAACATCCAGCACTCTGACCTGACAGAACACCCAGCACTCTGACCTGACAAACACCCAGCACTCTGACCTGACAGAACACCCAGCACTTCCACCTGACAGAACACCCAGCACTTCCACCTGACAGAACACCCAGCACTTCCACCTGACACAACACCCAGCACTTCCACCTGACACAACACCCAGCACTTCCACCTGACAGAAGCACTTCCACCTGACAGAACACCCAGCACTTCCACCTGACAGAACACCCAGCACTTCCACCTGACAGAACACCCAGCACTTCCACCTGACACAACACCCAGCACTTCCACCTGACACAACACCCAGCACTTCCACCTGACACAACACCCAGCACTTCCACCTGACAGAACACCCAGCACTTCCACCTGACACAACACCCAGCACTTCCACCTGACACAACACCCAGCACTTCCACCTGACACAACACCCAGCACTTCCACCTGACACAACACCCAGCACTTCCACCTGACACAACACCCAGCACTTCCACCTGACACAACACCCAGCACTTCCACCTGACACAACACCCAGCACTTCCACCTGACAGATCATTCAGCACTTCCACCTGACACAACACCCAGCACTTCCACCTGACAGATCATTCAGCACTTCCACCTGACACAACATCCAGCACTTCCACCTGACACAACACCCAGCACTTCCACCTGACACAACACCCAGCACTTCCACCTGACACAACACCCAGCACTTCCACCTGACACAACACCCAGCACTTCCACCTGACAGATCATTAAGCGCTCTTGGCAATACAAAAATTAAAGAACACGCAAAAACATCAAACGTAAAATAAACACCCAGAAAAACTGCTAGCTGGAATAAACACACAATAAACCACACAATAAACCACACAATAAACCACGCAAATGAACACCACGACACCAAGTTAAAATAACCAGCATGTCAACACAATAAAAACAAGTGGGAAAAAACATGGGTATTGTTTTATATCTTTGATGGTATACAATGGCGACACGTTGATAAATAAGACACGTGCAACACCTGTGTATCTTCATTGCTCAGGTGTTGGACATATGAGGTAATATTCTTGATGGAGAACATGGGTTGTGATGGACACATGGTGACGGTTACCTCAGAACAATTTAGCACAGCTAACCATTCTTCCGGTCGCAGACCAGGCCTCCTAGTTGATAACCTGATCGATCTGGCTGTTGGTGGTAGCCGTATGCAGTTCAACGTATGCACCACAGCCCAGCTGATAAAGAACTGATTTGAGGAACGTTTCAAATTTTCCCCTTGAAGACAGGTAGGGGGTCTGTGGGTAATCCCCTTTATATATGAAGGGAGGGTGTCGGAAAGTCCTCAACCCTTTATATTTAATGAGTTATTTTTTAGTGTACTCATTGTACACCTGGTTTTCATTGAGGGCATTTTACACCGTCTATCTAGCCTCCTCATATCGTAAGGATTCATTTCAGTGTGCAGATTTAGAACCAATACCTCCAGTGTATTTAATGAATCTTTCTCGCCTACGTTCCAGGGAGAACAGTGTAACTTCAATTTAGATGTTTGAATTTATGTAAGCAGTGAAGGTTCTCTGTACACACCATTTCGCCTGCCTGTAGTATCTGGTGCTTGCCTGGTAAACCAACCTGGTGGTTTGAAGGACATCATTGGCATGGCATCTCTTGTTTAGACAGTTCTAGTTATCCACCCCTACGAAGGTATGAAAACCACTGAAACAAGTCAGAGGTATGTCACAGGGTGGCAACACTGTCCTTCCGGCTATATTAGTATATTTAATAAAACGAGGTATGGCCCCCAGGGCGGGGGCGGCGCTCCTCATGAAAATTCATGCTCCGGGGAGATTAACCAATTTACGAACCTTTTCGGTGGACATCATAATATTCTTGAGGCGAAAACTCTCATGCATAAATTTTGGCAACACAGTGTTGGTAATTCCCCTCCCCCCCAGGTGTTCCTCTTCCCCCTCCACCTCAGGTGTTGTTCCTCCACCTCAGGTGTTGTTCCTCCACCCCAAGTGTTGTTCCTCCACCCCAGGTGTTGTTCCTCAACCCCAAGTGTTGTTCCTCCACCTCAGTTGTCCCTCCACATCAGGAGTTGTTCCTCCACCCCAAGTGTTGTTCCTCCACCTCAGGTGTTGTTCCTCCACCCCAAGTGTTGTTCCTCCACCCCAAGTGTTGTTCCTCTACCTCAGGTATTGTTCCTCCACCTCAGTTGTTCCTCCACCTCAGGTGTTGTTCCTCCACCACAAATGTTGTTCCTCCACCCCAAGTGTTGTTCCTCCACCCCAAGTGTTGTTCCTCCACCCCAAGTGTTGTTCCTCTACCTCAGGTATTGTTCCTCCACCTCAGTTGTTCCTCCACCTCAGGTGTTGTTCCTCCACCACAAATGTTGTTCCTCCACCCCAAGTGTTGTTCCTCCACCCCAAGTGTTGTTCCTCCACCCCAAGTGTTGTTCCTCTACCTCAGGTATTGTTCCTCCACCTCAGTTGTTCCTCCACCTCAGGTGTTGTTCCTCCACCACAAGTGTTGTTCCTCCACCCCAAGTGTTGTTCCTCCACCCCAAGTGTTGTTCCTCCACCTCAGGTGTTGTTCCTCCACCTCAGGTGTTGTTCTTCCACCTCAAGTGTTGTTCCTCCACCACAAATGTTGTTCTTCCACCTCAAGCGTTGTTCCTCCACCCAAAGTGTTGTTCCTTCACTCCAAGTGTTGTTCCTCCACTCCAAGTGTTGTTCCTCCACCTCAAGTGTTGTTCCTCCACCCCAAGTGTTGTTCCTCCACCCCAAGTGTTGTTCCTCCACCTCAGGTGTTGTTCCTCCACCCCAAGTGTTGTTCCTCCACCACAAATGTTATTCCTCCACCCCAGGTGTTGTTCCTCCACCTCAGGTGTTATTCCTCCACTCCAGGTGTTGTAACTCCACCACAATTGTTGTTCCTCCACACCAAGTGTTGTTCCTCCACCCCAGGTGTTGTTCCTCCACCACAATTGCTGTTCCTCCACCCCAAGTGTTGTTCCTCCACCACAAGTGTTGTTCCTCCACCACAAGTGTTGTTCCTCCACCCCAGGTGTTGTTCATCCACCCCAGGTGTTGTTCCTCCACCCCAGGTGTTGTTCCTCCACCCCAGGTGGTGTTCCTCCACCCCAGGTGTTGTTCCTCCACCCCAGGTGTTGTTCCTCCACCCCAGGTGTTGTTCCTCCACCTCAGGTGTTGTTCCTCCACCCCAGGTGTTCTTCCTCCACCCCAGGTGTTGTTCCTCCACCCCAGGTGTTGTTCCTCCACCACAAGTGTTGTTCCTCCACCCTAGGTGTTGTTCCTCCACCCCAGGTGTTGTTCCTCCACCCCAGGTGTTGTTCCTCCACCCCAGGTGTTGTTCCTCCACCACAAGTGTTGTTCCTCCACCTCAGGTGTTGTTCCTCCACCCCAGGTGTTGTTCCTCCACCCCAAGTGTTGTTCCTCCACCCCAGGTGTTGTTCCTCCACCACAAGTGTTGTTCCTCCACCCTAGGTGTTGTTCCTCCACCCCAGGTGTTGTTCCTCCACCCCAGGTGTTGTTCCTCCACCCAGGTGTTGTTCCTCCACCACAAGTGTTGTTCCTCCACCCCAGGTGTTGTTCCTCCACCACAATTGTTGTTCATCCACCCTAGGTGTTGTTCCTCAACCCCAGGTGTTGTTCCTCCATCCCAGGTGTTGTTCCTCCACCCCAGGTGTTGTTCTTCCACCCCAGGTGTTGTTCCTCCACCACAAGTGTTGTTCCTCCACCCCAGGTGTTGTCCCTCCACGCCAGGTGTTGTTCCTCCACCCCAGGTGTTGCTCCTCCACCCCAGGTGTTGTTCCTCCACCCCAGATGTTGTTCCTACACCACAAGTGTTGTTCTTCCACCCTAGGTGTTGTTCCTCCACCCCAGGTGTTGTTCCTCCACCCCAGGTGTTGTTCCTCCATCCCAGGTGTTGTTCCTCCACTCCAGGTGTTGTTCCTCCACCCCAGGTGTTGTTCCTCCAACCCAGGAGTTGTTCCTCCATCCCAGGTGTTGTTCCTCACCTCCAGGTGTTGTTCCTCCACCGCAGGTGTTGTTCCTCCACCCCAGGTGTTGTTCCTCCACCCCAGGTGTTGTTCCTCCACCCCAGGTGTTGTTCCTCCACCCCAGGTGTTGTTCCTCCATCCCAGGTGTTGTTCCTCCATCCCAGGTGTTGTTCCTCCACCCCAGGTGTTGTTCCTCCACCCCAGATGTTGTTCCTCCACCCCAGGTGTTGTTCCTCCATCCCAGGTCTTGTTCCTCCACCCCAGGTGCTGTTCCTCCACCACAAGTGTTGTTCCTCCACCCCAGGTGTTGTTCCTCCACCACAAGTGTTGTTCCTCCACCACAAGTGTTGTTCCTCCACCCCAGGTGTTGTTCCTCCACCCCAGGTGTTGTTCCTCCATCCCAGGTGTTGTTCCTCCACCCCAGGTGTTGTTCCTCCACCCCAGGTGTTGTTCCTCCACCCCAGGTGTTGTTCCTCCATCCCAGGTGTTGTTCCTCCATCCCAGGTGTTGTTCCTCACCTCCAGGTGTTGTTCCTCCACCCCAGGTGTTGTTCCTCCACCCCAGGTGTTGTTCTTCCACCCCAGGTGTTGTTCCTCCACCCCAGGTGTTGTTCCTCCATCCCAGGTGTTGTTCCTCCACCCCAGGTGTTGTTCCTCCACCCCAGGTGTTGTTCCTCCACCCCAGGTGTTGTTCCTCCATCCCAGGTGTTGTTCCTCCATCCCAGGTGTTGTTCCTCACCTCCAGGTGTTGTTCCTCCACCCCAGGTGTTGTTCCTCCACCCCAGGTGTTGTTCCTCCACCCCAGGTGTTGTTCCTCCACCCCAGGTGTTGTTCCTCCACCCCAGGTGTTGTTCCTCCACCCCAGGAGTTATTCCTCCATCCCAGGTGTTGTTCCTCACCTTCAGGTGTTGTTCCTCCACCCCAGGTGTTGTTCCTCCACCCCAGGTGTTGTTCCTCCACCCCAGGTGTTGATCCTCCACCCCAGGTGTTGTTCCTCCATCCCAGGTGTTGTTCCTCCATCAAAGATGTTGTTCCTCCACCCCAGATGTTGTTCCTCCACCCCAGGTGTTGTTCCTCCATCCCAGGTGCTGTTCCTCCACCACAAGTGTTGTTCATCCACCCCAGGTGTTGTTCCTCCACCACAGGTGTTGTTCCTCCACCACAAGTGTTGTTCCTCCACCACAAGTGTTGTTCCTCCACCCCAGGTGTTGTTCCTCCACCCCAGGTGTTGTTCCTCCATCCCAGGTGTTGTTCCTCCACCCCAGGTGTTGTTCCTCCACCCCAGGTGCTGTTCCTTCATCCCAGGCGTTGTTCCTCCATCCCAGGTGTTGTTCCTCACCTCCAGGTGTTGTTCCTCCACCCCAGGTGTTGTTCTTCCACCCCAGGTGTTGTTCCTCCACCCCAGGTGTTGTTCCTCCACCCCAAGTGTTGTTCCTCCACCCCAGGTGTTGTTCCTCCACCCCAGGTGTTGTTCCTCCACCCCAGGTGTTGTTCCTCCACCCCAGGTGTTGTTCCTCCATCCCAGGTGTTGTTCCTCCACCCCAGGTGTTGTTCCTCCACTCCAGGTGTTGTTCCTCCACTCCAGGTGTTGTTCCTCCATCCCAGGTGTTGTTCCTCCACCCCAGGTGTTGTTCCTCTACCCCAGATGTTGTTCCTCCACCCCAGGTGTTGTTCCTCCACCCCAGGTGTTGTTCTTCCACCCCAGGTGTTGTTCCTCCACCCCAGGTGTTGTTCCTCCACCCCAGGTGTTGTTCCTCCACCCCAAGTGTTGTTCCTCCACCCCAGGTGTTGTTCCTCCACCCCAGGTGTTGTTCCTCCACCCCAGGTGTTGTTCCTCCACCCCAGGTGTTGTTCCTCCATCCCAGGTGTTGTTCCTCCACCCCAGGTGTTGTTCCTCCAGGTGTTGTTCCTCCACTCCAGGTGTTGTTCCTCCATCCCAGGTGTTGTTCCTCCACCCCAGGTGTTGTTCCTCTACCCCAGATGTTGTTCCTCCACCCCAGGTGTTGTTCCTCCATCCCAGGTGTTGTTCCTCCACCCCAGGTGTTGTTCCTCCACCCCAGATGTTGTTCCTCCACCCCAGGTGTTGTTCCTCCACCACAAGTGTTGTTCCTCCACCCTAGGTGTTGTTCCTCCACCCCAGGTGTTGTTCCTCCACCCCAGGTGTTGTTCCTCCACCCCAGGTGTTGTTCCTCCACCCCAGGTGTTGTTCCTCCACCCTAGGTGTTGTTCCTCCACCCCAGGTGTTGTTCCTCCACCCCAGGTGTTGTTCCTCCATCCAAGGTGTTGTTCCTCTACCCCAGGTGTTGTTCCTCCACCCCAGATGTTGTTCCTCCACCACAGGTGTTGTTCCTCCACCCCAGGTGTTGTTCCTCCATCCCAGGTGTTGTTCCTCCACCCCAGGTGTTGTTCCTCCACCCCAGGTGTTGTTCCTCCACCCAAGGTGTTGTTCCTCCACCCCAGGTGTTGTTCCTCCACCCCAGGTGTTGTTCCTCCACCCAAGGTGTTGTTCCTCCACCCCAGGTGTTGTTCCTCCACCCCAGGTGTTGTTCCTCCACCCCAGGTGTTGTTCCTCCACCGCAAGTGTTGTTCCTCCACCCTAGGTGTTGTTCCTCCACCCCAGGTGTTGTTCCTCCACCCCAGGTGTTGTTCCTCCACCCCAGGTGTTGTTCCTCCACCCCAGGTGTTGTTCCTCCACCCCAGGTGTTGTTCCTCCACCTCAGGTGTTGTTCCTCCACCCCAGGTGTTGTTCCTCCATCCCAGGTGTTGTTCCTCCACCCCAGGTGTTGTTCCTCTACCCCAGATGTTGTTCCTCCACCCCAGGTGTTGTTCCTCCATCCCAGGTGTTGTTCCTCCACCCCAGGTGTTGTTCCTCCACCCCAGATGTTGTTCCTCCACCCCAGGTGTTGTTCCTCCACCCCAGGTGTTGTTCCTCCACCCCAGGTGTTGTTCCTCCACCCCAGGTGTTGTTCTTCCACCCTAGGTGTTGTTCCTCCACCCCAGGTGTTGTTCCTCCACCCCAGGTGTTGTTCCTCCATCCAAGGTGTTGTTCCTCCACCCCAGGTGTTGTTCCTCCACCCCAGATGTTGTTCCTCCACCACAGGTGTTGTTCCTCCACCACAGGTGTTTTTCCTCCACCCCAGGTGTTGTTCCTCCACCCCAGGTGTTGTTCCTCCACCCCAGGTGTTGTTCCTCCACCCAAGGTGTTGTTTCTCCACCCAAGGTGTTGTTCCTCCACCCCAGGTGTTGTTCCTCCACCCCAGGTGTTGTTCCTCCACCGCAAGTGTTGTTCCTCCACCCTAGGTGTTGTTCCTCCACCCCAGGTGTTGTTCCTCCACCCCAGGTGTTGTTCCTCCATCCCACGTGTTGTTCCTCCACCCCAGGTGTTGTTCCTCCACCACAAGTGTTGTTCCTCCACCCTAGGTGTTGTTCCTCCACCCCAGGTGTTGTTCCTCCACCCCAGGTGTTGTTCCTCCACCCCAGGTGTTGTTCCTCCACCCCAGGTGTTGTTCCTCCACCACAAGTGTTGTTCCTCCACCCCTGGTGTTGTTCCTCCACCTCAGGTGTTGTTCCTCCACCCCAGGTGTTGTTCCTCCACCCCAGGTGTTGTTCCTCCACCCCAGGTGTTGTTCCTCCACCCCAGGTGTTGTTCCTCCACCCCAGGTGTTGTTCCTCCACCCCAGGTGTTGTTCCTCCACCTCAGGTGTTGTTCCTCCACCCCAGGTGTTGTTCCTCCACCCCAGGTGTTGTTCCTCCACCACAAGTGTTGTTCCATCACCCTAGGTGTTGTTCCTCCACCCCAGGTGTTGTTCCTCCGCCCCAGGTGTTGTTCCTTCATCCCAGGTGTTGTTCCTCCACCCCAGGTGTTGTTCCTCCATCCCAGGTGTTGTTCCTCCACCCCGGGTGTTGTTCCTCCACCCCAGGTGTTGTTCCTCCACCCCAGGTGTTGTTCCTCCACCCCAGGTGTTGTTCCTCCACTCCAGGTGTTGTTCCTCCATCCCAGGTGTTGTTCCTCCACCCCAGGTGTTGTTCCTCCACCCCAGGTGTTGTTCCTCCACCCCAGGTGTTGTTCCTCCACCCCAGGTGTTGTTCCTCCACCCCAGGTGTTGTTCCTCCACCCCAGGTGTTGTTCCTCCACCTCAGGTGTTGTTCCTCCACCCCAGGTGTTGTTCCTCCACTCCAGGTGTTGTTCCTCCATCCCAGGTGTTGTTCCTCCACCACAAGTGTTGTTCCTTCACCCTAGGTGTTGTTCCTCCACCCCAGGTGTTGTTCCTCCGCCCCAGGTGTTGTTCCTTCATCCCAGGTGTTGTTCCTCCATCCCAGGTGTTGTTCCTCCACCCCGGGTGTTGTTCCTCCATCCCAGGTGTTGTTCCTCCACCCCAGGTGTTGTTCCTCCACCCCAGGTGTTGTTCCTCCACTCCAGGTGTTGTTCCTCCACCCCAGGTGTTGTTCCTCCACCCCAGGTGTTGTTCCTCCACCCCAGGTGTTGTTCCTCCACCCCAGGTGTTGTTCCTCCACCACAAGTGTTGTTCCTCCACCCTAGGTGTTGTTCCTCCATCCCAGGTGTTGTTCCTCCACCCCAGGTGTTGTTCCTCCACCCCAGGTGTTGTTCCTCCACCCCAGGTGTTGTTCCTCCACCCCAGGTGTTGTTCCTCCACCCCAGGTGTTGTTCCTCCACCCCTGGTGTTGTTCCTCCACCCCAGATGTTGTTCCTCCATCCCAGGTGTTGTTCCTCCACCCCAGGTGTTGTTCCTCCACCCCAGGTGTTGTTCCTCCACCCCAGGTGTTGTTCCTCCACCCCGGGTGTTGTTCCTCCACCCCAGGTGTTGTTCCTCCACCCCAGGTGTTGTTCCTCCACCCCAGGTGTTGTTCCTCCACCCCAGGTGTTGTTCCTCCACCACAAGTGTTGTTCCTCCACCCCAGGTGTTGTTCCTCCACCCCAGGTGTTGTTCCTCCACCCCAGGTGTTGTTCCTCCACCCCAGGTGTTGTTCCTCCACCCCAGGTGTTGTTCCTCCACCCCAGGTGTTGTTCTTCCACCACAAGTGTTGTTCCTCCACCCTAGGTGTTGTTCCTCAATCCCAGGTGTTGTTCCTCCACCCCAGGTGTTGTTCCTCCACCCCAGGTGTTGTTCCTCCACCCCAGGTGTTGTTCCTCCACCCCAGGTGTTGTTCCTCCACCCCAGGTGTTGTTCCTCCATCCCAGGTGTTGTTCCTCCACCCCAGGTGTTGTTCCTCCACCCCAGGTGTTGCTCCTCCACCCCAGGTGTTGTTCCTCCACCCCAGGTGTTGTTCCTCCATCCCAGGTGTTGTTCCTCCAAACCAGGTGTTGTTCCTCCAAACCAGGTGTTGTTCCTCCACCCCAGGTGTTGTTCCTCCACCCCAGGTGTTGTTCCTCCACCACAAGTGTTGTTCCTCCACCCCAGGTGTTGTTCCTCCACCCCAGGTGTTGTTCCTCCACCCCAGGTGTTGTTCCTCCACCACAAGTGTTGTTCCTCCACCCCAGGTGTTGTTCCTCCACCCCAGGTGTTGTTCCTCCAACCCAGGTGTTGTTCCTCCACCCCAGGTGTTGTTCCTCCACCCCAGGTGTTGTTCCTCCACCCCAGGTGTTGTTCCTCCAGGTGACTGCTAGTGTTTAACGCAAACAAAATTAAGGCTATATTTAAGGTAGGTATCTTCAACAATGAGTGCACTAAGCGAGAACTCAATAAGCTTTAGGGTACCAAGACTCTTCAACATGCTCCTCTTCTGTATAAAGGGAATTGCCAACAAACCTCTACTTATCTTCAAAATGGAAAATGATTGGTTCCTCCAGTCATTTCCTGATCAGCTGGCCTGGAGTGTATTCACCGCACTACACGAGGCGGTCACAAATAACCTGGTTGTCAGACCACTAACCGGGAGCCCACGTCTAGGACCGACCCGGGAAAGTAATCCAAGATTTTGACTTCAGGGTAAGACTCCAGGTAAGACCCCCAGGTTAAGACTCCAGGTAAGACTCCAGGTTAAGATCCCAGGTTAAAATCCCAGGTTAAAATCCCAGGTTAAGATCCGAAATTAAGACCCCAGGTAAGACCCCAGGTAAAGACTCCAGGTAAGACTCCAGATTAAGACTTCAGGTGAGACTTCAGGTTAAGACTTCAGGTTAAGCCTCCAGGTTAATACTCCAGGTAGGAAATAAATCTATCACAAACAAATACTTAAGAGTGAACATCACACTGAACATATACTGAGAAACGTACATCAACCAAGTAACAGTGGTTTAAGAGTAACAGTGGTTTAAGAGTAACAGTGGTTTAAGAGTAACAGTGGTTTAAGAGTAACAGTGGTTTAAGAGTAACACTGGTTTAAGAGTAACAGTGGTTTAAGAGTAACAGTGGTTTAAGAGTAACAGTGGTTTAAGAGTAACAGTGGTTTAAGAGTAACAGTGGTTTAAAAGTAACAGTGGTTTAAGAGTAACAGTGGTTTAAGAGTAACAGTGGTTTAAGAGTAACAGTTTTTTAAGAGTAACAGTGGTTTAAGAGTAACAGTGGTTTAAGAGTAACAGTGGTTTAAGAGTAACAGTGGTTTAAGAGTAACAGTGGTTTAAGAGTAACAGTGGTTTAAGAGTAACAGTGGTTTAAGAGTAACAGTGGTTTAAGAGTAACAGTGGTTTAAGAGTAACAGTGGTTTAAGAGTAACAGTGGTTTAAGAGTAACAGTGGTTTAAGAGTAACAGTGGTTTAAGAGTAACAGTGGTTTAAGAGTAACAGTGGTTTAAGAGTAACACTGGTTTAAGAGTAACACTGGTTTAAGAGTAACACTGGTTTAAGAGTAACACTGGTTTAAGAGTAACACTGGTTTAAGAGTAACAGTGGTTTAAGAGTAACAGTGGTTTAAGAGTAACAGTGGTTTAAGAGTAACAGTGGTTTAAGAGTAACAGTGGTTTAAGAGTAACACTGGTTTAAGAGTAACAGTGGTTTAAGAGTAACACTGGTTTAAGAGTAACACTGGTTTAAGAGTAACAGTGGTTTAAGAGTAACAGTGGTTTAAGAGTAACAGTGGTTTAAGAGTAACAGTGGTTTAAGAGTAACAGTGGTTTAAGAGTAACAGTGGTTTAAGAGTAACAGTGGTTTAAGAGTAACAGTGGTTTAAAAGTAACAATGGTTTAAGTGTAACAGTGGTTTAAGAGTAACAGTGGTTTAAGAGTAACAGTGGTTTAAAAGTAACAATGGTTTAAGAGTAACAATGGTTTAAGAGTAACAGTGGTTTAAGAATAACAGTGGTTTAAAAGTAACAATGGTTTAAGAGTAACAGTGGTTTAAGACTAACAGTGGTTTAAGAATAACAGTGGTTTAAAAGTATCAATGGTTTAAGAGTAACAATGGTTTACGAGGTTGGCAAAACTCAGGAGAGACTTCAGTAAAAAAAAAAAATATTTTTAGGAGTTAAAAAGATTATTTTCTGAAGTATATTCTATAATATTGTACAACCAATCCTTGAGGAAGTTACACAACGTGCGCCAAAAAAATATTGGGACTCACAACACCAGCGTGGCATCCCTGTCAACAGCATTACTAGTGTATATATAAATATATAAATTTCCTATCAATATTTATTGGCAGGCTTCCTGGCCAAGCCTTGAGTCACGTGACCTCCGTTTGAACCGACGCAGCTAGGCCGTAGCCCTCTGCCTCAGACTCGACCAGGCACAGCAGGTGGGCAGACGTGACAGGTTGGGCTCCTCTGCGAATACCAATACAATGCCTCCATAATAATCTAGAGTCGTTGCCTTTGCTACCATCGCTCCTCTAAAGATCCCCCATAACATCCCCACTTGATGAAGTCTGCCAAGATCGACGAGGTCCAAAAGTTTAAAATCTCAATGGACCTGGAACTCAGGCAAATGCACTACAAATAGAAAATAAAGGAACTGAATTTATGGGCCCTGTAAGAGAGAGAAGAATTAAAAAGTGGAGATGATAACGTATAAGATACAAGGAGCAACATATTTGAAATGCTAGGACTAGAGACAAGGGGACATAAACCAAAACCCTAGAAGATCCACAAGGATGTTAAAAAATACTTATTTAATCTTGGGATGACAGGTAAGTAGTAGTAGAAACCGGCACCAAACACATTCAAGAGAGCAGGCACAGATAGGCCCAAAAGAACGGAAACCAGTAAAGCAAATCAACACAGATCGAAGACGAAGCCAGGAGCGTTCACTAGATTCTAGCACACACAAATGAATGAGGACCGGTAGCTGAAGCTCAACCATCATAACCACAGATAAGTTAGCACACGCTGTAAACCTCATCCTCCTTAAAAAAAAAAAAACACTATTGACAAAACGATTTTTAAACTTACAAATAAATCTTGAACTTTCACAAACTTTTTTTTTGCTGCGAGCCTTCAGGAGTTTATTGTGAAAACAAAAACAAAAATTATACAAATGAAAGGCTGGAGAGCCTGGAAGGACTTTCAACTTAAAAAAAAATATTGTATTAAGCAATTTCTGGGACCAACCAACTTGGAGAAAAATAACTCGGGAAGAGTCAACATACTGAAAGTCTCGGTAGCGTTCTTCATGAATGATGGGCGGGGCAAGTACATGCATCATTCACAACCTTGTAAGGCTGTTGCTTGTTTTCCTGCACTATTTACTAGTCATATCTTATGTTGCCATCTACTAGAACATAAGAAAGAACACTGCAACAGGTCTACTGGCCCATGTGAGGCAAGTCCTAGTCACCTTCCGGCTTAAACCAATGACCCACCTAGTCAGGACAGGTCAGGTCACATCCACTTAAGGAAGGAGCATGGCATCAGACTTATCAGCACAAGCTAGTCGGGTCCAACTCATACCCACCCATCCCCAATCATGTATTTATCCAACCTATTTTTAAAGCTACACAACGTCTTAGCTTCTATGACGGTACTCGGGAGTTTGTTCCACTCATCCACAACTCTATTACCAAACCAGTTCTTTCCTATATCTTCCTTAATATGAATTTTTCCAACTTAAAACCATTGCTGCGAGTCCTGTCTTGGCTAGATATTTTTAGCACACTATTTACATTTCCTTTATTCATTTCTGTTTCCCATTTATACACCTCTGTCATATCCCCATTAATTCTAGAGAGTGCAGATTCAGGGCCCTCAGTCTATCCTCATAGGGAAGATTTCTGATACATGGGATCAACTTTGTCATCTTCCGTTTTACGTTTTCCAGTGCATTTCTATTCATTCTGTAAAACGATGACCAGAAATGTGCAGCATAATGTAAATGAGGCCCAACCAAAGATATACAGAGTTGAAGAATAACCTGAGGATTCCTATTATTTATGCTCCTTGATATGAAGTCAAGGATTCTTGTCAACACTTATGCACCGTTATCTTGGTTTTAGATTATTGCTAACCAGAACTCCCAAATCCTTTTTGGAATCAGTAATACTAAGATCAACATTATTTAGTTTATATGTGGCAGGGTTACTTTCTTGTCCAATGTTTAGAACTTTGCATTTGTCTATATTAAACTGCATCTGGCACTTCTCCGACCACTGCATTAGTCTATTCAAATCTTCCTGGAGTGCTCTAGTGTCCTCATTAGAATAAATTAGGCGACCTATTTTGGTGTCATCAGCAAACTTGCTTATGTTGCTATTTATTCCCTCATTAACGTTATTTATATAAATTGTGAACAACAAAGTGCCCAACACTGACCCCTGTGGAACACCACTCGTGACACGCCCCCACTCTGATTTCTCCCCACTGACGCAAACTCTCTGATGTCTGTCAATCATGCCTCTACCTAGGAAAAAATTTCTCACTACTGAAATTTTTCCCACTATTGAAGTAAGACTTATTGGTCTATAGTTTGAAGTTAAGGACATGTCTCCTGCTTTGTAAATAAGTATTACATTTGCCATTTTCCACTTGTCTGGCACTATGCCAGTTTGTAGTGATATGTTGAAAAGACTAGCCAAAGGTTTGCTAAGCTCCTCTTTACATTCCTTTAAAACCTTTGCACAGTTCATCAGGGCCTGGGGATTTGTTAGGTTTTAATTTCTTTATTTGCCTGAGGACCATGTCACTAGTTACCGCAATCGTGCATAGTTTATTATCGTCCTGTTCTACATAATTTATTATTTCTGGAACTTCGCTAGTGTCTTCCTGAGTAAAAACTGATAGGCAGTAATTGTTGAAAATTTCACACATTTCCTGAGTGAGCCTATCTTGTCCCTAATTTTATTTCTATATACCTGAACGAACCCTTTTGGGTTAGTCTTTGAATCCCTTGCCACTTTAGCCTCATAACCTCTTTTAGCTTTTCTTATTCCTTTTTTCTCTCTTCAATTGAATATATTGATTTAACTACCCATTCCCTATTTTGATACGCCTATATAAGCCTCTCTTTTGACCAATGAGATGTTTTAATCTATTGTTTATCCATTTGGGATCATTTTTGGTTGATCTAATTTCCTTACTTGGAACATAAGTTGTCTGGGCACCTAGAACTATGCTCTGAAAAACGTCATGTTGGCGACCAACACCACCTACCTGACCCATAGTCAGGTCATTTCAATTTATCCCATCCAGGTAATTTCTCAGTCCCATGAAATAAGCCAAGCGGAAGTCTGGGAAAGAGACCTGATTGTAGTTATTTGGGTAATTCCATGATATATTGAAACTAAGTGATTTGTCATTGCTTTCCCCAAGCTCATCGTTAACCTCAAGATTAGGCAAGAACCAAGTCAAGCAGATTGTTTCCCCTAGTTGGTTCTGTCACAAACTGTTTTAAAGAGCAATCTTGAATCGAATCAAGAAAGTCAGTAGACTCAAGATTTCCTGTCATATTGTTCCAATCAATTTGTCTTAAGTTAAAATCTCCCATTAACACGACGTTTCCATATCTAGATGCCTTGTGAATATCGACCCATAGCAGCTTACTGTACTCCCTATCAAGATTTAGGGGCCTACAAATCGCACTCAAAATTAATTTGTCACGACCTTTGAGAAACTGTAGCCAAACAGATTCTGTGTCCAATGCTTCTAATCTTACATCTTGTCCAACACAATAATTTAAATTATCTCTGACATACATCGCCACTCCACCACATTTCCTGTTAATCCTATCAGTGTGGAATAGTTTATAGCCTTGTATGTGGCATTCAAAAGGCATTTCTTTATCTTTCAGGTTGAACCAGGTCTCTGTTATACCAATATCTATATTACCTGCCCTTGCTCATCTATCTTATTTCTTCGACTCCTCCTATTAGCATAGTAAACCTTAAGGGAGCTAGTCACTCGCTGCCCTCTACTGTCTCTCTTTGTTGATCAAATGCTTTGCCTTTACTAGAAAATTTATTTTGAACATTGTCTATTAAACACATCCCTGAGTTATCCTGGTAATATCTGCCATTTTCAACCCTTGTACTGCAGCTTGTTTCCCATACACACCCATACTTCCATAATCTATCAGTTTAAAGTCCTAGACAAGTCAGCAATGGCCCCCTCAATTTAGTTGGCTAATGCAACTGCTCCGGGTCCTGAGAGATGTACACCATCCCTTGTGCACATATCACGTTTACCATAAAATTGTTCCAGTTATCAATGAATGGGATTGAAAATTCCTTGCAGTACCTATTTAGCCAGCAATTTACACCAATTGCCCTAGACATGCATTCATTGCCCACTCCCCTTCTAGGCAAGACGCTACATATGATTGGGGCCCCTCCCTTAGACCTAATTACATCTATGGCTGACTTGTACTTATCCAGAAGCTCTTGTCTCCTGCCCTTCTCGATACCATTTCCACCAGCACTAAGACAGATGATGGGCTTGCTCCCATTACCTGACATAATATTATCCAACCTATTGACTATGACATCAACATCAGCTCCTGGGAAGCGCACACTCGAACCCTCCTAACTCTGTTACAGAAGACATTGTCCATATATCTTACCTGTGAGACACCCACAACCAGAATGTTCTTACCTTGATTAGTAGGGTAGTGGTACCTTTAACCTCACTAACCATTGAAGTACACTCGTCCTGGAGAACAGAGAATAGATTTCCTACCTTCAGATTTTTCTTCTCTTAAGCTTCCGTATCTTGATACTTCTACCTTTAGTAGAGACCACATTCCACTTGAAGCGGTTGCCACTCTTCAACTCATTGGTGGTAACCTTTTCCTCCACACCGACTCCACCCTTCTCACACTAACTACCAAATCCATCTAGGCGAATTTTCAGCCTCCTATTTTCCTCCTGGAGAAGTAAAACCTCCTCCTTCAACACTTTATTCCAAAACACTACAACAAGCCATGGTGCTCTAATAGAAGTCCCATCATGTGTTATCATTTAGAAAACTCGTCTGTTATCTTCCAGAAGTTCCATCCCATACTGCCGTTTGTTAGGTGTCCCATCTTATTTTATGTAATAATAATAATAATAATAATAATAATAATAATAATAATAATAATAATTGATTAAACGGACTAATAACGAGGAGCAGGTGGCTGGTAAGGGTTATCTTTGGAGGACAGAGATGAGATTATTTGCCACGACCATAATAATTCTGTAACCATGACCATAACAATAATACACAGTTTTGTAAACAACGGAATTTGTCTGTTATTTCCATATTAATTGACCCAGTGGATTTTGTCTGGTATTTTCGAGGTCCATTAAGTTGAAGAGTTCATTTATTTTAAGAGCCTCCATCTCCTGCAACACAATTATTAAGCCTATGCAATAAATTCACCTTGAACCAGCAGACTCCTGAACCGACCAGGCTTGGAAACACCTAAGGATTTGGTCCGAGATATAATGCCTTTTGATATACCTTTGAGGAGTTTCGAGTCTTTCTACTCCCGGAGCCCGGGTATGAGCCAGGCTCGTCTGGTGCTAGCCTGGTCAGGCAGGATAGTAATCTCAGACCACGACATAATCGACGAGCCCAGTGGTCTGAGCCTGACCAGTCGGGCTGTGGTTCGTACGTTGGACTGTGCGCGGCTAGATTTAGCCTGGTTCATCAGGCCTTGATGCACAGGGAGGCCTGGTCTGGGATTAGGCCACGGGGGCGTTCATTCTCGGAAACATCCTTTAGGTATTCGTAAGAACGTCCATCGTTCGGTGACACCTTCCAGCTAGAGAAGTCTGGTCCCAGACTGGGCTCAGCCAAGGAAGTCTGGTCCAAAACTGGGCTCACCCAAGGAAGTCTGGTCCAAAGCTGGGCTCAGCCAAGGAAGTCTGGTCCAAGACTGGGCTCCAGAAGTTAAAAACTGGGTATCAGTATCGGCCTAAAACCGAGTCTCGGTATCAGCAAAAATTTCCGCAATGTTTCATCCCTGTAAAAAATAAAACTAATCCGGCCACAGGTAAAAACTTCAAGCCTCAATATTTCCAAAAATGTTTTCAAAGCCTTTTTTACCATGAGAAAAAACATTTCAGACGCCTCAGATAATGACATAACTTACCATGAGCGGTGGAAAAAACAAAAACAAAAAGGTAGCTTAGGGGCACGTCAGTTCCCCCGTTTTCTAATATGTTATTTTTCCCCGATAATTACTAACGCATCTACTTTGTCTGCTTTCGTAAGGTGAAGTCCAGGATCTTTCCTTAATTCATGGTATAACTTGACAAATCTTTGAGGACAATTGTGCAGAAGTCTGAACGAAGCTCAGACCTCTGGAACACAAGATATCCTTCTTGTGGACGGTAGCGCAAAAGCATAATACACAAAAGGCCAACGAACTAGGCCCCAAAAACAGGTTTACAGGAGTACATTTGGATATATATCTACAGTTGACTTATTTATTGCAAGTAAATTGAAGAAATTTGCCTAATATGTCTGGTATCTTATTTTCAATAATAAGCTGTCTTGGCATATCACGTAGGTTATTATACTATCTCTATATTCCTCAATAAGTGGACAATTAGTGTTCAGGATAGTGACCACAGAGCTGGTCACATACTTTGCATTGGCTTTTATCATCTGTGTCTTCCAAACTACCAGAAGTACTTGTGACCAAGCCTAAGCCTGGCTACTTCAACTTCAAACTATACCACGGGCGGGGTTAGAACCCGCGATCAATCGTGTCATTACGATTTCGTGAGTTAGTGTGTTCACACTGCAAGTTGCTCCATAAAGGTACTTATCTACGTTCATGTTATCATAGTGGATGACAGATCCACTTAGGCTTCTAAACTGAATTACTATAACATTGTTTCATTATTTATTTCTCTCCTAATACTATTCCAATGTTACATTCTGCATTTTCCTTCAGAGTACTTTTTTTTTGGCTAACTTACAAACTTTATCATGAAGGAGTAATCCAATGCGTGATGGAATTCATAACAATTGTACATTAATTCCTTTTTCCCGGACTTTTGAGTATCTATATCTGGCTTCTCCAATGAGTATGTTGTTAAGAGTCATTATATTAGTCAAGAGCCTTCAGTGATGACATAGAATCAGTAATAATCATAAAGTCAAGCTGAGTGTCATAAGTTAACTTTAGCTCCATTAGGATGGCAAACAATTCAGTTTGCAATGTTAATTCTAATGCGTAACTCAACAAAGTTCCTACCGTTCTTAACTAGGGAGGAAGTAACAAGAGTAGATGTAGCCCTGTCAGTAGACTCCTGCTTAGATCCATCAATGTATGTAACTTGTGATAAATTATTACTAAGAGTCAAATTAGGAATTTCTTCTTGAGTATTTGCTTTTGCAAGTGATTTAAGAAAAGGATTACTATTGACGAGCTTCTTGGGAAGGCCTTGGAAGTGTGAAGTGCTTTTATCTACAGTGATACACTTCGTGCAAGTTATAAAACTTAAAATAATTACATGTTTTCATAACCCATTTAGATCTAGAGACAGAGTAAAATAAACCCAGTGAAAAACATCCATAGGCCCAGAAACATTGTCGGAACAAGTGTAGAAATTTTCAAGAGGAAACTGGACGTGTACATCCGCCAAGTGCCAAATCAACCAGGCTGTGATGAATAGCTGAGCCAGGGGGCCGCCGGCAGTAACAACCTGGTTGATCAGGCAAGCACCAAACAAGGCTGACCCAGAGCAGGGCTGTGAGAGTAGGAAAAACTCTCGAAAGCCTTCAAATGTATACCATAGGTAGTGCTGCATGGTGTGATACAGTTCTAGCGTGGTCTGCCTTCTCCATATACAGACCACGGAGCATCAGACCAGATACATTATCCAGTGGACTGCCAACAGTCTGGACCAATTTCTCACACCTAAGTGGAAAAATATGTTCATTTCTCTTCGTCAGAGCAGAGGCGGCGCATAAATCTTGCCCAGATGCTTCTGTTGGTCCTCCTGTTTTATCACCCCCACCCCCCGTACTATCGCCACCCCCAACACCGCCCCAATTCTCCTGTTGGAGCAACATCCCTGTGATGTTGCTTCAACCCCATCAGTCCAGTCAGATGGAATGTAAGGAGAACAAAACGAGAATTTCTTGTTCCTTCATTGTCTGGGGACTGGAGCTATGCACACGAAAGGATTGAATGTTGGCCATGAAAAGGCCTAAAGACAGGGCAGAACTTTGGTCATGAGAGTACCTGAAGACGGGGCAGAACCTTGGTCATGAGAGGACCTTAAAGCCAGCTGAGCTAGCAGTCGCTAAGTTGCTATTATAATAGGAAGAGTAGGGAAGGAGAAGAATGGTAGTGAAGAGTGAGTCACCAGGAACCGGGTAGAGGGAGTTAGGGAAGAATAAGGTAACTGAAGGGAAGAGAGAATGGGACAGGGAGAGAGAGAGAGAGAGATACCTGTGATCAATTTCACGGGTTGCACTTTCGCAGCCCTAACTCAAGTCAGGCCTTGTTGACTGATCAACCATGTTGTTGTTGCCAGCGTCCCTCTGGCCTACATAGCCTTCACAGCCTGGTTGATCGGGCACCTACAGCAGGTGGTTGTATAGCTGGAGAGGTTTGGAAGGTCAGCGCCCCCGCGGCCCGGTTTGTGACCAGGTTGTAGTCTAATTTTCTCCGTACATTATTTCTCCACTCTTCCTTATCTCCTACCTTCTCTACTCTGTCTCGTCCCCCTTCACCTTCATCTTCTCCCCTGTCTCCACCATTTTCTCTCACTATTGCTACCCCTGCTCCACATTTCTCTCTCCCTCTTCTTCCCCTCTCTGTCAACCCCTCCCTCTCCTTGTAGCTCCACCTTTCTCTTCATCTTACCTGTCTCATATTCCTCACCCTCTCCCCGGTTCATTTTTCTTTTCTCCACTCCTTCCCCTCTACCTTTCTCTCAGTCTTTCCCACCCCATCCCTTCTCTTCTACACGCAACAAACACCAGCATCTTCACTTGACACTGATACCAAATCATGAAATCTTCGTTATGCTTTTCTCACTGTTAAAATTTCGGAGCCATCCACGCTCTCGCATCGAAGGTTGTGTGGCACTGGCTGGGTTTTTGGGAGAGAGAGAGAGAGAGAGAGAGAGAGAGAGAGAGAGAGAGAGAGAGAGAGAGAGAGAGAGAGAGAGAGCGCAGGGCCAGATTGAGAATCTTGGAAACCCTTAGCACTTAAAACGTCCTCACGGCCCAGTTCCAGACCAGGCTTCCCGGTGGATGACTCGATCAAGCAGGCCGTTGTTGCTAGCCGCACGAAATCCATCGTAAGCACTGCTGGCCGGTTTATCGGGCAATGGCAGCCAGGGATCTGTTTCTAATCCCCGTGTGAAGGAAGGAAGGACATTGAAAAGTATTGTCCCTTCAAAATAAACACAATACTAAACTGTAAAATTAATTTATATATTTTTTTTCGAAAACTAACATGTAACTGGAAATTTCAGAATAAGTTCATCGAAAGTGACTCGACGCAACTTGTGCACTTCCCTACACGGTAGTAAAGTGAATTAAGTCTCACCTCACACTCTTGTTCTCTGAGATGTTTTCAATTTTTTGAAGGTGAGACAAAGAGCGCTCTGCGGAGCAGTTAGTCGTGAATAATGTTAGAAACACAAGGGAAAGTTATTAGAATGATTTCTCACGCTGTTATGGTCGTGATGATACAAACAAAGCTAATGTAGGACTCGCTGTTTGTCAGTCCACTAGAGTGCTAATATTATCCCCCACCTTATCTGTTGGTCTACATTTGGCCAAAGTTCTGCCCCGTCTTAATTCTCCCTTTTGCTCATCCTTCCTTCCACTCTGCATCCTATCTCCTTCCCTCCCACGTCTCAGATCATCCACCAGGACAGCACCATCCTGCATGATGGAATATAGCGGGGACACACAGTTACACAGTGGAAACAAAAGCTATCAAAATATATACCAAGAGACCTGGTCTGGGACCGGGCCGCAGGGGCGTTCATCCTTAACACTCTATCACCTTCCCAACACCACTATCATCTCCTCAGTAATCCTATCAACTCCCAGGAGTTGATAGGATTATTGAGATGTGACAGGGGTGTAGGGAAGTGACTCCTGTCACTTCCCTACCCTCCTGTTACTTCCCCAACACTCCTGTCACCCCAACACTCATATCACTTCACACAAGACCACGAAAACCAGCTTCACCATTACAAGCCACTCACTCACAAGCCTCTTCTCTTCTCCACCAACACACTAACCATGTGTATCCATTTTTACCTTTTTCCTCTTCCTTCTACTCTTCGCCTCTGTCTTTCACTCTTTTGTCTCTTTCCCTTCTCTTCATCTTTCAAGCTCTCTCTCCTCTTCTCTCTCTCTCCCGTATCTCTCCCCCATGTTCTTTCGCTACCCCTCCTTCATCTTCTCTCTTCCTCCATTCTCCTTGTTATTTCACTTCTCACAAGCTACACAACGCCCCCACACTCTTGGCTGCCTATTCATTCATTTTTTCCCCTCGGTTTTGGTCGCCCTATTCGGCTGGTTCCACTTATCACCCTCTCTCTCTCTCGCCTTTAATACTTGATGGTTCCAGTGTGGTGGTGAGCCGGTGACCGGACGTGAGAGCTTACCTGCTGTGACAGCTCACTGTTTGTTCAGGAATACCCCCCGTGTTGACACTTCCGGGGGACCAGTCTCAGACCAGCATTCCTGGTTAATGGTATGATCAGTCACGCTGTTGGTGTGCGCAGCTTGCAGGCCCACGTAAGTACCAAAGCCTGGCTAATCAGGAACGGTTTGCAAGAACATTTCTGGAAAAACATAGATTCAGAATATTTCAATATTTCAGGACATAACTAACGCGTTGCTCTTGCTTTACCTTTGATATACCTTTGATGAGTTCCGAGAGTTTTTCTACTCCCGGAGCCCGGCCATGGGTCAGGTTTGTCTGGTGCTTGTCTGGTCAACTAGGTTGTTACTACTGGTGGCCCGCTGATCCACACATCACAGCCTGGTTTTTCTGGCACCTGATGGGGATGCTTGTCCAGTTCCCCCTCGAAGACTTCTAGACTTGTTCCAGCAACGTTTCTGATATTCTCTGGTAAGATACTGAATAGTTTGGGACCACGGATGTTGATACAATGCTTTCTTATGGCGCCTACGGTGCCTCCGTCTTTCACTGGATTTATATTACACTTACTCTAATATATCTCAGTCCAATATTATGGGAGTGTGTAGATTTGGGACGAGGCCCTCAAGTACTATCCACGTATATATGATCATATTTATCTCTCTACCCTCCGCTCCAGCGAGTACATATTTTGAACTCTGAAGAGTTCCAGGTTATTTAAATGCTTCTCAATGCGGCTGTAAATGATCTCTGTGTCAGTTCCAGTTCCGATATCACCTCCGTCCCGAGAGGGTCGTCAGCACCGAACAATACTCTAAACAAGAGAGTACAACTGCTCCAGAAAAAAAAATCACAAGAAAGATAAGAGAATATACACAGAGTAATTACTGATATAAATCATGAAGTAAATCATTCACAGAAGCAGCGCAGAATAAACAAAATCATAAAGGAAATTTCGAAATATCCTAAATTATCTTTTACATGTGTAACATCTTCTCTGAGTCGAGGCTCAATACTAGAGTATTGAGCCTCGACTCGGAGGAGATTCACATATTGATGACAAACAAATGAGCGAAATCTTGAAAGAACAATATGAATCAGTATTCAGCAATCATATCGATACTAACGTAGATGCGATTTACCTGCAAAGGTAACTGACAACTGTGAAAGTGGAGTGGTAGCCCAAAAAATGAGGTCAGATTTAACAGGAGAAACAGGAGATTGCTTAATCCTATTTATTCAAACAGATCACAAGAAAGTAACATTAAACAAAACAAGGTTGTCTGTGCAGAGTAAAAATTCCAGTGCCCCAAGACACTGTCTTAGCAGTTTTACTGCTTCTCATTGTCATAAGAGACAGATCAAAACACTAAGTCATAGTTTTATATCATTCTTTGTGGACGATACCAAAAGAAGTATGAAAGTCTCCTCAAGAAAACATTTAGAAGAACTACAATCAGATATAAACACAGAAAATGAAGCTTGGCTGAAGGCGGAGTTGTAGGGTAGAAAACTCTGGAATCTGTCACATGTATATCACAGGAAACATCATAAAGAAGAATCAGATACATGTGCAACATCTGGGTATCTTTATTTGTAGACGATTTGCCAGTCAGTGGTTTTATTAGTAAAAGGACATACTGCGAAGACTGTAGAACTATATACACAATATGAGGTAATCAGTCCCTCAGTCTTAGAGTTGGTGAAGATCATCGTAGTCTTGAAGAATCTGAAGCACAGGCAGGATTACCTCAGTTTTTGTATATAGTTCTACAGTCTTCGAATTATGTCCTTTTACTAATAAAACCACTGATGGCGAATCGTCTACAAATAAAGATACTCAGATGTTGTACTTGTGTCTAATTCTTCATCTTGTTGGTAATGTATACTATTCAGGTACAACATAATAGTTTACAGTTGACTTTAAGACCTGGTTTACACAAGCCTTATGGTTTACCGTGCCCTCACTGAACGATATTATCATACAAATTCTAGCATCCTTTGTGAAGGATAATAGTGCTAAGAATATTTTCTTCGTCTAAATCAGGATAGATTGAGAAAGAGAAATGAGTGGAGTACTGTGCCATGAGGAACCTCCACCTGCCCTCCACCCCACAACTGCCCTCCACTCCACAACTGCCCTCCACCCCACAACTACCTATATTCTTCCCTCCAAGTAATTACCCTCGACCTGGGCCTCTGGCAAAACTTACCCTCGTTAGTGTTATCAACAACGTGGTTATTCCGCAGTCTTCCCTTTACTCCGCCAGGCAATCAGCTGCCATTGTGCGCCTCCAACACTATTTTGCCTATGACGGAAATAATGTGTGTGTGTGTGTGTGTGTGTGTGTGTGTGTGTGTGTGTGTGTGTGTGTGTGTGTGTGTGTGTGTGTGTGTGTGTGTGTGTGTGTGTGTGTGTTGTGTTACTACTACCCTCCTCTACTATGAGTGTTCCAGGATGTTACTACCCTCCTCGAACATTAGAGTTCCAGAGTAGTAATACCCTCTTCTATTATGAGTGTTCCAGGGTAGTAATACCTTCCTCTACTATAAATGTTTGACGTTTATTTGTTAAGGGTTTTGCACCCTGGCAGGATTTCTCTGTCATTTAATGGACGTTAAATTTCACACTCATCTACTTCACTCATTATACTACATTCCTGTGCGTTTCTTATTAGTTAATATTCCTGTAGTATTTCCTTCTCGAGACCCTGCAGTGAGTGCGATGATCCCCGGAACTAAATACTGTATATTGTATAGTGGAATGGTACTCTAAATCCTCAGGTCCTGTGCTAGGTTTGAGCAGCGCGCTCAAGTAGGTTTATTCAGATATACATGAATACAGTTACATAGATTATCGTACATAGCATCATATGTGTAGAGAACCTGGGACAACCCAAAAAAAAGTCACACACAGTGACTTATTTCCATTGGGGTCCTTTGCGCGGGGGTGACAAGCTTCACCTCCCACATTATGTTAACCATCCTGCGTGATGGGTGTGCCAGGTGAACGCACTTTTTATTCTCCCCTTGTTAGCGTCACATAAACCAGAGCTAAGTGACGATAACCTTATGTCTTCCCGTCCAACAGAAGGTAGAACAGAAGCCGAGCCATCACGCTAGAGAGAATACTGGCTCAACATTTAGAATGTGTTTACGTCAGTCACCCCGTCAGACCAAGGCGGGGGTGGAGTCGAGTGATTTCCAGCGGAACACTGTAAACATTCGGTTGGGTCGTGCTTATAAAGCGTTAAGTTGCCAACATCATTATGATTTTATGGATTTATTGCAATAGTCGGGTGTCTTTACAACTCATTGCAATGAACAACCCACCCTCTTAACTCGCATAAAAATTTATGTGGATTAATCACATACGGTTCGCAGCAAATTTGTCAGTTAGTTTAGTTTAGGGTTAGGTTAGGCTGCCTATCCAGAAAAAAAAAATATCACAACGGAAAAAATATAAGTTCAACAGGATAAAAAGTTCTAACGCGTGAACAGAAAACAGCCACTGAGCGTGGCAGACGTATCCATTTCAGATTTTCACTGTTGAAGATGCCTTCGCAGTCACCCATTTTTATACCTATACAACAGTGAAATGTCTATGATTAAAAGGACGGACTATCTATTAACACCAATTTACTGACTTCGTTGTCACACGGAGGTATGAGAATACAGGATTGTAATAATATTGGTAGAATTACCGACAATATGTTAGGTAAAAGGACACAGCTGTAATTAATTAATTAGCCTCAAAATCAAGACTCCAATACTGCTCTATCTCCAGGCAAGCACCAGACCAGCCATGCACCAGGAACACCAGCAACAACAGCTTGGACCAGGAACACCAGCAACAACAGCTTGGACCAGGAACACCAGCAACAACAGCTTGGACCAGGAACACCAGCAACAACAGCTTGGACCAGGAACACCAGCAACAACAGCTTGGACCAGGAACACCAGCAACAACAGCTTGGACCAGGAACACCAGCAACAACAGCTTGGACCAGGAACACCAGCAACAACAGCTTGGTTGTAGATGAATGGTTCAGAGAACCGACACGTTGATAAATTAGACACATGTGCAACTCTTGGGTATCTTTATTGAGGAAACGTTTCGCCACACAGTGGCTTCATCAATCCATACAAAGGAGAATCTTGAAGAACAGGAGAAGAATGAGGTAATCAGTCCCTCAACCTTGAGTCGATGTGGTCAGTCCATCAATCTTGAATAGAACACTGCAACTTCTTGGGATCTTAATACTTGGGAATTCTTCACTTGCCTAACCCTTGGGCACGACCTACTTCCACATTGAACAAATGTGACACCACCTACGACTGCTGCAATTCTCCTGTCTACGGTTTATAAGCTCCTTCTCCGCTCATATGCCGTATTCTATTCAAGATTGATGGACTGACCACATCGACTCAAGGTTGAGGGACTGATTACCTCATTCTCCTCCTGTTCTTCAAGATTCTCCTTTGTATGGACTGATGAAGCCACTGTGTGGCGAAACGTTTCCTCAATAAAGATACCCAAGAGTTGCACATGTGTCTAATTTATCAACAGCTTGGACCAGGAACACCAGTAGCAACAGCCTGGTTAACCAGGCAAGCACCAGACCAGTCTGGACCATGGACAAGTTCCGGGAGCAGAAAGTACTCTCGAAACTCATCAAAGGTATTTCCCTAATCTGGTTTAATAACTGCGTAAATACACTGTCAGCGGCCCCTCAGGCTCACACAGCCATCACAACCTAGTTGATCCATCATAGAGGAAAAGGAGAGCTGGAAAGAAAAGGGAGAAAGGAGGGAAGACGTAAAAGAAGAGAGAAAAAGACGGAAGACGGGAAAGAAAAGGGAGAGAAGAAGGAAGGCGGGAGAGAGGGAAGAGAAAAATGCAGATAACAGCAAAGGAAATTAAGGAGGTAAAAGAGGGTGAGAATGGGTAGCGGAGCGCAAATGTCACACTTAACACTGTGTGTGTGGGATTACAGTGGAGGATTATAGTGGGTGGATTATAATGCAGGATTATTTTAGACGATTACAGTAAGGATTATAGTAAGGAAAGGTGCTTGCTCTAAACCCACCAGCACTCTGTGTTCACTTCCTTTTCTCAACAATTTCTATATGCGGGGGGTCGAGTCCTGGTTCCTGTCTCTTTCCCTTTAAACTTAGTTGACATGATTTTCTGCTTCCTGTTCTCTTGAGCACTGTCATGTCTACTCTTAAACCTGTGTATGGATTATTATAATTATAACTAAGGGTCATACAGCGCTGACCTGTGTATGGAATTTGCCTCCAGCAATTGTCAAACGGTGCAATGTACCCCACGTAAAAGACAGGCGCGACGAGTACACTAACAGAGAACTCGATGAGTGTTAGAGGTCTCCGACTGTTCAACGCCCTCCTTCCTTGCATAAGAGGAATTACTAACACACCTCTGGCTGTCTTCATGAATAAACTGGACAAAATTCTTAAATCAGTTCCTGACTAGCCGGGCTGTTCTTGCGTTGAGCTGCTTGCGACCAGCAGAAACAGCACAGTTGATCAGCTCTTGATCCATATGAAGACCTGATTTGGCAACGGCCCGCAGGGGCGTTGTCCACGAAAACATCCATCGGATATCCCTATGAGAGGAAGAGGATCGGCAGAGGGTGCAACTCACCTCCAAATAAGAGAAGGGGCGCTACAAATACACTAAGAGGTTACTCAGTCACTGTGAGGGGACCAAGACTTTTCAGCTACCTTCATACATGAGGATCATTACCAACAGGCTTCCTAGCTCTCTTCAAGAGAGAACTTGGTAAGTACCTCATCTGGGCTGTGGGGTATACGTTGAACTGTGTGAAGCGAGCGCCAACAGCCTGGTCGATCAGGTCAGCAACCAGGAGGCCTGGTCTGGGACCGAGCCGCGGAGGCGGTGGCTCCCGAAACCGCCTACGGGTAACCTACAGGTAATCCACCTCCACATCCAGCTCAGTCCACTCCTCATTCTGAGACTCCGCCCTGAGAATGGAGGACGATTGGGAATTGTGGGAGCGAGGAATGTGTGGGTGGGCAATGTGTGGGTGGGCAATGTGTGGGTGGGCAATGTGTGAGTGGGCAATGTGAGAATAGGTTGTATCAGTGAGTTTGGGAGATGAATGGGGAAGGAAAGTATGGTGAAAGGTATTTTTTTTTTTACACAGGGTTTGACAAGGTTAAGGATCCCTAGATTTATTGACAAGCTATTTACAGGTTAAGGATTCCTAACTTTCTTGACAAGCTAAGAGCTGTTACCTACATCAGCTCATTTGAAAGCATTTTTATTGTTATGAGACATACAAGTAGGGAACAGGATGAAGTTGGAGCCATCTGTGGGCCAGCATTTTCATTTGATCAACTGACTTTATCTCGTTGACATCATTATGCTGTATGAATGTGTTCCATACTCGAGTCATCCTGGGTATGTATGATCTCAGATGGAGTGATGTACTGGAGAAGGGTACAGCCAGAGTGAAGTTGCTGCTTTCTGCCCGTCTTGTGGCATAAAAGCTTGTTTCACGCTGTCCTCGAAGTGGGTTTGTGGGAAGTAAGAGTAGGGAATTATGGGAATGGGAGAGTAGAGAATTGTGGGGAAGGGAAGTGGAGCAAATTGCGAGGAACGGAGAGTAGGGAATTGTGGGGAAGATGAGCAGGGAACTCTGGTTAAGGAACAGTAGGGAGCTATAGGGAAGGGAGTGTTGGGAGGAAGGGTGAGTAGGGAAATGCGGGGAAGAAAGAATAAGGAACAATGCGAGAAGGGAGAGCAGGATCAGTGGGAATTACAAGGACATGTCATAGGAAAGCCCAGCGCAGCCTCCCTCTGTCCCCTACACCACCTCCACATGCCTCTACCTGAAGGGTGTTTCGGGGGATCAACGTTCCCGTGGCCCAGTCCTTGACCAGGCCTCCCGGTGGATCAGACCCTGATCAACCAGACTGTTACTGCTGGTCGCACGTAGACCAACGTACGAACCACAGCCCCGGCTGATCGGGTACTTACCCTAGGTATCTGTCCAGCTCCCTCTTGAAGCCAGGGGTCTACTGGTAATTCCCCTTAGGAAGCAAGGATAAACTTGTTCCTCGTTGACCTTAATTCCATTACTAGGGGTCGACCTCCCCGCTTGCTTGTTGAGCCGAGCAAACTTGTCGGTCATTATAACCTGTGATATGATCCTAAATACTCAACTTGACTCACCGGGGGAGCTGCCACACACAATTACTTGCTCAAACTCTAACATACTGGTCCTCTTAACACGGATAATACTTGAGTTTGCAGCGATATTACGAAACGTTACGGCAGGCAGGCACGAAGACGGCGACGAAAAGGACAAAGACGAGGACGAAAAGGACAAAGACGAGGACGAAAAGGACAAAGACGAAGACGAAAAGGACAAAGACGAGGACGAAAAGGACAAAGACGAGGACGAAAAGGACAAAGACGAAGACGAAAAGGACAAAGACGAAAAGGACAAAGACGAGGACGAAAAGGACAAAGACGAGGACGAAAACAAAAACAAAGGATAGTAATAGAAAGCGTGCTAGAGGATACTTACTATGACACCGGTCAAAGGTACGTGACAGGTAGAACCTACACAATATTCCACCAACATGACTCAGTCCGTGGCGCTTCATACTAGCTTTTCTCAGATGAGAACAACAATTCAAAAATAACTCTTATATAACATCTGGACTATCAAACTGCATAGATAAACAAGTTACATACAGAAACACATTTTTAAAACAAAAACAATTTGGAGATAAACTGTACAAAAGAACATGATGGAAAAATACACACAAATGCAGTATAATGCTATTCTTTATTCACTACGTTTCGCTCACGCAGTGGGCTTTATCAAGTCACAAACAGATCTACCTGAGCAGAGTATATGGATATATTTAAGGAGCATAGTGACGTGAAGAATCACTATACTCCCCACTGTGTGGGCGAAACGTAGCCTATTTTTCCACAAAAACATTTGTTTTCGGTTAATTAACAGGTTTATTAAAAAAGGTACATACAAGATGGAAAGTGAACACTATATCATGTATCAGGCGGGACACACACACAGCTCCTCAAGAGATCAAGACTCAGCTTGAAGGTTAGAACTCATAATCTAACCTTCTTAAAACTCTGAGAAAAAAATATTAAACAAAACATTAGTGAAATTGAAGCTTAAATTTGCTTTTTCCATTACGCAAGAACCACTGTCTGATGTTTCTTAATGGTTCCAGGGATCATCGCCCACACTGCCCGGTCACAGACCAGACCTCCTAAATCAGAAAGAAAATCTTACAGTACTAGGTACCATTAAGAAGCACACGGAAAAGTAAAGATAACTGTACACTGAAGACAAGATGACACTTACAGTACAAGTTTGTAATAATTATCTGTCATAGCGTTCACAAGACAATAAGATCTGCAGTCCTGCCAAGGTTAAAATTACCTTTTCCTGAAGTATACGTGAAGGATGTTTCCGGGGGTCAATGCACCATTCGGCTTAGTCCCAGACCAAGCGTTCTGGTGGATCAAGGAATGTTCAACCAGGCTGTTACTGCTGGCCGCACGCGGGCCAAAGTACGAATCATAACCCAGCTAATCAGGCACTGATTTGAGGAACTTGTCTAGAGGTTTGTTGGTAATTTCCCGTATGCAGGGAGGGAAGGGAGTGGCGTTGAAGAGTCGAGAACCTCTGACACTCATCGAGTTCTTTAGTAATGTACACGTCGCGCCCCTACTTTTTAGTTTATGTATTTGCACCGTCTGCCAAGTCTCTCGTCATACGGACTGATTTCGGTGCCCAGGTTTGGAACCAGTCTCTCCAGGGTTGGAACCAGTCTCTCCAGGGTTGGAACCAGTCTCTCCAGTATTTTCCAGGTATAAATTATTATGCACCTTTCTGGCTTAGGTTCCAAGGAATACAGTTGAAGAGACTTGATGAGTTCTCAGTAGTTTAGATACTTCATTGTGTATACGAGCAGGGAAAGTTCTCTGCACTTTGTCCAACTCAGCAATCTTGCCTGAATTGAAGGAGACCGTCAGCATACAGTAGTATTCCAGCCTGAAGAAAAGTTACTTAAAGAGTATCACCATTCGCTCATCATCTATTGTTTCGGAAGTTCTAGTATCCAGCCTATCGTTTTCTTTGCGAGATATTTCGACATCATTACTCCTAAGTCTCGCACATGACTACTTTCGCTGTAATCACCTAATGAATGTGTTTGTCCTCTGAGTACAGGACAAACTCAATATTTATATAGTACTGTGTTCTTGCATAAAGGAGATTGAAGTTTTATGTATAAGGAAATGAGCAAAAGATATCACACAGTATAACTCTATACTCAGTAAACCTTTAAACAAACTTAAGATTAATAACCCATTGTGACATCAAATTCTGGTCACATTTTAACATAACCTTAACAAACAAGACTTTAATAGGCCACTGATAACATGTCTCGTGAATTCTTCTCCAGGCTTGGACTCCTGGAGCTTCATAACAAAAAACAAAGTCTAGACGCCGGCGTCCCACGGTCACTAAAAACCACAGGCAGTCACAGTACACAAAAGTGGCGGTAAATCAATCGTAAAAAGCAACCCAAGATAAGTTGAGTCTGGAGCAGGACGCCCCTCCCTCTCGCGGCTACTAGGAAGTAACTGGGTTTATTTAAGTACAATTATCACACATAGAAACATGTGTGTAAATTACCTAGGATAACCCCCAAAAAAGTCAGAAATTGACTTATTTCCACTGCAGTCCTTGTAATAAGAGACCACTATGACTTGGTTTTGAACGCACACAAATATAAAATGCTGATGAAAATTTTTTGACTGAGCGTAACTGTGGTGTTACGACACCACAAAAAGAGGAGTAAAAAGGAACACTTAAATATTAACACGAAGTTTTAATATCTAAAAAAATTGTAGAGCTAATACGAGTAGAGAAAAACCTGATATACCTTACCTTTGAAAAGTTTCGAGAGTTTATCTACTCTCTGAGCCCGGCCATGGGCCAGGCTCGTCCGGTGCTTGCCTGGTCAACCAGGCTGTTGCTGCTGGAGGGCCGCTGCCATATCCACATATCCATCACACCCCGGTTGATCTGGCACCTGATTAAGATACTTGTCCAGTTTCCTCTTGAAGGCTTCTACACTTGTTCCAGCAGTGTTTCTGATACCTTCTGGTAAGATGTTGAATAGTCTGGGACCCCGGATGTTGATACAGTGTTCCCTCATTGACCGCACCCCCGCTACTCACTGGGTTTATTTTACACTTCCTCCCATATCTCTCACTCCATTATGTTGTTATGGTAGTGTGCAGATTTGGGACCAAGCCCTCGAGTACCTTCCAGGTATATATTATCATGCACCTCTCTCTCCTCCGCTCTACAGATTAGGAGAGCAAGTGTCAAGTTCACGAAGAATATATGTATATAGAAAACCTATAAATGAGCTCAGTGAGAAAGGAGTGTTAGGAAATAGCGAAACTGTAAAGTATTAGAATACGGTAGGAAGGTGGTAGCAAAGATTTGTTTAAGTTAGTGAGTATGAGGCAGGTTGGTGTAGGAACTCAAATACAGGAGAGTCAGAGTCAAGTGTGTACAGAGGAAGGTAAACATACGCCACCACTATAACTCAGAATGCAACGAATTTCACGATTATGGAATTAATACTACTACCTTTACTAACATACACACGTTGAAGCTCAAACTGGTAAAATTTTACAAAAGAAAAAAAATATGAGAAGGATTTCCTAAAAGCAGATAGTGGTATTTTTAAAAAGTATTGATAGGTGATGTTGCAACAGCCCAGGACGGAGTTATCGCCAGTAGCATGTCAACTATTTGAGCTGATATGTGCTATCTTGATGGTGGTATGATCACTCATAGTTTGGGTAGGAGCGCTGCACGATACTCTTTCTGACGGTATGTTTCACTGTGTTTTATATTATCTTGTAGAATTTATTTCTTGGAATGTTTTGAAGCGTGTAAATGAAATTTGTCCTCGTTGAAAATCACACTGCTTTCTATGGCTCTCTGATGGCTGATTCTTCAATAACAGAATCATAAGAACTGACTGTATCGTCTTCAAAGGATGACATAATGTGATGATCTGTCTCTGACCATGTCAGATACCAGAGTGAGAAAGAGAATTAGGATCTTGCCTTTACCTCTGATAAGCCTTTTATGAGTTCAGAGTTTTTTTTTACTCCCGCAGCCCGGCCACAGGCCAGTCTCACCCGGTGCTTCCCCGGTCAGCCAGGCTGTTGCTGAATGCCATTTCAATATGGCAGCCTCTGAGTACAGTGTTCACAATCAGTTTTTGGGTCTGATTTACTTGAAAAATTAGAAGATCTGTCTGCCTACTTTTCCATTCATTGCCTTTACTCGCATGACCGCACTTGCCCAAGGCTTTAGAAAAGTCTATGCATATTAGGTCAGCATGAGTGGCGTTGCCCGATATATTCGCTCAGCGGGATCAAACTTCAATTTAAATTACGATGCTTCAGGTGTATTACCTGTGAAACAACTTTAATTTCATGTTCTACGAGACTGACAGTTTTCCCCTTGCCCCGGTCCCAGACCACGCCACCCGGTTCACGTCCTAATCAATTAGGCTGTTGGTGCTAAACGTACTTTGTAGTCATTGCTCAGCTGCTTGTCACTAGACGTATTTTGTAGTCATTGCTCTCCTTCTTGCCACTAGACGTATTTTGCACACACTGCCAAGCCTCTTGCTCTCATGTGGAGTCATTCTGAGTGCAGATTTGAGAAAAATCCCTTCAGAATTTTCCATGTGTAAATTATACTGTAACTTTCTCGCCTACGTTTTAAGGAAACATTACGAGGGACTTCAAGCGTTCTCAGTAACTTAGATGCTTCACGGAATTTATACAGGCACTGAAGGTTCTTTGTACATTCTCCAGATCTACGACTTCACCTGCCATAAAAGGAGTTTGAGGGTGTACAGTGATATTTCAGTCTAAAGCAGGGGTTCTTAAACGGGGGTAGCCATACCCCTTGGTGGCATGGGAACCAAATAATGCGGGTATGGGGCTTCACCTCTGAACAGGTGTTGTTAGATTAGAATAAACTATCAGCTGTTCTGTTGCCAGCTATCCAAATGTAAAGTAAAATCAAGATATTGACATTGTTGGAAGCCATACTGGTACCTAATAGGACTGGTGATGATGGTGAAGATTTTCACCATCTGGCGCAAGTTGTCACGGGGACATATCAGGCACTCCATTGGGGATCTGTAATCGTAAAAAGGTTAAGAACTCTTTTTTACATTGTTACTCCTCAGTCCCCCACGTTGGTCTCTCACTCTATTAGTCAAGGGTGGTAAGGGAAAGAAGGTAGGTATACCTTACCTTTGATATACCTTTGATGGGTTCCAAGAGTTTTTTCTACTCCCAGAGTCCAGCAGTGGACTAGAATTGTCTAGTGCTTTTATGCTCAATCAGGTTGTTGCTGCTGGCTCCCCGCTAGCCCAAATATCCATCAGAGCCTGGTTGATCTAGCACTTGGTGGAGATACTTCCCCAATTTTCTCTGGAAGACTTCAACACTCGTCCCAGCGGTATTTGATATTTTCTGGTAAGATATTCAATAGTCTGGAGCCACGGATGTTGATACGATGTTCTCTTACTGTACCCACGGAGTCCCTGCTCTTCACTGATTCATTATACACTTCCTCCCATCTCTCTCAATATGTTACGACAAGTGTTAACAGTGAATGCAAGTTAGAAGTTATTGGCAGATGACACAGCCAGCAGGAAGTGAGGGCATGGCAGTGGTGTCAGGTCTTTAAGAACGCCAGAGGTGGGTGACAGAGTACCTGTTGATAATGCCGGGGATCATCGCCCCCGCTGCCGGGTCCCAGACTAGGCCTCCTAGTAGATAGCATTTAATATACAATGTCATGAAGGTAAAGGGGAGGGAGTGCCAGGGGGAGGGGGTGCCAGGGTTATATTGAATCCTCCCTCCTATTTTTTCCATCCTTCTCTTTCAACTTTATTTCCTCTCACACTTCTTTTTTTTCCCCGTCTTTCCCCTCCCTCCCTTTTTTATTCATTTCTTTTCTCCCTGAATTCTTCCCTCCCCCTCTCCCTTACACCAAGTTGTATGGATCCTGGAGCCAAAATAAAGGAGGGAGGGAAAGAGGAAGGAAGGGAGGGAGGGAGGGGGAGGGAGGGGGAGGGAGGGAGGGAGGGGTACAGAGAATTAATCACTCCATACACCATTTTTCAGCTTAAGTCATTATTCAAGATGATCTTTTTGTCACTGCTTGTCCTCACTCACACCATTCCTTCCTTCCCTTCTTCCTCACTCACACCATTCCTTCCTTCCCTTCTTCCTCACTCACACCATTCCTTCCTTCCCTTCTTCCTCACTCACACCCTTCCTTCCTTCCCTTCTTCCTCACTCACACCATTCCTTCCTTCCCTTCTTCCTCACTCACACCATTCCTTCCTTCCCTTCTTCCTCACTGTTGCAACCCCTGAATGGGTTGCAATGATTAATATGTATATATATATATATAATTATTACCTTTTCATATAATTTTATATTGCTTATATTTGCGATAATAGCTAAATCGTAAATGTATTGCTTTATATTGTTATTTGACTTAGCTTCCTATGGTTAGGTAGGATGTAACATATTATGTGCTCAGTTCAAGTCTTGATTGTCTAACAACTGTAATTATCCCTTGTGGCTCGTTAGACTGCCGGCTTCTGTTTCTGAGCTGCAGCGACCCACGGAGCTATCACGTGATCGAGGGGGGGTGTCCTCGCCTCGCCTGAAGTATTCAGTCTGGTATAGACTCGCTGGGTGGTTGGACGTATTCCAGACAAAGTGCCTAAATCTCCCTTATAGGCCCTTGTTGGAAGATCGTCTCTTGTCTCATTCTTGTTAGTTCTGTAGAACTCTGTTCGCAGAACATTGGATAGACTTAGTGATTTTCGACATTGTACTGAGGTTGTGTGTCGCATAGACACTCTAAACAACTCAGGTCCTGAGCTGTAGCTTCTGACCTAACTTGTACTGGTATCTGTGTATGTAGACAGCCTGTACTGTCTGCACAGACAGCCCATGCTGTCTGCCAGCTTAGTTCATATTTCGCGCCATGCTGGTGCTGCCACCTATAGGCCTTGCCACTTCAGTATGCCCAGACTTGCCTCGCTCTCACTCTCACAGCGGCCTGGCATCAAGACACAAGTACTCTCAGCTCTCTCTCGTGGGCATGGCCCTGCCCGGGCCATGGGCACAAACACACAAGCCTGTGTAACCCACCTACGACTTAACAATAAAGTAAGAAGCCTCCGAAGAAGTATATCATTCACACCCCGCTACCATCCTACCAAAACAAGCCCGTTATAAATGGTGACAGCGGTGCTCCGCAGCAGTTGTGTTTGCCCCGCGAGGGAGGATGAGTTATGAAGTCACCTTCACTTCATCACCCTACACAAGAAGCATCCGTCTCTCAACGAGTTATCCTGATGTCGTGTCTGCACGTTTGAGCATCCAGACACAGGTACAAGCAGGATCCAGCCGAAATTTGCCGAAATTCTCCGAGAATTGTAAGTGGCGTCACAGTGACCCCACGCTACAGTGTCCCACGCTGTTTCTCAAATCACGTGTTCAGCGTCACTTGTATGTTGCTGTTGTTGTTGTTCAGCTCAGCACAGCCGTTTCAGCAAGCCAGAGGTGAGTTTTGTGGTGATTTCTGCGTCCAGTGTGAGTTCTCTACGTGTTTGTGGGTGGGGGAGGAGAGGAGAGGAAGTGGCTGTTCCTCACCTTGCATATGCTCGCCCTACTCACGCTCACCCGTCTACCATACACCACTCACCACTGCCCACTCCCTCTGCTGTGTTTTCTGCTTTTTTCGTATGAATTCATTGCCAGTGCTGTGTATCCGAGTGCCCGAGGCCACTCGAAGCTACGTGGATTACGACGTCACGTGGGTGTGGGCGATGTCACGTAGACCTACAAAGCCACGTGAGTTACCAGATGTCCCAAGGCCTCATGCTGTGGTCTGCTGCCCGCATCACATCGACGCCACCCACGATGCTGCCCGACTTCATGACGTCACGATGTCTGCTGACGTCACCTCACGATGTCTGCCTGACGTCACCTCGAGATGTCTGTTGACGTCACTGCTGCTGACGTCACCTTGCGACATCACGCCTGACATCACATGATGTCACATCGAGTGTTCTAGTAATTATTTCAGTATTGTCGAGAAGATTGAGAGAAGATATATGTCTATATGTCGTGTGTTAATTAATTCCTCGCAGTCAGTGTTCTCGCATTTTAGTATGTCTTAGTCAGTTTTATGCGCAGAAAAGCATCATTTGCTAGTTAAGCCATGTTGTACCGTATGTACAGCGGTGTGTTTGTAAAGTTTCCGTGTGTCCAGTGAGGTCTGTGGTCAGACCCTTGAGTTGCACCACTGTGCTGTCACCCCCGTGACCAGTGTTTGACAGCTGATTACTCAGCCCCGAGTGACCGAGCCCTCTTGTACAGAAAGCTTTTATGCTCGTCGCTCGTGATGTTCTGTAGAATCGTACCTGCTACGATTCCCATCAAGATTTGTTTCACTTCACCTCCAGACCTTCAGAGTGCAGTTATATGTAGAGAAACAAGTCTGGGGACGCTTAGACTAACCTCTGCTATAACTCCAACTGTCGAGAGATGACACGCTGTGTCAGCCTCGTGTCACAAGCTTCAGTGAGCAGCCTGCACAAAGAAGATGTCACTTTGACTGCTAGCTCTCTCACTGCAGTCTGGTGTATGATGTTACGACTCCCAGATGTTTCGCCCAGTCGTCTCTGCCACGACTCGCTCCACGCTCGCCGGCAGTGACAGCCCAGCGACAGTACCAGTCGAGAAGTGTCCTCCTGAGTCGCTTGCCAGAAGTCCTGCCCAGTTGCCGAGTTTTGTCGACGCCTCACTCGAGGGCACCAGCATGTCGTGCCCTAGGTTGAGTGAAAACCTGCAGCGACTCCTACGATGTCTGCTTCACCGTTCCAGACGTTCCAGAGGAGACCGTACCCTGTTATGTCACAGCTCAGCCGCAGCGATGCCTCCCGTGTTGCAGTATGTCCAGACGCAGGAAGTCGTGCAGTGATGCCCATCGACGCTCATTGCCTTTGACCACGATGTTTAGCACACCCCATGTTTTTTTCTTCCCTCCCTGTAGGAAGTTTTTTTTTTCCATGTCCATATGTATATATATGTTTTTATTTTGTGTTCTGTGCCCTGTTCCTACGAGAGAGAGACCGAGTTTCTTTTACTACCAGTATTGTCGCGTCGGGACGACGCGCGGTAGGTGGCCGAGCGTATGTAGACAGCCTGTACTGTCTGCACAGACAGCCCATGCTGTCTGCCAGCTTAGTTCATATTTCGCGCCATGCTGGTGCTGCCACCTATAGGCCTTGCCACTTCAGTATGCCCAGACTTGCCTCGCTCTCACTCTCACAGCGGCCTGGCATCAAGACACAAGTACTCTCAGCTCTCTCTCACGGGCATGGCCCTGCCCGGGCCATGGGCACAAACACACAAGCCTGTGTAACCCACCTACGACTTAACAATAAAGTAAGAAGCCTCCGAAGAAGTTTATCATTCACACCCCGCTACCAGACACCCAAACAAGCCAGTTATATGTATTATCACAGTCGGGGATTTTCTTATGCTGAATTTAGATTCAGTAGTATGGGAGTTTTGTGACTTTTGTGGAGGATCTGCAGATGGTCCCTACTTAGTGTCGTTATATTATCTCCTTGTTCCTGACTGTGTCGCAGTTGCTTGTTATATTGTTGTTCGGCTTATCAGTCGTTTTATTGTTCAAGCAGACTGTTCTGATTGCCAGTTGGTTAAGAAGTTAGTTTATTTGAGGACTTTGTCAGTCACTTGTTTAAGTCTAGTCGAGTCTTGAGACATAGCGAACTACTTAGAGCACTTGCACACATACAAACTTACTGGTACATATTTGTAATATCTTATTAAATGTTAATGTACCAGACGGTACTTAAGAATTATAAATGTGATATGTGCTTTCAGCACAATACTATTGTATACGAGAGAAGTGATTATTTTTATTTTGATTATTATTAATTTAATTTAACTTGATGATATACCTCTAGACTTAATAAATTTATTAAATTTTAATTTCTCTAGTTAGTAGCCTACCAGTTGTAATCCTGAAGCACTATTGAATCATACTGAATTCTAATGGATAATTGGACAAGGATACTGACTACTTGTTACGAAAACCCAGTAACAGGCTGGATGCTAGAAGGGCAGTCCTTTCTAGTATTCACTGGAGATCTCTAAGCTTCTAGAATCGCGTTTTTTGTAACACTCACTCACACCATTCCTTCCTTCCCTTCTTCCTCACTCACACCCTTCCTTCCCTTCTTCCTCATTAACACCATTCCTTCCTTCCCTTCTTCCTCACTCACACCCTTCCTTCCTTCCCTTCTTCCCCACTCACACCCTTTCTCCCTCACAACCTTCCTTCCTTCCCTTCTTCCTCACTCACAACCTTCCTTCCCTTCTTCCCCACTCACACCCTTCCTTCCTTCCCTTCTTCCTCACTCATACCCTTCCTTCCCTTCTTCCTCATTCATACCCTTCCTTCCCTTCTTCCTCCTTCCCACCCTTCCTTCCCTTCTTCCTCACTCACACCCTTCCTTCCTTCCCTTTTTCCTCACTCACACCCTTCTTTCCTTTCTTTCTCACTCACAACCTTCCTTCCTTCCCTTCTTCCTCATTTATACCCTTCCTTCCCTTCTTCCTCACTCACACTCTTCATTCCTTCCCTTCCTTTTCACTCATACCCTTCCTTTCCGTCTTCCTCACTCACACCATTCCTTCCTTCCCTTCTTCCTCACTCATACCCTTCCTTCCTTCCTTCCTTCCTTCCTTCCCTTCTTCCTCATTCATACCCTTCCTTCCCTTCTTCCTCACTCATACCCTTCCTTCCTTCCCTTCTTCCTCACTCACACCCTTCCCTTTTTCCTCACTCACACTCTTCCTTCCCGTCTTCCTCACTCACACCCTTCCTTCCCTTCTTCCTCACTGATACCCTTCCTTCCCTTCTTCCTCACTCACACCCTTCCTAACCTTCTTCCTCACTCACAACCTACCTTCATTCCCTTCTTCCTCACTCACACCTTTCCTTCCTTCCCTTTTTCCTCACTCACACCCTTCCTTCCTTTCTTTCTCACTCACAACCTTCCTTCCTTCCCTTCTTCCTCACTCACGCCCTTCATTTATTCCCTTCTTTTTCACTCATACCCTTCCTTCCTTTCCGTCTTCCTCACTCACACCATTCCTTCCTTCTCTTCTTCCTCACTCATACCCTTCCTTCCTTCCCTTCTTCCTAACTCATACCCTTCCTTCCCTTCTTCCTCATTCATACCTTTCCTTCCCTTCTTCCTCACTCATACCCTTCCTTCCTTCCCTTCTTCCTCATTCATACCCTTCCTTCCCTTCTTCCTCACTCACACTCTTCCTTCCCGTCTTCCTCACTCACACCCTTCCTTCCCTTCTTCCTCACTCACACCCTTCCTTCCCTTCTTCCTCACTCATACCATTCCTTCCTTCCCTTCTTCCTCACTCATACCCTTCCTTCCTTCCCTTCTTCCTCACTCACACCCTTCATTCCTTCCTCACTCACACCCTTCCTTCCCTTCTTCCTCACTCACACCCTTCCTTCCCTTCTTCCTCACTCACACTCTTTCTTCCTCATTCACAACCTTCCTTCCTTCCCTTCTTCCTCACTCACACCCTTCCCTTCTTCCTCACTCACACCCTTGATTCCTTCTCTTCTTCCTCACTCACACCCTTCCTTCTTTCCCTTCTTCCTCACTCACACCCTTTCTTCCTCACTCACAACCTTCCTTCCTTCCCTTCTTCCTCACTCACACCCTTCCCTTCTTCCTCACTCACACGCTTCCCTTCTTCCTCACTCACACCCTTCCTTCCTTTCCTTCCCCCTCACTCACACCCTTCCTTCCCTTCTTCCTCACTCACACCCTTTCTTCCTCACTCACAACCTTCCTTCCTTCCCTTCCTCACTCATACCCTTCCTTCCTTCCTTCCGTTCTTCCTCACTCACACCCTTTCCTTCTTCCTCACTCACACCCTTCCTTCCCTTCTTCCTCACTCACACCCTTCCTTCCTTCTCTTCTTCCTCACTCACACCCTTCCTTCCCTTCTTCCTCACTCACACCCTTTCTTCCTCACTCACAACCTTCCTTCCTTCCTTCCCCTCTTCCTCACTCACACCCTTCCTTCCCTTCTTCCTCACTCACACGCTTCCCTTCTTCCTCACTCACACCCTTCCTTCCCTTCTTCCTCACTCACACCCTTCCTTCCTTCCCTTCTTCCTCACTCACACCCTTCCTTCCCTTCTTCCTCACTCACACCCTTTCTTCCTCACTCACAACCTTCCTTCCTTCCCTTCCTCACTCACACCCTTCCTTCCTTCCTTCCGTTCTTCCTCACTCACACCCTTCCCTTCTTCCTTACTCACACCCTTCCTTCCCTTCTTCCTCACTCACACCCTTCCTTCCTTCTCTTCTTCCTCACTCACATCCTTTTTTTCCTCACTCACAACCTTCCTTCCTTCCCTTCTTCCTCACTCACACCCTTCATTCCCTTCTTCCTCACTCACACCCTTCCTTCCCTTCTTCCTCACTCACACCCTTCCTTCCTTCCCTTCTTCCTCACTTACACCCTTCCTTCCTTCCCTTCTTCCTCACTCACACCCTTCATTCCTTTCTTCCTCACTCACGCCCTTCCTTCCTTTCTTCCTCACTCACACCCTTCCTTCCCTTCTTCCTCACTCACACCCTTTCTTCCTCACTCACAACCTTCCTTCCTTCCATTCTTCCTCACTCACACCCTTCCTTCCTTTCTTCCTCACTCACAACCTTCCTTCCCTTCTTCCTCACTCACACCCTTCCTTCCTTTCTTCCTCACTCACAGCATTCCTTCCTTTCTTTCTTCCTCACTCACATCCTTCCTTCCTTCCCTTCTTCCTCACTCACACCCTTCCCTTCTTCCTCACTCATGCCCTTCCTTCCCTTCTTCCTCACACCCTTCCTTCCCTTCTTCCTCACTCACACCCTTTCTTCCTCACTCACAACCTTCCTTCCTTCCTTCCCTTCTACCTCACTCACACCCTTCCTTCCTTTCTTCCTCACTCACAACCTTCCTTCCTTCCCTTCTTCCTCACTCACACCCTTCCTTCCTTCCCTTCTTCCTCACTCACACCCTTCCTCCTTCCCTTATTCCTCACTCACACCCTTCTTTCCTTCCCTTCTTCCTCACTCACACCCTTCCTTCCTTCCCTTCTTCCTCACTCACAACCTTCCTTCCCTTCTTCCTCACTCACACCCTTCCTTCCCTTCTTCCTCACTCATACCCTTCCTTCCTTCCCTTCTTCCTCATTCATACCCTTCCTTCCCTTCTTCCTCACTCACACTCTTCCTTCCTTCCCTTCTTCCTCACTCATACCCTTCCTTCCCTTCTTCCTCACTCATACCCTTCCTTCCTTCCCTTCTTCCTCATTCATACCCTTCCTTCCCTTCTTCCTCACTCACACCCTTCATTCCTTCCCTTCTTCCTCACTGACACCCTTCCTTCCTTCCCGTCTTCCTCACACCCTTCCTTTTTTCCCTTCTTCCTTATTCATACCCTTCCTTCCCTTCTTCCTCACTCATAACCTTCCTTCCTTCCCTTCTTCCTCATTCACACCCTTCCTTCCCTTCTTCCCCACTCATATCCTTCCTTCCTTCCCTTCTTCCTCACTCATACCCTTCCTTCCCTTCTCCCCCACTCATACCCTTCCTTCCCTTCTTCCCCACTCATACCCTTCCTTCCCTTCTTCCTCACTCATACCCTTCCTTCCCTTCTTCCCCACTCATACCTTTCCTTCCTTCCCTTCCTCACTCATACCCTTCCTTCCTTCCCTTCTTCCTCACTCATACCCTTCCTTCCCTTCTTCCCACTCATACCCTTCCTTCCTTCCTTTCTTCCTCACCCACTAAATATAATTTATAATAATAATAGGACTGGGTCGATATCAAAATTTTTGCCGATACCGATACCATCAAAATCAGCCGATAACAGTACTGACACTTTAGTACATTAAGAAGCAATAATAACAGACAAAAGTACTGTGTAAAGCGTAAAACTTGTTTTCTTTTCCCCCTCGTATGGTACATCTTAGGCTCCCCTCGGACCCCCTCACTACCGCTTCCCCTCACTGACTCGTGGCTACTCTTCCGATTTCCCCTCTCCCTCTACGTCCCCCTCTTCCTGCCACAGGGGAAGGCTATTCTGGCGCCTCCCCTTACTCACCATTAGTTTCCCCTCAGGCTGCTTCTAGCCTTCCCTCTCCCCTCTTTCAACTTCCCCTCAGTTCACTCTCAGCCTCCCTTCATCCTCCTCTCAGCTTCCCCTCAACCCGCTATCAGCCTCCCCTCACTCCAATCTCGGCTCCCCCTACCCTCCCCGCACTCTACTCTCAGCTTCCTCTCACCCCGCTCTCAGCTTCCCCTCAGCCCACTCTCAGCCTTCCTCTCACTCCACTCTCAACTTCCCCTCAGCGCACTCTCAGCCTTCCTCTCACTCCACTCTCAACTTCCCCTCAGCCCACTCTCAGCCTTCATCTAGCTCCCCTCTCAACCCTCTCTGAATCACTGTTGACCGGACATTCCTTCCCTCACTCCCCTTAACCCTCACTACAACTCCTCATCCTTCACCATAAATTACCATGTTTCCTCTCTCTTCCTCCACCACCATTACTACTACTATTACTACCGTTACTATTACTGCTACTACTACTAATATTAATATTGGCACCGTCATCATCACCACCACCAATAAGTTCACCAACACTATAACCACTCTATAACTACCATCACTACTACTACCACCAACACCATCAATATCACTACCACCATCGCCATCACTACCACCACCATCACCATCAATATCACTACCACCACCATCACCATCAATATCACTACCACCACCATCACTATCACCACCGTCCCCACTATCACCACCGCCATCAATATCACTACCACCATCGCCATCACTACCACCACCATCACCATCAATATCACTACCACCATCACCACCACTACTACCACCATCAATATCACTACCACCACCATCCCCACTACCCACACCATCACCACCGCCACCACTGTCCCCACTACCCACACCATCACCACCGCCACCACTGTCCCCACTACCCACACCATCACCACCGCCAAGACTGTCCCCACTACCCCCACCATCACCACCGCCACCACTGTCCCCACTACCCACACCATCACCACCACTGTTCCCACTACCCACACCACCACCACCACCACTGTCCCCACTGCCCACACCATCACCACCACTATCCCAACTGCCCACACCACCACCACCACTGTCCACACTACCCAAACCATCACCACCACTGTCCCCACTACCCACACCATCACCACCACTGTCCCCACTACCCACACCATCACCACCACTGTCCCCACTACCCACACCATCACCACCACTGTCCCCACTACCCACACCATCACCACCACTGTCCACACTACCCACACCATCACCACCACTGTCCACACTACCCAAACCATCACCACCACTGTCACCACTACCCACACCATCACCACCACTGTCCCCACTACCCACACCATCACCACCACTGTCCCCACTACCCACACCATCACCACCACTGTCCCCACTACCCACACCACCACCACCACTGTCCCCACTACCCACACCATCACCACCACTGTCCCCACTACCCACACCATCACCACCACTGTCCCCACTACCCACACCACCACCACCACTGTCACCACTACCCACACCACCACCACCACTTTCACCACTGTCCACACCATCACCACCACTGTCCCCACTACCCACACCATCACCACCACTGTCCACACTACCCACACCATCACCACCACTGTCCACACTACCCAAACCATCACCACCACTGTCACCACTACCCACACCATCACCACCACTGTACCCACTACCCACACCATCACCACCACTGTCCCCACTACCCACACCATCACCACCACTGTCCACACTACCCACACCATCACCACCACTGTCCCCACTACCCACACCACCACCACCACTGTCCACACTACCCAAACCATCACCACCACTCTCCCCACTACCCACACCATCACCACCACTGTCCCCACTACCCACACCATCACCACCACTGTCCCCACCATCCACACCATCACCACCACTGTCCCCACTACCCACACCACCACCACCACTGTCCCCACTACCCACACCATCACCAACACTGTCCCCACTACCCACACCATCACCACCACTGTCCCCACTACCCACACCACCACCACCACTGTCACCACTACCCACACCACCACCACCACTTTCACCACTGTCCACACCATCACCACCACTGTCCCCACTACCCACACCATCACCACCACTGTCCCCACTACCCACACCACCACCACCAGTGTCACCACTGCCCACACCATCATCACCACCACTGTCCCCACTACCCACACCATCACCACCACTGTCCCCACTACCCACACCATCACCACCACTGTCACCCCTACCCGCACCACCACCACCACTGTCACCACTACCCACACCACCACCACTGTCACCACTGCCCACACCATCACCACCACTGTCCCCACTACCCACACCACCACTGTCCCCACTACCCACACCATCACCACCACTGTCCCCACTACCCACACCACCAACACCACTGTCACCACTACCCATACCACCACCACCACTGTCACCACTGCCCACACCATCACCACCACTGTCCCCACTACCCACACCATCACCACCACTGTCCCCACTAGCCACACCACCACCACTGTCACCACTACCCACACCACCACCACCACTGTCACCACTACCCACACCACCACCAGTGTCACCACTACCCACACCACCACCAGTGTCACCACCGCCCACACCACCACCACCACCACTGTCACCACTACCCACACCACCACCAGCACTCTCACCACTACCCACACCACCACCACCACCACTGTCCCCACTACCCACACAATCACTACCACTGTCCCCACAACCACTGGGTAGCATTTTTAATTTTTATAGCACCTTTACCTTTGATGAGTTCCGAGAGTTTTTCTGCACCCGGAGTCCGGGAGTCATGTTAATAAAACCAATCACAGTATATATATTATATAATCTACACCAAAATACTTTGAAAAACGTAGATACAGTGTGTTGCCATATTTCTCGTGTGTGTTGGAACGACATAATTGGCAACCACGGTGAAGGTAATACCATTTCCTTCTTTCTCTTTCTGTCCTGTCCCTTATATACCTGGATACCTGGATGTTACCTGGAGGTTATTCCGGGGGTCATCGCCCCCGCGGCTCGGTGCATGACCAGGCCTCCCGATGGATCAGGGCCTGATCAACTAGGTTGTTACTGCTGGCCGCACGCAGTCCAACGTACGAACCACAGCCCGGCTGATCCGGCACTGACTTTAGGTATCTGTCCAGCTCTCTCTTGAAGGCAGCCAGGGGTTTATTGGGAATTCCCCGAATGCTTGATGGGAGACTGTTGAACAGTCTTGGGCCCCGGACACTTATGGTGTTGGTATAAACCTTGGTAATAAATACCGACAAGTTGGTTTAGAAAGACACGTAAGCAAACACTATAACATATTTATTAGAAAACGTTTCGGTCCTGGGACCTTGATCACTTGATCAAGGTCCCAGGACCGAAACGTTTTCTAATAAATATGTTATAGTGTTTGCTTACGTGTCTTTCTAAACCAACTTATGGTGTTTTCTCTTAGTGTACCAATGGCGCCCCTACTTTTAATTGGGGGCATTTTGCATCGCCTGCCCAGTCTTTTACTTTCGTAGGGAGTGATTTGTGTGTGCAGATTTGGGACCATTCCTTCCAGGATTTTCCAAGTGTAGATTATGATATATCTCTCCCTCCTGCGTTCCAACGAGTACAAGTCAAGTGCTTCCAAGCGTTCCCAGTAGTTACGGTGCTTGACAGAACTTATACGTGCAGTAAAGGATCTCTGTACACTCTCTAGATCTGCGATATACACTGGCTCCCTCACCTTCGTGTGTTAACGTGACTTGTAAATGGTTGAAGTCGGACTTGTGGATGCGTGGAACAATCTTCCGAGTAGGGTGATCGAGGCTAGGACCTTACTTGGGTGGCTTTAAAGAGAGATTGGACAAATATATGAGTGGGAGGGGCTGGGTTTGGTGTCGTGGTTACGGGAGTAAATTCTTGGGTAACTTTGGGTGGGGGTGGTTTTGATAAGGACTTGCCTTGTATGGGCCAGTAGGCCTTCTGCAGTGTTCCTCCATTCTTATGTTCCTAAGCGTCGTCGTAAGCTCCTCTCTCCTATGTGCGGGTTATTTGTGTGTATAAATGTTATACGATAACGAGAAGTTGATGAGTAAGACCCATGTGCAACACCAGTTATCTTTATTCATAAAGAAACTGGTTATCTTTATCGTTAATAAAGATAGTGTTGTACTTGTCTTACTCATCAACGATAGAGAAAGAATATTTTACAATATTTAATGACACATCGTCAGAGTTGTCTCAGGCGTCTGTGATACAGGCGACTCACTCTATCTTAAACGTGTTAGACAAAAAAACAACAAATGTGCCAGTAATGTGATCAATGTTTCTCCAGGAGTATTGTCCAGCCGTTAACGGCTAGATAAAGCTCCTGGAGAGCGAAACGTTGCCACAGTAAAATGTCGCATTAGTTGCACTTGTGTCATTTTATCTAACACACTGTCGATAATTCCACCCACATTACACCCCTCAAGAGAGGTTCCTCGACGCTGGTGAGGGGCTCTTAATCTAGGGAATTAGATCTGTGCTCCAATTCCCTAAACTGAGCTTGAATGCCCTCCAACCCCCCCCCCCTTGCAGGCGCTGTATAATCCCTACGGGTTTAGCGCTTCCCCACGATAATAATTAATAATAATAATAATAATCCACATCATTACGATCTCAGACGTGTACCAGTCGCCACACATCGCAGGAACAAGTCACGTACATAATCAAAACATACAATACCAACAAGCAGACGAATATTATACATGTACAATACTTGTGCATTTCTATATTGAAGACGTTTTGCCGAAACATCTTCAATATAAAGATATCCAGTCGTTGTACACGTGTCTTGTGCCTTCAGGAGGAAACTGAACAGGTATCTCCTCTTGTGCCAGATCAACCAGGCTGTGATGGATATTATTCACATTATGTAGTCACATTCTGTAGCGTCACATTCCGTATGATCACATTCTGTATGGTCATATTCTGTATGGTCATATTCTGTACTGTCACATTTCGTAGAGTCATATCCCGTAGAGTCATATGCTGTAGGGTTACACTCTTTAGTCACATTCTGTAGGGTCACATTCCGTTGAGTCACATTCTGTAGAGTCACATTCTGCATGGGCCACATTCCATAGGGTAACATTCAATAGTTACATTCCGTAGGGTCACACACTGTAGTCATTCTGTAGGGTCACATTCTGTAGTCACATTCTGTATCATTCTGTCGGTAAGCGGCAGCTAACATGTCCAGCCTACTGGACAATGTGACAGTAACATCTAATCAACCAGGCTGTGATGCCTAAGTTGGATTGCGTGCTTTTAGCACCAACAGCTTGTCTGATCAGTCAGTGAACCAGGCGTGGTCTGGTACCCCCTGGAATCGTCTACAGGTAATGGAGGTTGCGTGGGGGAAAGAAGGAAATCGAGAACAAAAAAAAATCGTTATAACTGAGAATGATTCTAATTAAATGTGTCAGCTGAAAAGGGGCTTATACCCCAGTGAAAATTACTGCTCTAATTAAATCCAAGCTAATAAATAATTGTGGTGATTGTGGTGTGGGGATTACGATGGGTGATTGCGGTGGGTGGTGCTTCTGGTGTGGGTGATTGTGGTGGGTTGTTTGTTATGGGGTTGTGGTAGTGATGGAGGGGTGGTAGCGGGGGGTGGATATACCTGTGACCGGTTTCGAGGTTCTTATCGTCTCAATTCGGCTGTTGCTCCTAGCATAGCAGGCCCACATAGCCCTCACCACCCGGCTGATTAGGTTCTATCAGGAGATAGTGATCATGACTCCTCGTGAAAACTCCTGAGGAGCCACATGATCCGTGAGGATCATCAGGAACAATGAACAAAGGCTCACGAGGAGTCTTTGTTCTGCGAAATCTTTCTCTCTCTCTGTTTCACACTTCAGCGGCAAAATCTAAATTTTATTTCACTTGCATGACATGTGTGTGTGTCTATATTGTCGCCATTGGATATTTAGTGCACTTTATAATGTTTTTGTTAATGTTTAATGAATCTAAAGCTCCATCAGGCTGGGCCTGGGGCAGATTGATTTGGGTAGTAAGTAGTGACTTCTTCAAATGCAAGAGGAGTTGATGTTATTTCAGAAATGTTGTCATGTTCTGATCTGAGGCAGGTTTTCGTTTTTCATAAATGTAAGGTCTAGGGTAATAATGGTAGAATTACCTACAAAAATGTTAGGTAAATGGAAATGGATGCAACTATTGTAGCTAAAAATCGCATTTGATTCCAGCGCAGTTCATATCTAATATCGTTGTTGTGATATCTTGACATCTAGAGGTTTGTCTGTCTGTCCCACATAAAATAAGTTGCAGTCACTGCAACAGGTCCTTCTGCTCTCCAAGAGCTTTGTCAAGCCATTATGGACTTGACAATGCTGTCACTATAAAATGTCACATTTTATAGTGGCACCTATAAAATGCCACATTTTAAGTTCTAGGGTGTTCCCAGTTTGGTTGGTTCAGCAATCTGCTGATTTAAGGCCAATGTATTGCTGAGGTTCTAAAATTCTGTTACGTAAGATTGTTCCTCCAAACTATCTTCAGAGACGCATCATCATGAAGAAAGAATCCCAGTTGGCTGTCATTCTTTTGTCTGGTTTGATTTTCTTCCCATCGACTCTCTGTCTTCGCCTTTGCCGTCATGAATTTTGTACGAAACGAGAGTTGAAGACGTTTTTAGCAGGCGAGCATAGGACGTGGAACTCAATTATTCAATCATCTTTGCCTTCCCCTCCTTGACTTCCCTCGCACTTCATCTACCTTGTCTCTTCGTCACCCTCCCCCTTCACCCACTTCATCCTTCACTACACTCTTCATTTATTATCTTCTTCCTTCACTACCCTTTTCTTTCACTATCCTCTTCCTTCACTATCCCCTTCTTTCACTATCCTCTTCCTTCACTATTCTCCCCCCTACACTCCCCTCGCCCTGACCCGAGCTGATCACAAACAAGGTCATAATCAATAGTAGTCATCAATGGGGATAGAGGGTCGAGGGAAGATGATGTGAGGGGGGTAGGGAGAAGGGAGCAACACCCTGGCCTGGTGCTCCTTGCCCACCACCTCCCACAAAGGACTCTCTCTAGTGTGATGATGAGCTGGTTCTTGGTCTTACCCTAGGTGGCAGCCTTACTCTGGGGACTGGCTGATCTCAGGGTGGTAGCCTTACCCTCAACCACCAGCTGGTCCACACAACAACACCTTCACACCCACTCAATTAGCGTTTCCTTGTATGAGTACACTCCCACTCGATTCCTCCACCGACTCCCTCCATCAGCTCTTCAATTCCTCCCCTTCCTCTCCCATTCCAACCTTCCCTCCCGTCCCTTCCGTCTGCCCCACAAGCTCCCTCTCTCCTAGCATCATTGAATATTGTTAGGCAAGTAATGACTTCGCATTGTACTGTACTAATGTATGTATACAGTCAACCGTATGTTATTCAAATTCCTGTTCCCTTCTTATTCCTCTATGTATACGAATGTAGTTATATATAATCGAATATCTGTTTTCCTCTCTTTCCTCTGTCTTCTTTATTTAAACTGTCTTGCCTCCGCTCAGAGATGATGGAGATATCTTCATAAAAATTCCATTTCTCCTGTGAATGGGATAGGCTGTCCTGAAAGATGGCAGTTCCCAGGTGATAGTAACTCCATCTGCACAGGAAAGAAACCTTTGAAGTTCCCGTTTGAGATTCACCTTTAAAATGAAATACTTGACATTCTCATTGCCTTAAAGTTCAGGTAGATAGGTGTCAACACTGTGTATGTGACCCATCCTGTGTGACTGAATATGACAAGAGAAGCCGCTAGTTTCTGTTCGCAGTGTGCAACTATCGTAGAGAATAAGGAACAGCACATTGCTGATGTATCAAATTTAACTAAAAATAATACAGACACATTCAGTCACTCATGGTAGGCACACGTGACCATGTGAACTCAATGGAGACAGGACCATCACCTTCAGGAAGGTGGCACGAAAAGTTTTGAACTTTAAGAAACTTTGCATAAATTATTTCTGACATAATTAAGCTTAGTGAAGTAAGTCAACTTAAGTCTTCTCGTTTAAAGTGAAACACTTAATGTTGAACTTTATCATGTTATTCACTCAGGACTCCGCGACTTGTTGAGGTTGCTGAGGCCTGGCTCCAGCACTCTGCTCCAGCACTCTGCTCCAGCACTCTGCTCCAGCACTCTGCTCCAGCACTCACTGATCCAGCACTCACTGCTCCAGCACTCACTGCTCCAGCACTCTGCTCCAGCACTCTGCTCCAGCACTCTGCTCCAGCACTCACTGCTCCAGCACTCTGCTCCAGCACTCACTGCTCCAGCACTCTGCTCCAGCACTCACTGCTCCAGCACTCACTGCTCCAGCACTCACTGCTCCAGCACTCACTGCTCCAGCACTCACTGCTCCAGCACTCACTGCTCCAGCACTCTGCTCCAGCACTCTGCTCCAGCACTCACTGCTCCAGCACTCACTGCTCCAGCACTCACTGCTCCAGCACTCACTGCTCCAGCACTCACTGCTCCAGCACTCACTGCTCCAGCACTCACTGCTCCAGCACTCACTGCTCCAGCACTCACTGCTCCAGCACTCACTGCTCCAGCACTCACTGCTCCAGCACTCACTGCTCCAGCACTCTGCTCCAGCACTCTGCTCCAGCACTCTGCTCCAGCACTCTGCTCCAGCACTCTGCTCCAGCACTCTGCTCCAGCACACTGCTCCAGCACTCTGCTCCAGCACTCACTGCTCCAGCACTCTGCTCCAGCACTCACTGCTCCAGCACTCTCTGCTCTAGGAGTCACTGCTCCAGCACTGCTCCAGCACTCACTGCTCCAGCACACTGCTCCAGCACTCTGCTCCAGCACTCTGCTCCAGCACTCTGCTCCAGCACTCACTGCTCCAGCACTCTGCTCCAGCACTCTGCTCCAGCACTCTGCTCCAGCACTCTGCTCCAGCACTCTGCTCCAGCACACTGCTCCAGCACTCTGCTCCAGCACTCTGCTCCAGCACTCTCTGCTCCAGCACTCTCTGCTCCAGCACTCTCTGCTCCAGCACTGCTCCAGCACTCACTGCTCCAGCACTCACTGCTCCAGCACTCTCTGCTCCAGCACTCACTGCTCCAGCACTCTGCTCCAGCACTCACTGCTCCAGCACTCTGCTCCAGCACTCACTGCTCCAGCACTCTGCTCCAGCACTCACTGCTCCAGCACTCACTACTCCAGCACTCTGCTCCAGCACTCACTGCTCCAGCACTCTGCTCCAGCACTCACTGCTCCAGCACTCACTGCTCCAGCACTCTGCTCCAGCACTCACTGCTCCAGCACTCACTGCTCCAGCACTCACTGCTCCAGCACTCACTGCTCCAGCACTCTGCTCCAGCACTCACTGCTCCAGCACTCACTGCTCCAGCACTCACTGCTCCAGCACTCACTGCTCCAGCACTCACTGCTCCAGCACACACTACTCCAGCACTCACTGCTCCAGCACTCTGCTCCAGCACACTGCTCCAGCACTCACTGCTCCAGCACTCTGCTCCAGCACTCACTGCTCCAGCACTCACTGCTCCAGCACTCACTGCTCCAGCACTCTCTGCTCCAGCACTCACTGCTCCAGCACTCACTGCTCCAGCACTCTCTGCTCCAGCACTCACTGCCCCAGCACTCACTGCTCCAGCACTCTCTGCTCTAGCACTCACTGCTCCAGCACTCTCTGCTCCAACACTCTCTGATCCAGCACTCTCTGATCCAGCATTCACTGCTCCAGCCCTCTCTGCTCCAGCACTCACTGCTCCAGCACTCTCTGCTCCAGCACTCACTGCTCCAGCACTCTCTGCTCCAGCACTCTCTGCTCCAGCACTCTCTGCTCCAGGAGTCACTGCTCCAGCACTGCTCCAGCACTCACTGCTCCAGCACTCACTGCTCCAGCACTCTCTGCTCCAGGAGTCACTGCTCCAGCACTGCTCCAGCACTCACTGCTCCAGCACTCACTGTTCCAGCACTCACTGCTCCAGCACTCTCTGCTTCACCAGTCACTGCTCCAGGACTCTCTGCTCCAGCAGTCACTGCTCCAGCACTCTCTGCTCCAGCAGTCACTGCTCCAACAGTCACTGCTCCAGCATTCTCTACTCCAGCAGTCACTGCTCCAGCACTCTCTGCCCCAGCACTCTCTGCTCCAGCAGTCACTACTCCAGCAGTCACTACTCCAGCAGTCACTACTCCAGCATTCTCTGTTCCAGCACTCACTGCTGGAGGGGTGAAATAAATGCTTTTGTTGTCGACAGTGATACAGTTCGTGCAAGTTATTAAACTTAATATTATTGCATGTTTTCATAACCCATTTATATCTTTGTCTATTTACTTCTAGACATTCAGATTTATAGTGACAGTGAGTGTCTGGTTCATCTGTTGAAATCCTAAAACCAAGTACAGTGTTAATATCAATAATCCTATCATTGATATTAGGAACACCAAACTTTTTTCCCATTAAGAGCCTTGGTAGATTTGGGACAACCAAGGCTAATTCTGCAGGCTTCATTTTGCATTAACTCTAAGAGCCGGAGAGACCTCTTTTTCAGCTAATATTAACATGGGCACTGTATAATCAATTAAGGGTCTAATATAGGCTATGTACATCATTCTATTTCACATTAGCATCATAGCTGGAGTTGTAGCCAGCAACAGTTCTGAGAGCATTTAGCCTGTCTTTGCATTTCTTGTTTAGTTGTGGGTAGGTGGATTTACTAAAGGGTACGTCTACCACTAAGTTTTCTAAGATTTTGACGTAGGTGATGTTTTCACCCTGTAGAGAGATGAGTGGGACACGCCGTTCGGCAACTATTTATTTTAGATAAATATATGACGAGGCCTAGTCGATTACCAATTGCTTAAACCTCGTTAAGAATGAAGTAATCAATCCCTCACCCTGAAATATCTTTCACTCCAACAGTTTTGAGCACAAAGAGTGGTAGTGAACAGAGAAAAATCCAGTATTAGCAACATCAAAATAAAAAACTCAATATTCCAGGGTCTGTTCCTGGGGCCTTTACTGTTTATCCTCGGCGAACACAGACAAAACCACTCGCCACAGTCTCGTGTGGTCCGTCCGATGGACTGAGTGCGGCAGGCAGAAACAGACTGGTTGACCAGGCCTTGATCCTCAAAAAAAACCTGTATCTAAAACACAAGAGGAGCACCAAATAAGCCGAAACAAATATGTGAAGGACCTGGATGTAATAATGTCAGCTGACCTTTCCATCGCAGAACTCAAGGTAAATGTCATGATAGGAAAGTGACGAGGTGGATATTGAGGACTTTCGGGACAAGGGAAAATAATGCTAATGGTGACACTTTTCAAATGGGTGTTGACTGCTCCATTCAGGACAGGAGAGATATCAGAGCTGGAACAGTTTTAAAGATCATTAACGGACCGTATAGACCAAGACTAACATTTAAATTACAAGAAACGCCACAGAGTCCTAAATATGTACTCTCTGGGACGGAGGAGAGAGGAATACATGAAAATATATACCTGGAAAATACTTGAAGGCCTCAAAATTTGCATAACTTTGTAACTGAAATCTGAACCAGAGAGGCAGAAAGGAACATCATGCCAGAGCTAGGCCTATGTAGTCTCAAATCTGCACACTGTCATAGAAATATACTGGAGTGAAAAATAGAGAGGAAGTGCAAAATAATCCCAGTGAAATGAAGGGGTGCAGTGGACACAGTAAGGGAACATTGTATCAACAGTGGTCCCAGAGATTTTAATACCATTCCAGAAGATATCAGAAACACTGCTGGAACAAGTGTAAAAGTCTTCAAAGGAAATTTAACAATTTCCTCCGCCAAGTGCCGGCTCAATCAGGAAGTGACGAATATATGGACCAGCGAGCCGCCAGCGGCAACAGTGTAGTTGATCAGACAAGCACCCATACTAGCGAAATTCTCGAAACCCATCCAAGGTATACCAAATTTATGCATCAGATTAAAAACCTTCCTAGGCTGAGGGACTGATCACCTCAAACTATCTCATTTCTTGTAGGGTCTCAAATATTATTCTCTTGATTAGATTGATAAAGCCACTGGTTGGAGAAACGTCTCCACAACAGACCCAAGTGTTGCACTTGTATCTTGATGCCGGTGAGGGGCTCTTGATCGAAGGAGCTAGATTTAGCCTTCCCTTTCTTGGACAGAACCTGAATGCCCCCCCCCCTATTCCGAAGGCGTTACATGACCCCTACGGGAATATCGCTTCTTCCTGGTTAAAATTAAAAATAAATCAATAAATAGTTTGCCCACAACTGTTGCATCATTCTAACATCCAGAGAGATACACGTTCCTCAAGTCAGTTTCGGCCAGCAAGAGGCGTACAACACAAACAGCCTGACTGATCAGGCCTTCAGTCGGTAAGCCTGGTCTGGAACCCGGCCGCGGAAGCAGCAACCTCCGGAACTTTCTACAAGTACACTACAGGTAAACATTTCTGACATGAGCTCAACTGTTTCTGCTGATTCTACGAACCCAGATTCTTAAAATTAAATATGAAAAATTGCAATAAAAATCATTATCACAACTCATAAGAATTCTATGGAGATAAGTATTGTCTGTGTCTCAGCTAATTCACTGAGGTTAGGAAAGGTTTGTCAGGAAAGAGGACAAGTTTTTCCTGATGCGGGTCTTAGTCATATGATGACCCGCAGCTGGAGCTTTCGGTCATCTGATCTAGGCTTTCTACTGAGTTACCAGTTCCCCCTTTAAAAATTATGGTTATGATTCTAGCAATTTATTCTTACTAATTCACTAAAATCCTAAGATTTACCTCTGATATACCTCTGATGACACTCTTCAAATCGCTAGTGCTCCTTCATTTAGAATATTGCTCAGTGCTGACGGCCCCGTTCAAAGCAGGAGAAATATTAGAGGTGGAACAAATACAGAGATCGTTTACGGCTCACACTGAGCCAGTAAAGCACCTAAATTACTGGGAACGCCTTCAAGTCTTGAACATGTACTCAATGGAGCGGAGGAGAGAGAGATACATGATAATATATACCGGGAAAGTACTCGAGGGCCTTGTCCCATATCTGCACACTGCCATAACAACATACTGGAGTGAGAGATATGGAAGAAGTGTAAAATAAACCCAGTGAGGAGCAGGGTTGCGGTGGGAACAATAAGGGAACACTGTATCAACATCCGGGGTCCCAGACTATTCAACATCTTACCAGAAGATATCAGAAACACGGCTGGAACAAGTGTAGAAGCCTTCAAGAAGAAACTGGACAAGTATCTTCACCAGGTGCCAGATCAACCAGGCCGTGGTGGATATGTGGGTCTGAAGGCCACTAGCAGTAACAGCCTAGTTGACCAGGCTAGCACCAGACGAGCCTGACCCATGCCGGGCTCCGGGAGTAGTTGGAGCAAGTCGCCCCTGCCTTTTTCAACTGCTAAGTAACTAACCTGATTTTGAACCCAGTAAAAGATAAACAAAATGCCGATGTAATGGAATACTACATTTGTCAACAAGCGTAATTATGTGTTACAATCACTGGAAACTTTAAATATAATAACTGAGACTCAAAATACTAAAGACGAGACGTTACGCGCATTGCTCTAGTCTTAAAACTATAAATAGATAATGACAACCAAAATAAAAACACCACCACTACAAGGTACTCGAGGCTGCCAATTCTCCTCACGAGACATTCTACACATTCTCTTCAGCTTACTGTAGCTGAGGTCACGAATAAGTGCGTAAACTCTATTTGAAGATGGCCCCTTGGACACGGCAGTAGTCAAGGCTGGGTAAACAACTCGATCCTGCCAAAAGAACTAAGCTACATAAAAGAGAATAGTGTAACGACATTCTTTACGAAATTACTCTGCTATGTAAGATAGAAAATTGTTAATTCTTAAGCTATTTCGTTGAGAAAAAGAGGTACGTCAACGATTGAAAAAATAAAACTGTTGCAAATATTACATGCACTACTGATTGACAAGTGTATAGCAGTGTTCAAACTGTTGATATTGCTTTTTGCACTTGCTCCCAGTCGTTCAAAATCCCACGGTGTCCTAAGGAGAGTTGCACAACTGTCGCTGAGTCAGTCACTGTTACTGATGCCACCTCCGCTGTTGAGGCAGCTGCCGTCAGTGCAGCTTGAACTAATCCTTCAGTGGTGCTGTACACAGATACGTCAGTTCCTGCATTATAATACAGGATTTTCACAAGTTAACACACACAAGCTCTGCGACTCCTCATTCTAACAGCAGCTTTTTTTTCGATTTTACCTCGAGGAGCGAGCTTCTTGGACAACCCCATTTATTTTGTGAATAATCATTCCGTCATAAAAGTAGTACATTACAGCCCAAATAGTTGACCCGCCATTGGCGATGTCAGCTTCATCCTCGGCTCTTGCAATATACAAGTACGACTACATACTACCATTATCTAACTGAAGCAAATCCTGCATATTTTTTTTTTTTTTGTAAAAGGACTATTAACATTAGCAACAAAGTGTTCACACTGTTTATACACGTTTGCAGTATTAATTGTACAATCTCGTAATCACTGTACATTATCTTTCCTCTTACAGTTGCTACACCAACCTGCCACATACAAAGGTAACCTAGATAAATCCTGGCTACAACCGTCTCTACTCTTCTATTTCCACCTTTCTTAACATAAATATATCTGCTGCAACCTTGTAACAATGCTCTACTGACTAACTACTGACAAACACATTTTGCTCATTGAGTTCATCTCGACTTTATCTGAATTTTCCTTGTAATTTGCTATTGTTCCCCAAATATGTTGTCTATATTTTTTCTTCTAGCTGTGAGAATCCATCAGCTCCCTCATACAGTGCAATACAAACAAGTGTAGATTATGATGAACATTTTGAAAATTCTGGAGGAGCTGGTTCCAAACCTGCTCACCGGAACCTATACGCATGACAAGAGACTTGGCAGACTCTGCAAAATACCTCAAATAAAAAGCAGGTTGTCTTTAAGAGGGAACTGGACAAGTTCCTCAAATTCGTTCCTGACCAGCCGAGATGTGGTTGGTATGTGGGACTGTGTGCAGCCAGCAATAACAGCCTGGTTGATCAGGCATCGACCCTCGGAAACTTCCTTCAGGTCCTACAATCCATTCGTAAAATTTGTCCGGAAATAAGGACAAGCGTTTCCTGATGCGGATTATATGATGACCCGCCGCTGGAGCTTTTTGTCATCTGACCGAGGCCTTCCGCTGGCTTACCGGTACAACCGTTTAAAAATTATGGTTATGATAATAATCATTTCATCTATTCTACATTCCATAGGATGGGAAAGAGGCAAGTGAGGCCTCGTGAACGGCCAGCTGACTATGACAATCACACAGACGGCAGTGGTTTTTAGCACTGTTTTACTCTACTGCGACACGTTTTTGGGCGATTGTTTGAATTCTAAACATAATGATACTGTATTTATTGTGGATATGGAGAATAAAAAGTTTTCCTCTTTCAGTATAAACACAGATAACGCTAGTGCTGGGTTTAACAAGACAGTACATAGGAATATCAAAATGGTATACAATACCGACAGGTTGGTGGGTAAGACACATGGGCAACAGTTAGACAACTTTATTCCGAAACGTTTCGCCTACACAGTAGGCTTCTTCAGTCGAGTACAGAAAGTAGGCAGGAGCAGTAGAGATGTGAAGACGATGTAATCAGACCATCACCCTTAAAGTCATAGATTTGAGGTTGTCAGTCCCTCAGCCTGGAGAAGAGTTCAGTGTGGAGACTTATATACTGTCGGATAGAGAGGTGCAGAATGCAGTGGCTACATTCTCCCTACTACTACTCTGCACCTCTCCTTCCGACTGTATGTAAGTCTCCACACTGTCGCTTGATCTTCAGATAGTTCCAGACTATGGAACAGAACTCTTCTCCAGGCTGAGGGACTGACAACCTCAAATCTACGACTTCAAGGGTGATGGACTGATTACATCTTCTTCACATCTCTACTGCTCCTGCCTACTTTCTGTACTCGACTGAAGAGGCCTACTGTGTAGGCGAAACGTTTCGGAATAAAGTTCCTAACTGTTGCCTATGTGTCTTACCCACCAACAGTACACAGGAAGGTTGCGAATGTAGATAAATGATTCAGAGAACCGACAAGTTGTTAAATATGACACATGTGCAACATTTGGGTATCTTTATTGAGGAAACGTTTCTCCACGTAGTCAGTGGTTTCATCAATCCTATACAAAGAAGAATGATGAAGATCAGAAGGAGTTGGAGGTAATCAGTCCCCCAGCCTGGATTCGATACTAATAACATCGACTCTAGGCTGAGGGACTGCTTACCTCAAACTCCTTCTGATCTTCATCATTCGTCTTTGTATAGGACTGATGAAGCCACTGTGTGGCAAAACGTTTCCTCAGTTAAGATAGCCAAGTGTTGCACATGTGTCATACTTATCAGAAAAGCTATATTCACTGGATTAGGTCTGAATCAATTACCTTTCGTTTCTAACTTGTTTAAAGAAAATGCAATGAAAACATTAATAGATTCTAATTAGTGTGCTCAAACTGGTCTGCTTTTGATACAGATAAAATTTTCATACTAGTGGAACCCCGGATTTCGTCCACACCGGATATCATACAATTTGGATTTCGACCACTCTTTCAGAGAAGTTTTGCTCCGGATTTTGCACCTCGATTTCCAGACCTCGACCTGGAAATCTTCCGTATCAGATGCATCTGCCCGCCCAGGACGCCACCACTAATGCGCGTTTGTCTCAGTCTGGCTCTGTCCCTAGTTGAGTGAGCATTCATCCGAAACATTTCATAATAATCCACTGGTTTTGTGCTTGTTTATTGAGTGCTTTGAGAAAATTGTGGCCAGAATGTGTCCTCGACAAAGATTTTGAAGGGTTTGAGGCTGACCCTGTCGACCCTATGCCTGTTGTGGAATCTGTTGTCTTTGGGGAAGTCCATGTGGTTGGATGTGAGTGGCCAGGATGTGGAAGAGCTGGTGGAGGACCACAGTGAAGAGCTAACCACTGAAGAGCTGCAAGACCTTCATCTGAAACAGCAAAAGACCACAGCTGAGGAAATTGCTTCAGAGGTGGAGGAAGAGAGGGGAAAAGGTGCCTTCTTCAGTGATTAAGGACATTTGTGCAAAGTGGAATGAGGTGCAAACTTTTGTGGAAAAAATATAACCCTGACCAAGCTGATACAAGCCGTATCTGCAACTTGTTCAGTGACAATACCTTGTCCCATTTTACGCAAATCTTAGAGAGACGCCAGAAACAGAGCTCTCTGGACAGATTTTTAGTGCAACAAGGTTCCAGTGCCAGTAAAAGACAAAGAAGGGAAGTAACCCCGGATAGGGCTTTGATACCTGAAGCATTTATGGAGGGGGTTTCCCCTTCCAAACAATAACCTCTGCTCCTCCTCCCTCTCCCCTCCTCACCGTCCATACCCCAACAAGAGTCTTCAATAAAGGTAAGTGTGATGTTAAATGTTCATTTATCCATTTCATTAGTCATTTATATTTCTTTCTCTTTGTTTTCTGTATTTAAAACTATAGTTCTTTAGAAAATATATTTTTTAATATTTTTTGGGTGTCTGAAATGGATTAATTGTATTTGCATTATTTCTTAAGGAAAATACTGCTTCGGTTTTCGTCCATGTCGGATTTAGACCGATCTTCTGGAATGGATTACAGACGAAATCCGGGGTTCCACTGTACCCACTTTCAATATAACTTTTTTTTTAATCTTTAGGTAATAAGTCAGTTGTCATATTTCCATTGGACATTTGAGTTTTAATGTTGGGAAGCATTGTTGAAAATTATCACAGATGAGTCACCCATAATTAAATTTAAATTACTCAATGTTAATTCCTTAACAAACAGCAGTCATTTTGGACACGAGGATCCAGTCATGACACCTCAATGTTCAATCATTTCTCACTTGTTCCGAGTGTAATGTTAAATATATTGGTAGTAGCTTTAGAAACTTACAAAACCAGAATATATGAATACAGAGCAGTGTGAATACAGAGCACTATGAATACAGAGCACTGTACTCATCTAATTGTAGTTGCAGGGGTCGAGACTCAGCTCCTGGCCCTGCCTCTCCACTGAATGCTACTAGGTCCTCTCTCTCCCTGTTCCATGAAGTTTATCATCATCGTCTTAAAGCTATGTATGGTTCCTGCCTCCACTACTTCGCTCGCCAGACTGTTCCACTTCCTGACCACTCTGTGGCTAAAGAAATGCTTCCTAACATCCCTATGGCTCATCTGAGTCTTCATCTTCCAAGAGTGATCCCTTGTTTCTGTGTCCCCTCTCTGAAACATCTTGTCTCTGTCCACCCTGTCTATTCCATGCAGTATTTTGTATGTCGTTATCATGTCTCCCCTATCCCTCCTGTCCTCCAGTGTCGTCAGGCCGATTTCCTTCAACCTTTCTTCATAGGACATTCCCCTTAGCTCTGGAACTAACCTTGTCGCAAACCTTTGCACTTTCTCTAATTTCTTGACGTGCTTGATCAAGTGTGGGTTCCAAACAGGTGCTGCATACTCCAGTATGGGCCTGACTTAGGTATCGGTATGCTAATCTCAGGTTTGCCACACGCCCATATGCTGCAGCAGTTATCTGGTTGATGTGTGCTTCCGGAGACGTGTTCGGTGTTACACTCACGCCAAGATCTTTCTCCTTGAGCGAGGTTTGCATTCGTTGGCCACCTAGCCTATACTCTGTATGCGGTCTTCTTTGCCCTTCTCCGATCTTCATGACTTTGCATTTGGCAGGGTTGAATTCGAGAAGCCAGTTGCTGGAAAACGTGTCCAGCCTGTCCAGGTCACTTTGAAGGCCTGCCTGATCCTCATCTGAATATAGAGCAGTAGGAATACAGAGCACTACAAATATAGAGCAGTGTGAATATGGAGCAATGTGAATATAGAGCAGTGTGAATATAGAGCACTGTGAATATAGAGCACTGTGAATACAGAGCACTGTGAATACAGAGCACTGTGAATACAGAGCACTGTGAATATAGAGCACTGTGAATACAGAGCACTGTGAACACAGAGCACTGTGAATATAGAGCACTGTGAATATAGAGCACTGTGTATACAGAGCACTGCGAATACGGAGTACTGTGAATATAGAGCACTGCGAATATAGAGCAATACCTCCCTTTGTAGGTATCAGACAACACTCTGAGAAAAAAGTTTATATACTGTGTGATAAAGGCAGTTTATATACTATGTAATAAAGGCAGTTTATATACTATGTGATAAAGGCAGTTTATATACTATGTAATAAAGGCAGTTTATATACTGTGTGATAAAGGCAGTTTATATACTATGTAATAAAGGCAGTTTATATACTATGTAATAAAGGCAGTTTATATACTGTGTGATAAAGGCAGTTTATATACTATGTAATAAAGGCAGTTTATATACTATGTAATAAAGGCAGTTTATATACTGTGTGATAAAGGCAGTTTATATACTATGTAATAAAGGCAGTTTATATACTATGTAATAAAGGCAGTTTATATACTATGTAATAAAGGCAGTTTATATACTGTGTGATAAAGGCAGTTTATATACTGTGTGATAAAGGCAGTTCAAAATAAAACTGAATGTGCAGTTCTTTTATTACCACTGAAATTGTCGTCACCTTCCTGTTGAGGTTATCTTACTTGTTGACCTTGATCATTCCAGTGTAAACACGTGGTCCGTGTGCGTGCGTGCGTGTGTACGTGCCTGCCTGCCTGCCTGCCTGCTTGCCTGCCTGCTTGCCTGCCTGCTTGCCTGCCTGCCTGCTTGCCTGCCTGCTTGCTTGCCTACTTGCCTGCCTGCCTGCCTGCTTGCCTGCCTGCCTGCTTGCCTGCCTGCCTGCTTGCTTGCTTGCTTGCCTGCTTGCCTGCCTGCCTGCTTGCCTACTTGCCTGCCTGCCTGCCTTCCTGCCTGCCTGCTTGCTTGCCTGCTTGCCTGCCTGCCTGCCTGCCTGCTTGCTTGCCTGCTTGCCTGCCTGCCTTCCTGCCTGCCTGCCTGCTTGCTTGCCTGCCTGCCTTCCTGCCTGCCTGCTTGCTTGCTTGCTTGCCTGCCTGCCTTCCTGCCTGCCTGCCTGCTTGCCTGCCTGCCTTCCTGCCTGCCTGCTTGCTTGCTTGCCTGCCTGCCTTCCTGCCTGCCTGCTTGCTTGCCTGCCTGCCTTCCTGCCTGCCTGCTTGCTTGCTTGCCTGCCTGCCTTCCTGCCTGCCTGCTTGCTTGCCTGCCTGCCTGCCTGCCTGCCTGCCTGCCTGCCTGCCTGCCTGCCTGCGGTAACATGATCTCTCGGTACTTCTTTTTCGTTTTCACTCGTTACACTGTTTTAACTCTACAATTTTTTACATTTTAAAAGATCCGACTCTTAACGTTGTGTCCATCTGTGTCTCACATCCTCAAGTTTATCAGTGACCAACGAAACACTGAATTTTAATAAACTGATCTTAGAAACAATGAATTTCCTATCAATTTCTCTCTCTCTCTCTCTCTCTCTCTCTCTCTCTCTCTCTCTCTCTCTCTCTCTCTCTCTCTCTCTCTCTCTCTCTCTCTCTCTCTCTCTCTCTCTCTCTCTCCTATATATATATATCGTGCCGAATAGGTAAAACTTGCGATTTTGGCTTAAATAGTAACGGTCTTCTTGCCGAATAAGGAAAGCGAAATTTGTGCATGCAATAATTTCGCAAAAATCATTCTGAACCTAACGAAAAAAATATATTTCCTTATGTCTGTTTATTAAATTATTGTAAAATCATCTAAAATAAATTTAGTTGGATTAGGCTAAATTAAATTACGCTTGTTATAATAAGGTTAGATAGGTTTTCTAAGGTTCTTTTAGTACAAAATTATAAATTTTTACATTAACATAAATGAAAAAAAATCTTTAAACGTATAGGAAATTTCTTTTAGAAAGGACTTCATTTTAAATGAGTTCTTGCTAATTGACCAATTTTACCTATTCGGCACGACATATATAGCATATAATGGTTTGAATGGTTTGTCGTGTGCAGTTAATCAGTCCGTCTACGACACAACACTACGGAGCAGTCATAACACCACTTACGTTAAACAACAATCCGGCTTAGTGTCGTATACCTGGAGTTTACCTGGAGAGAGTTCCGGGGGTCAACGCCCCCGCGGCCCGGTCTGTGACCAGGCCTCCTGGTGGATCAGAGCCTGATCAAAGCAGGCTGTTACTGCTGGCTGCACGCAAACCAACGCACGAGCCACAGCCCGGCTGGTCAGGAACCGACTTTAGGTGCTTGTCCAGTGCCAGCTTGAAGACTGCCAGGGGTCTGTTGGTAATCCCCCTTATGTATGCTGGGAGGCAGCTGAACAGTCTCGGGCCCCTGACACTTATTGTATGGTCTCTTAACGTGCTAGTGACACCCCTGCTTTTCATTGGGGGGATGTTGCATCGTCTGCCAAGTCTTTTGCTTTCGTAGTGAGTGATTTTCGTGTGCAAGTTCGGTACTAGTCCCTCTAGGATTTTCCAGGTGTATATAATCATGTATCTCTCCCGCCTGCGTTCCAGGGAATACAGGTTCAGGAACCTCAAGCGCTCCCAGTAACTGAGGTGTTTTATCTCCGTTATGCGCGCCGTGAAGGTTCTCTGTACATTTTCTAGGTCAGCAATTTCACCTGCCTTGAAAGGTGCTGTTAGTGTGCAGCAATATTCCAGCCTAGATAGAACAAGTGACCTGAAGAGTGTCATCATGGGCTTGGCCTCCCTAGTTTTGAAGGTTCTCATTATCCATCCTGTCTTTTTCTAGCAGTTGTGATTGATACAATGTTATGGTCCTTGATGGTCCTTGATGGTCCTTTGATGGAAAAAAATAGTTTCACGTACAGTATAATGACTGTAAAATTCTCACTAACGGATCTAAAAATAAAACTGGTCAGTGCCTGATCAGCCAGGCTGTGGTTCGTACGTTTGATTGCATGCAGAGAGCAGTAACAGCCTGGTTGATCAGGTCTTGATCCTCCTGGCGGCCTGGTTTGGGACCAGGCCGCGAGGACAGTGACCCCTTCCCCAGTTCAGCCACCTACGTCACCTGGACCACCACCACCTACCAACTCACCTGGTCCAGCCACCTGCGTCACCTGGACCAGCCACCTGCGTCACCTGGACCACCACCACCTACCAACTCACCTGGTCCAGCCACCTGCGTCACCTGGACCAGCCACCAGCGTCACCTGGACCACCACCACCTACCAACTCACCTGGTCAAGCCACCTGCGTCACCTGGACCAGCCACCAGCGTTACCTGGACCACCACCACCTACCAACTCACCTGGTCCAGCCACCTGCGCCACTTGGACCAGCCGCCAGCGTCACCTGGACCACCACCACCTACCAACTCACCTGGTCCAGCCACCTGCGTCACATGGACCAGCCACCAGCGTTACCTGGACCACCACCACCTACCAAATCACCTGGTCCAGCCACCTGCGTCACCTGGACCAGCCACCTGCGTCACCTGGACCAGCCACCAGCGTTACCTGGACCACCACCACCTACCAACTCACCTGGTTCAGCCACCTGCGCCACTTGGACCAGCCACCAGCGTCACCTGGACCAGCCACCAGCGTTACATGGACCACCACCACCTACCAACTCACCTGGTCCAGCCACCTGCGCCACTTGGACCAGCCACCAGCGTCAACTGGACCACCACCACCAGCCAACTCACCTAGACCAGCCACCAGCGTCACATGGACCACCACCACCTACCAACACACCTGGTTCAGCCACCTGCGTCACCTGGACCAGCCACCAGCGTTACCTGGACCACCACCACTTACCAACTCACCTGGTCCAGCCACCTGCGCCATTGGACCAGCCACCAGCGTCACCTGGACCACCACCACCTACCAACTCACCTGGTCCAGCCACCTGCGTCACCTGGACCAGCCACCAGCGTTACCTGGACCACCACCACCTACCAACTCACCTGGTCCAGCCATCTGCGCCACCTGGACCAGCCACCAGCGTCACCTGGACCACCACCACCTACCAACTCACCTGGTCCAGCCACCTGCGCCACTTGGACCAGCCACCTGCGCCACTTGGACCAGCCACCAGCGTCACCTGGACCACCACCACCTGCCAACTCACCTGGTCCAGCCACAAGCGTCACCTGGACCACCACCACCTACCAACACACCTGGTCCAGCCACCTGCGTCACCTGGACCAGCCACCAGCGTTACCTGGACCACCACCACCTACCAACTCACCTGGACCAGCCACCAGCGTCACCTGGACCACCACCACCTACCAACTCACCTGGTCCAGCCACCAGCGTTACCTGGACCACCACCACCTACCAACTCACCTGGTCCAGCCACCTGCATCACCTGGACCAGCCACCTGCGTCACCTGGACCAGCCACCAGCGTTACCTGGACCACCACCACCTACCAACTCACCTGGTCCAGCCACCTGCGCCACTTGGACCAGCCACCAGCGTCACCTGGACCACCACCACCTACCAACTCACCTGGTCCAGCCACCTGCGCCATTGGACCAGCCACCAGCGTCACCTGGACCACCACCACCTACCAACTCACCTGGTCCAGCCATCTGCGCCACTTGGACCAGCCACCAGCGTCACCTGGACCACCACCACCTACCAACTCACCTGGTCCAGCCACCTGCGCCACTTGGACCAGCCACCTGCGCCACTTGGACCAGCCACCAGCGTCACCTGGACCACCACCACCTGCCAACTCACCTGGTCCAGCCACAAGCGTCACCTGGACCACCACCACCTACCACCACACCTGGTCCAGCCACCTGCGTCACCTGGACCAGCCACCAGCGTTACCTGGACCACCACCACCTACCAACTCACCTGGACCAGCCACCAGCGTCACCTGGACCACCACCACCTACCAACTCACCTGGTCCAGCCACCAGCGTTACCTGGACCACCACCACCTACCAACTCACCTGGTCCAGCCACCTGCATCACCTGGACCAGCCACCTGCGTCACCTGGACCAGCCACCAGCGTTACCTGGACCACCACCACCTACCAACTCACCTGGTCCAGCCACCTGCGCCACTTGGACCAGCCACCAGCGTTACCTGGACCACCACCACCTACCAACTCACCTGGTCCAGCCACCTGCGCCATTGGACCAGCCACCAGCGTCACCTGGACCACCACCACCTACCAACTCACCTGGTCCAGCCACCTGCGTCACCTGGACCAGCCACCAGCGTTACCTGGACCACCACCACCTACCAACTCACCTGGTCCTGCCATCTGCGCCACTTGGACCAGCCACCAACGTCACCTGGACCACCACCACCTACCAACTTACCTGGTCCAGCCACCTGCACCACTTGGACCAGCCACCAGCGTCACCTGGACCACCACCACCTGCCAACTCACCTGGTCCAGCCACCAGCGTCACCTGGACCACCACCACCTACCAACACACCTGGTCCAGCCACCTGCGTCACCTGGACCAGCCACCAGCGTTACCTGGACCACCACCACCTACCAACTCACCTGGACCAGCCACCAGCGTCACCTGGACCACCACCACCTACCAACTCACCTGGTCCAGCCACCAGCGTTACCTGGACCACCACCACCTACCAACTCACCTGGTCCAGCCACCTGCATCACCTGGTCCAGCCACCAGCGTCACCTGGACCACCACCACCTACCAACACACCTGGTCCAGCCACCTGCGTCACCTGGACCAGCCACCAGCGTTACCTGGACCACCACCACCTACCAACTCACCTGGACCAGCCACCAGCGTCACCTGGACCACCACCACCTACCAACTCACCTGGTCCAGCCACCAGCGTTACCTGGACCACCACCACCTACCAACTCACCTGGACCAGCCACCAGCGTCACCTGGACCACCACCACCTACCAACTCACCTGGTCCAGCCACCAGCGTTACCTGGACCACCACTACCTACCAACTCACCTGGACCAGCCACCAGCGTCACCTGGACCACCACCACCTACCAACTCACCTGGTCCAGCCACCAGCGTTACCTGGACCACCACCACCTACCAACTCACCTGGTCCAGCCACCAGCGTCACCTGGACCACCACCACCTACCAACACACCTGGTCCAGCCACCTGCGTCACCTGGACCAGCCACCAGCGTTACCTGGACCACCACCACCTACCAACTCACCTGGACCAGCCACTAGCGTCACCTGGACCACCACCACCTACCAACTCACCTGGTCCAGCCACCAGCGTTACCTGGACCACCACCACCTACCAACTCACCTGGTCCAGCCACCAGCGTTACCTGGACCACCACCACCTACCAACTCACCTGGTCCAGCCACCAGCGTTACCTGGACCACCACCACCTACCAACTCACCTGGTCCAGCCACCTGCATCACCTGGACCAGCCACCTGCGTCAACTGGCCCAGCCACCAGCGTTACCTGGACCACCACCACCTACCAACTCACCTGGTCCAGCCACCTGCGCCACTTGGACCAGCCACCAGCGTCACCTGGACCACCACCACCTACCAACTCACCTGGTCCAACCACCTGCGTCACCTGGACCAGCCACCAGCGTTACCTGGACCACCAACACCTACCAACTCACCTGGTCCAGCCATCTGCGCCACTTGGACCAGCCACCTGCGCCACTTGGACCAGCCACCAGCGTCACCTGGACCACCACCACCTACCAACTCACCTGGTCCAACCACCTGCGTCACCTGGACCAGCCACCAGCGTTACCTGGACCACCACCACCTACCAACTCACCTGGTCCAGCCATCTGCGCCACTTGGACCAGCCACCAGCGTCACCTGGACCACCACCACCTACCAACTCACCTGGTCCAGCCACCTGCGTCACCTGGACCAGCCATCAGCGTTACCTGGACAACCACCACCTACCAACTCACCTGGACCAGCCACCAGCGTCACCTGGACCACCACCACCACCTACCAACTCACCTGGTCCAGCCACCTGCGTCACTTGGACCAGCCACCAGCGTTACCTGGACCACCACCACCTACCAACTCACCTAGACCAGCCACCAGCGTCACCTGGAGCACCACCACCTACCAACTCACCTGGTCCAGCCACCTGCGTCACCTGGACCAGCCACCAGCGTTACCTGGACCACCACCACCTACCAACTCACCTGGTCCAGCCACCTGCGTCACCTGGTCCAGCCACCAGCGTCACCTGGACCACCACCACCTACCAACTCACCTGGTCCAGCCACCTGCGTCACCTGGTCCAGCCACCTGCGTCACCTGGTCCAGCCACCTGCGTCACCTGGTCCAGCCACCAGCGTCACCTGGACCACCACCACCTACCAACTCACCTGGTCCAGCCACCTGCGTCACCTGGTCCAGCCACCTGCGTCACCTGGGACCACCAACTCACCTGTAAATAAAAGACAAACTTTTGTTTATTTTCGTCAAAAATAATACATTTATACGCACACAATTGAAATCAATGAGTAAATGTAAACAACAGTGACTCCTGATTCACTATACAAAGATGACACAAGAGACACGTAAATAATGAATAAAGATCAATATTGTATTAAAACAAAAATTTAATATTCGTATTGAAGTTGGTACAATCGAAAGTGTCATAGAATGCCTGAAGAATGAGAGGCAATCATGTCTGATTCAAGGAAGAGAAGCCCCAATTCCTTGCATTTAGAGCTTTTCACAAACATCAAAAGAACGAAAGGATACATGCAACACTGGAACGCTTTATCTAACATTACAAAACAACATGCAACTCAAAACTTGGTAGGTGTAACGACAATGGTGGGGACAACACGAGAAAGTGGTTATTTACCCCGTACCAGTTAGTTCCCTTGGACCTCGCCTCGAGTACGGGATAAACCCTTGACGGTTTTAGAGCTGTACTCGTGTAGCCAATCGTCCCTAGTAACCGTCTGATTCACCAGGATATTTCTACCAGAGATCCGCGGGCCTATGTAGTCTTAACATCTTGGCTAATCTGGTACTATTATCAAGTAGTGATCTAGTCACTTGAGAGCTTCTACCTTTGTTCTAGTAAGCTTAGTGACGTGGCTGGCAGCAGTACGATGAGTGGTGTACCACGGGTGCTGACACTGCCACCCTTCCTCTTCCCTCGGCTTACTGTATACGTACTTCCTCTAACGTTTGTTTATTTTTATAATCATAACTAAGCGATAAACCCACAAGGGTCATACAGCTCCTGCCTTTGAAAAGGTCTTAGTTGACTAAAACTTTATTTAAGACAACGTCTTGCCTGTGCTGGCGCCTTTTTTAATCAGGCCTTTTTCATCACACTTAATAAACGTTTGCTGCATAGAGGAAAAGTTGTCCTATATAAATATTCTAATCGCTGCTTATGTGTCTTTATCAAATATATCTTGTTATTCCTATACTATCTATTTATACAATTTAAAAACGCCGTCTACAACACTCCTGTTCAACAGGCTGTTCACATTTGCAGTGCGCAGTCTTGCAAGTCCAAAATATATCATTTCGGGACACCTGAAAACCGTTGGGGTTTATTTCCCCAGGAAAGAGATACTGAATCCATGCAAGTCGCGTAACCAATTACCGGCCAGAATCCAGTGGTACTAAACCTGTTATATAGAGAAACCTGTGATTTTCCAGTGACCTGTATCGAGCTTATTCTCGGAACCTAGCCTTAGGCCACACTTTCTTAAGTACCTGCGGATAGCAGGCCTAATGACTAATAGGAAACGGTATCAGGAGGAGTAATTGTTACCTGTCTCAGTCTGCCTGTTGCTACTGAGAGAGTACAGGGAAATCATTGCCCTAAGTATGCCCTATTTTACCCCGATTAAGCCTCATTACCGGATCACAGTCCAGAGTACAACTACTTGTTACACGAACTGTTACACGCAGTCGACTGGTATTGGTCTCCAGACATTCCTGGCTCCACGGCAACTCGTCCTCCAACAGACAGCATCGGCTACCAAGGATTTATGCTGGGATGACGTCTCCAGCACTCGCTGATGAACCCTTACTGGAATGCTTGACGATAGCCTCATTGCCCTCACTGAAGTCTCTATCACCTTGTGTGAGTCCCATCTTGTGTGATGGAATAGAATAGGTAAACATGGTTAGTTTTTGCTCCCACTGTGTCGTTATCATGTAGAATAGGATAGCAGCACTCTGCTGGTGCATCCAGTTTTGTAAAGAGAGGTCTTTCTGTAGTCACCTGTTTACTAATTTCAATATTAGTGGAAAACTCAGCGTAAAAATAGGTTAATAAAGGTTAAGTTGGGTTAACCTAGGATTGAATAACATTTATTCTGATTCATTATAAAACGTTCAGAAATGCAGGGGAATGTCCAGTGTAGAGAACTATAGCCATCTTCCCCTTCCTTTGATTAAATATGACTGCCTCTCATTCCCTATGTGTTATGTAGCACCACCGAGTTTAGCGCCGTGGTGGTCAGTCCCGTTAGTCTGAAGCAGAGGTATGGGATCAAACCATAAAGCAGCAGTGAGGCTAAGTGACTGATTATCTCAAAATTATCTTTCCACTTTTTTCTTCTGTCTCCAGTGTGATATTCACCTGTATTCGACTGAAGAAGCAGCTCTTCAGGTGAAACACTTCGACTATAAAGATACCCCAAGTGTTACACCTGTGTCATATTCATCACTTGGCAAGTTGTCGTGGCGTAAGCGGTAACCAGCACACCTACCTGTGGTGGTTACCTGGTCAACCAGCCTGTAGCGCTTGGCACCCATCTGGCCCACATATCCATCACAGACTAGTTGATCTAGAACTATGCTCTCCCGGTGGTTATCCTACAACTGGTGTTGAACTATTTTATACATTGTGTCCAGATGAATATGGATAAAGTAATTTATATAAATGTGAGCGTGACAGTTTATGTTTCAGAAATTTAGGGAGGTTAGAGGGGCCTCGGGGAGGGGGATGTTAGGCCAGTGGTGGAGTGAGGTAGATTGTTGGATTGGGGGGGGGGAGGAGGCAGGCATGTTTATTTTTGAAATATAGAGGTGGCAGCTGGGCTCATGTATCCAATTTTGCTATATAAAAAAAGGAACATCATATACGCAGTCTGCGCCGCCTCAACTCTTGCCCTACCATCTCTCTCTCCACACGCACGCGCGCGCACACACACACACACACACACACACACACACACACACACACACACACACATTAACACTTACGATTATTATTACATGCACTTATTACCCGCTTTACTGTTGTTACTTCGTATTGTGGCGTTATTACTTACTAAAATATTATTATTAGTCTCCACAAGGCTAGTTATGTCACATGGTTCT
>NC_091292.1:28314402-28396902 GCF_038502225.1 Cherax quadricarinatus | reverse complement strand
CTCAAAAGTAAGCCTTCAAGGACTGATTACATCGTCTTAACATCTCTACTGTTTCTGCTAACTCTTTACTGGACTGACGATGCCTACTGCGTAGGTGAAACGTTTCGGAATAAAGACACCTAAATGTTGCACACGTGTCTTACTTATCAACTGCTCGCTCTGATTTATCAGAACTCGCAAAATCGTAATAAAACTAGTATTACGCATTGGCCTCTGAGTTTTAGGACTTAATCGCCATGGGTTCAAATCCCATCCGTTCCCTTATCTGATTTATCAGGTTGGGTCACCAGAATTTTATTCAAGAGAATTATGACCGTATTACTGATATGAAAGTGCGCGTTGTCTTTCATCCCACGTGATTAAAGACACGTGATTAAAGACACGTGATTAAAGACACGTGATTTGATGAAAATGGGTTTGAAGACCGACAGGTTGAAGAGTGAAACACTTATGCAACATTTGAGAATCTTTATTGGACTGAAGAAGCCACTGGCTGGCGAAACACTTCCTCAATAAAGACTTCCAAATATTGCACAAGTGTCTTATTCCTCAAAGACATGTTTTGTTAAGATATTTTTAAGTTATATAAGGGTCAGGAAGAAACTACAGGTTATGGGCAAGGAGCCCAGGCCTTCAGGCTGGGCTGTTACCCACAAATGTCAGACCAGGTGTACTTTAATTATTAGTCAGAACAATGTTACTGATCTGCGAGGGATAGTGTTACCGATATGATAGAGCCTGTTTTTTTTTTTTTATCTGGCGGAGTTATTGGTGACACCTGGCTCCTCGGTCCATTAACAGGATAAATGATCCGGAACTCATGTACACTAGATCAGTGGACTTGACACGAAGGGTGGATATACGACACTAGGATATGACACACTGACAGGCTTCATAACTTAACGACTTCCCACCAACCTAATACCAACACAGCTATACTTTAATTAAGCTCTTTCCTGCCTTACACAAATTATGGATGGCAATCTATTTAATGAACGAGGTAAGGACTGGCTTTACTACCTGGCCCCCCAAGTGTGCTACTGTCTACCCGGGGTCTTGGGCTGGTGCATGACGTCAAGACAGGGCATCATACAAATTATGTCCAGCTTAATAATAATACCTGTCGCTGTATCCGAATGTCATAATTATCGCCGACACTTGGTTCCATAAACGCATAAACGCCATGTATCACACTTGTGAACAGAATCTACACATAAGACTTGCTTTCTTGTTAAGTCCAGGAGTCCACTATTAAGAGTGTCTTGTGTATACTGAATGAATTAGAGATACACTTTGAGCACAAGCTGCATAGATAAGATGGATCTTCTCTCAGTAACTGCCTTAGGGAGAAGTTATCAGGTTTTCTGGCGGAGATGTCACGATATACAGCCATGATCTACCTTCTCTGATTTCTCACACAAGACCACTCTCAGGTCATTCAAACATGGCCTGCCTAGCCTACACTGGGTGGTCCAGCCTACATTGAATGGCCAACTCGGGGGAACTGCAAGTGTTAACTACCCATGCTCTATATGTCAGAACATAAACTACTGTGACTTCTGGTAATACACAACAATGCAACCCCAGTGAAAAAAAAACTGAATCCCAAGCTGTCACACTGCAGATACCACCTGCATTTACAAGTGACAACTGGCACATGGCACTCTGTTGGCAAGAATATCGTGCCAACAGAGTGCCGCGTGGTCTTCCCAACAATCTTGAGATGGTTGGGAAGATCATAGGGCCATTGCGGTCATAATTCCCCCTTTTCCCCACTCGTAGAGAGAGAGATATCTGTTATACAAGCATCTCAAGAGAAGAGAGAGTTATTAAACTATCTCTAGAATATACTAATGCATAGGGATTAAAAAATCTCCACAGATTAAAACAGTGTAATTGATCTGTGTGATCAGTGTTATTGATCTGTGTGATCAGTGTTATTGATCTGTGAAGACAGTGTTGTTGATCTGTGTGTACAATGTTACTCATCTGATGAAGACAATATTATTAATTTGGGAGCTTTGGAGCTCAAATCTAAGCCTATTTTCTCCGTTGGGAGCGCCCATGGCTCGGTTGGCAACGCACTCGACTCACAGTGTGTGTCCGGGGTTCGATCCCCGGCATGGGTGTAAACGCTGGGCATGTTCCTCACACCTGCTGCCCCTGTTCACCTAGCAGTAAGTAGGTATCTGGGTGTTAGTCGACTGCTGTGGGTCGCATCCTGGGGGGGAGTATACTTTAGATAGGGCTGGGCTTTGATATGAGCTGAGGTCGGATAACAGCTCTTAACTTGTAAAACGGATTTGTCTAAACTCACTCACTCTCTCTCTCTCTCTCTCTCTCTCTCTCTCTCTCTCTCTCTCTCTCTCTCTCTCTCTCTCTCTCTCTCTCTCTCTCCTTCCTTGTCCAATACTCAATTTTACTAGCAAATTTCACAATAGCAACAGTAGAAATCCTCATGTGGCGGTTCCTGATCAGCCAGGCTTAGATAGCTGTCTAAAACATAGAGTAACAATAGCCTGACTGATCAGGAGTTCGTCAAAGAATTCCAGTTACAAGAGGAGAAACTCACGATATTGGTCACAGGTACGTTTTCTCAAGTCGGTTCGGGATCCGCCGGGCTGTGGTTCGCACGCTGGATTGCGTGCACCCAGTAGTAACAGCCTGGTTGATCAGGCCTTAATCCATTAGGAGATCTTATCTGGACCAGACGCTTAGGCACTGACCACCCGGAAGAGTCCTTCAGGTATCCTTCAGATGTCCTTCGGAAAATAACCTGGACGACCAACAAAAGCAACCACAAAAACAATCACAAACAGCAAAAACAACCACAAGCAACAACAAAAACAACCACAAGCAACAACAAAAACAACCACAACCAACAATGCAAACAATCAAAACCACCAATAACCAAAACAACTACAATAATACAAATCACAACAAAAACAAACACCACAAACAAAACAAACATCACAACCAGTAACAGCAAGAATATACATAAATAACAACAAACTAAAACAATCATAAAATAAACAAAATAACCATAACAGTAATTTTTTTAAATAATAAACAATAATTATACTCTTCCAGGCACTGAGGAAGACAATGATACTCTTCCAGGCACTGAGGAAGACAATGATACTCTTCCAGGCACTGAGGAAGACAATAATACTCTTCCAGTCACTGAGGAAGACAATGATACTCTTCCAGGCACTGAGGAAGACAATAATACTCTTCCAGTCACTGAGGAAGACAATGATACTCTTCCAGGCACTGAGGAAGACAATAATACTCTTCCAGTCACTGAGGAAGACAATGATACTCTTCCAGGCACTGAGGAAGACAATGATACTCTTCCAGTCACTGAGGAAGACAATGATACTCTTCCAGTCACTGAGGAAGACAATGATACTCTTCCAGTCACTGAGGAAGACAATGACACTCTTCCAGTCACTGAGGAAGACAATGACACTCTTCCAGTCACTGAGGAAGACAATGATACTCTTCCAGTCACTGAGGAAGACAATGATACTCTTCCAGTCACTGAGGAAGACAATGATACTCTTCCAGTCACTGAGGAAGACAATGATACTCTTCCAGTCACTGAGGAAGACAATGATACTCTTCCAGTTACTGAGGAAGACAATGATACTCTTCCAGTCACTGAGGAAGACAATGATACTCTTCCAGTCACTGAGGAAGACAATGATACTCTTCCAGTCACTGAGGAAGACAATAATACTCTTCCAGTCACTGAGGAAGACAATGATACTCTTCCAGTCACTGAGGAAGACAATGATACTCTTCCAGTCGCTGAGGAAGACAATGATACTCTTCCAGTCGCTGAGGAAGACAATGATACTCTTCCAGTCACTGAGGAAGACAATGATACTCTTCCAGTCACTGAGGAAGACAATGATACTCTTCCAGTCACTGAGGAAGACAATGATACTCTTCCAGTCACTGAGGAAGACAATGACACTCTTCCAGTCACTGAGGAAGACAATGACACTCTTCCAGGCACTGAGGAAGACAATGATACTCTTCCAGGCACTGAGGAAGACAATGATACTCTTCCAGTCACTGAGGAAGACAATGATACTCTTCCAGTCACTGAGGAAGACAATGATACTCTTCCAGGCACTGAGGAAGACAATGATACTCTTCCAGTCACTGAGGAAGACAATGACACTCTTCCAGGCACTGAGGAAGACAATGATACTCTTCCAGGCACTGAGGAAGACAATGATACTCTTCCAGTCACTGAGGAAGACAATGATACTCTTCCAGTCACTGAGGAAGACAATGACACTCTTCCAGTCACTGAGGAAGACAATGATACTCTTCCAGTCACTGAGGAAGACAATGATACTCTTCCAGTCACTGAGGAAGACAATGATACTCTTCCAGTCACTGAGGAAGACAACGATACTCTTCCAGTCACTGAGGAAGACAACGATACTCTTCCAGTCACTGAGGAAGACAATGACACTCTTCCAGTCACTGAGGAAGACAATGATACTCTTCCAGTCACTGAGGAAGACAATGATACTCTTCCAGTCACTGAGGAAGACAATGATACTCTTCCAGTCACTGAGGAAGACAATAATACTCTTCCAGTCGCTGAGGAACACAATGATACTCTTCCAGTCACTGAGGAAGACAATGATACTCTTCCAGTCACTGAGGAAGACAATGATACTCTTCCAGTCACTGAGGAAGACAATGATACTCTTCCAGTCACTGAGGAAGACAATGATACTCTTCCAGTCACTGAGGAAGACAATGATACTCTTCCAGTCACTGAGGAAGACAATGATACTCTTCCAGTCACTGAGGAAGACAATGATACTCTTCCAGTCACTGAGGAAGACAATGATACTCTTCCAGTCACTGAGGAAGACAATGATACTCTTCCAGTCACTGAGGAAGACAATAATACTCTTCCAGTCACTGAGGAAGACAATGATACTCTTCCAGTCACTGAGGAAGACAATGATACTCTTCCAGTCACTGAGGAAGACAATGATACTCTTCCAGGCACTGAGGAAGACAATAATACTCTTCCAGTCACTGAGGAAGACAATGATACTCTTCCAGGCACTGAGGAAGACAATAATACTCTTCCAGTCACTGAGGAAGACAATAATACTCTTCCAGTCACTGAGGAAGACAATGATACTCTTCCAGGCACTGACGAAGACAATAATACTCTTCCAGTCACTGAGGAAGACAATGATACTCTTCCAGTCACTGAGGAAGACAATAATACTCTTCCAGTCACTGAGGAAGACAATGATACTCTTCCAGTCACTGAGGAAGACAATAATACTCTTCCAGTCACTGAGGAAGACAATGATACTCTTCCAGTCACTGAGGAAGACAATGATACTCTTCCAGTCACTGAGGAAGACAATGATACTCTTCCAGTCACTGAGGAAGACAATGATACTCTTCCAGTCACTGAGGAAGACAATGATACTCTTCCAGTCACTGAGGAAGACAATGATACTCTTCCAGTCACTGAGGAAGACAATGATACTCTTCCAGTCACTGAGGAAGACAATGATACTCTTCCAGTCGCTGAGGAAGACAATGATACTCTTCCAGTCACTGAGGAAGACAATGATACTCTTCCAGTCACTGAGGAAGACAATGATACTCTTCCAGTCACTGAGGAAGACAATGATACTCTTCCAGTCACTGAGGAAGACAATGATACTCTTCCAGTCACTGAGGAAGACAATGACACTCTTCCAGTCACTGAGGAAGACAATGATACTCTTCCAGTCGCTGAGGAAGACAATGATACTCTTCCAGTCACTGAGGAAGACAATGATACTCTTCCAGTCACTGAGGAAGACAATGATACTCTTCCAGTCGCTGAGGAACACAATGATACTCTTCCAGTCACTGAGGAAGACAATGATACTCTTCCAGTCGCTGAGGAAGACAATGATACTCTTCCAGTCACTGAGGAAGACAATGATGCTCTTCCAGTCACTGAGGAAGACAATGATACTCTTCCAGTCACTGAGGAAGACAATGATACTCTTCCAGTCGCTGAGGAAGACAATGATACTCTTCCAGTCACTGAGGAAGACAATGATACTCTTCCAGTCACTGAGGAAGACAATGATACTCTTCCAGTCACTGAGGAAGACAATGATACTCTTCCAGTCACTGAGGAAGACAATAATACTCTTCCAGTCACTGAGGAAGACAATGATACTCTTCCAGTCACTGAGGAAGACAATGATACTCTTCCAGTCACTGAGGAAGACAATGATACTCTTCCAGTCACTGAGGAAGACAATGATACTCTTCCAATCACTGAGGAAGACAATGATACTCTTCCAGTCACTGAGGAAGACAATGATACTCTTCCAGTCACTGAGGAAGACAATGATACTCTTCCAGGCACTGAGGAAGACAATGATACTCTTCCAGTCACTGAGGAAGACAATGATACTCTTCCAGTCACTGAGGAAGACAATGATACTCTTCCAGTCACTGAGGAAGACAATGATACTCTTCCAGTCACTGAGGAAGACAATGACACTCTTCCAGGCACTGAGGAAGACAATGATACTCTTCCAGTCACTGAGGAAGACAATGACACTCTTCCAGTCACTGGGGAAGACAATGACACTCTTCCAGGCACTGAGGATGACAATGATACTCTTCCAGGCACTGAGAAAGACAATGATACTCTTCTAGTCACTGAGGAAGACAATGATACTCTTCCAGTCACTGAGGAAGACAATGATACTCTTCTAGACAAATGGCAATAACGATACTGGTAGCAGAGAATAATTTTAATGCAACGTTTCGCCCCAAAATTGAGCTTTCTCACTGGGCGAAACGTTGTATTAAGAGGATCCTCTGTTGTCTTTATTCTACCTTCGAGGCACTTTTTCACTCCCACCTGGAGTGTATAAACTGCCACCTTCAACACAGGTGAGACTACCGACCTGGAATACATACACAGAACCTTCAATGCTGGTATACACTCAAGCATCTCAACTACTGGAAACGCTTGAGGTCCATTTATTAACTGAATTCCTTGTTAGCAGAGAGGCAAGAAAGGTACATCATTTGTTCTAATTCACAACTGGAAAATCCTGGAGGGACTGGCCCCAACCAGTCAACAAAATTACTCCAGTTGACAATAAAAGGCTTGCAAGATAGAGCAGAGAACTTTCACTAAAAAGCAGGGGCGTGACGAGTACATTAAGAGAGAAATCGATGAGTGTCAGAGGTCCCCGATTATTCAACTTCGTGCATAAGGGGAATTATCAAGAAGGAACTTGACATGTTCCTCAAATTAGTTCCTAACCAGCCGGGCTGTGGTTCCAACGTTGGACTGCGTGCGGCCAGTGTAACAACTTGGTTGACCAGGCCTTTATCCACCCGGAGGCCTGGTCTGTGACCAGGAAGCGTCCTACAGATGTCTCCCCCACACCTACCCAACACTAACTCATCAACCAACATGTCACACACCAACACCTCACACACCAACACCTCACACGCCAACACCTCACACACCAACACCTCACACACCAACACCTCACACACCAACACCTCACACACCAACACCTCACACACCAACACCTCACACACCAACACCTCACACGCCAACACCTCACACGCCAACACCTCACACACCAACACCTCACACACCAACACCTCACACGCCAACACCTCACACACCAACACCAACACCTCACACACCAACACCTCACACACCAACACCTCACACACTAACACCTCACACGCCAACACCTCACACGCCAACACCTCACACACCAACACCTCACACACCAACACCTCACACACCAACACCTCACACGCCAACACCTCACACGCCAACACCTCACACGCCAACACCTCACACGCCAACACCTCACACGCCAACACCTCACACGCCAACACCTCACACACCAACACCTCACACACCAACACCTCACACACCAACACCTCACACACCAACACCTCACACACCAACACCTCACACGCCAACACCTCACCCGCCAACACCTCACACGCCAACACCTCACACGCCAACACCTCACACGCCAACACCTCACACGCCAACACCTCACACACCAACACCTCACACACCAACACCTCACACACCAACACCTCACACACCAACACCTCACACACCAACACCTCACACACCAACACCTCACACATCAACACCTCACACACCAACACCTCACACACCAACACCTCACACACCAACACCTCACACACCAACACCTCACACGCCAAGACCTCACACGCCAACACCTCACACACCAACACCTCACACGCCAACACCTCACACACCAACACCTCACACACCAACACCTCACACACCAACACCTCACACACCAACACCTCACACACCAACACCTCACACACCAACACCTCACACACCAACACCTCACACACCAACACCTCACACACCAACACCTCACACACCAACACCTCACACACCAACACCTCACACACCAACACCTCACACACCAACACCTCACACACCAACACCTCACACACCAACACGTCACACACCAACACCTCACACCAACACCTCACACACCAACACCTCACACACCAACACCTCACACACCAACACCTCACACACCAACACCTCACACACCAACACCTCACACACCAACACCTCACACACCAACACCTCACACACCAACACGTCACACACCAACACGTCACACACCAACACCTCACACACCAACACCTCACACACCAACACCTCACACACCAACACCTCACGCACCAACACCTCACACACCAACACCTCACACACCAACACCTCACACACCAACACCTCACACACCAACACCTCACACACCAACACCTCACCCGCCAACACCTCACACACCAACACCTCACACACCAACACCTCACACGCCAACACCTCACACGCCAACACCTCACACGCCAACACCTCACACGCCAACACCTCACACACCAACACCTCACACACCAACACCTCACACACCAACACCTCACACACCAACACCTCACACACCAACACCTCACACACCAACACCTCACACACCAACACCTCACACACCAACACCTCACACACCAACACCTCACACACCAACACCTCACACACCAACACCTCACACACCAACACCTCACACACCAACACCTCACACACCAACACCTCACACACCAACACCTCACACACCAACACCTCACACACCAACACTAACTCTGCATTAAAAGCTTCAGGAAATAAATTGTAGTAAAAGGACTGGCAGCTACCAAGAAGGAGTGTCAACTGCCTTCCAACGTGGGGAGGGAAGGGGGAGGAGGGGAGGGGGAAGGAGGGGAGGGGAAGTTGGAGATGGAGAGGAGGGAAAGATAAAGAGAATGGTAGAGAAAGATAATGGGAAGATGAAAAGTGAGGAAGAAGGAAGGAGATACGAAGGTAAGAACAGAGCATAGGGTTGAGGAAGGAAGGGAGGGAGGCAGGGAGAGAGAGATAGAGAAGGGGGAGAAGAAGGAAGAAAAAAAGGAAATGAGAGGTAAAGGATAGGAAAGATGAAGGGGAGGGAAATGAGAGAAGTGAAGTGAAAGATAAAGAGAAAGGAAGGGGGTATAAAGGAGAAGGAAAGAAGAGAGGAAGGTGTGGTAAAGGGGAAGGGAAAAATAAGTTAAGGGGTATAAAGGATGAAAGGCGAGAGAAAAAGGTAATAAAGAGGAGCGGGAAATGAAAGGCATGGGAAAGAAAGAAAGGATGGTAAAGGAGAATGAGAGAGGAAGAGGTGGTAAAAGGGAGAGAAAGGACAGGAATGAGAGAGTGCAATGGGTGGCGAAAAAGTGGGAAGGAGAAAGGGGTGGTAACAGGGTGGGAGAGGAAGACGTGGTAAAGGGGAAGAGAAAGCAAGAGGTGGGATAATGAAGAGGGGATAATGTAGGAAGAGAGAAGCTGAGAGAACCATAAAGCAAAAGGCGGAGGGAGAGAGTTAATGTAGAGCAGAACGATGAAGCAACGTGTCAGGACATGGGGGAAGCAAAAGGGAGGAGAATAAAGGAGAAGGGAGAAAAGAAGGAGACGGAAATGAAGGGCAGGTGGGGAGGGACAAGGAGGAGGAGGGAGTCAAGAAAGAGGAGGTAGACATTGTGTTGAACTAGAGAAGACAGTTGCTTGGAAGGTGACCACTAAGTTAATATCAACACTGATAACACCTGCTATATAATAAATCTAAATACACACACTGAGAGAAAGGTTAATAATAATAATAATAATAATAATAATAATAATAATAATATAACCTATATAGACCATAGCTGACATTAATTATATACTACTAAAAGCCCCTTGTTATGCACAGCATTTCGGGCAAATTAGGCCAATTTCGTCCCCAGGATGCGACCCACACCAGCTGACTAACACCCAGGTACCTATTTTACTGATAAGTAAACACGGACAGCAGGTGTCTTAAGGTGAGGACAGCAAACTTAAATCTAACACACACACACACACACACACATACACATACACATATACATATACATACACATACACACACACACACACATACACATACACATATACATATACATACACACACACACACACACACACACACACACACATACACACACACACACACACACACACACACACACACACACACACACACACACACACACACACACAGTACGTATTAAGGGAAAATTTCACTTCTAGAGGGATGTTCCTTGATGCTGGTAGAGTATTCTTGATGAAAAGAACAGGACCTGTGCTCCAATTCCTTGAGTCCACCGGGAGACTTGGTCTGGGAGCGGTCGCGAGGGCACTGAGCTCCGGAAGCATCCTTCAGGTTTGCTTCAGGTTCGTCAGAGAGAGGGGTTCGTCAGTACCCGGGGCTAAAGTTAGTGCCCGATCATCCGGGCTGGGGTTCGTACGTTGGACTACGGTGCGGCCAGCAGTAACAGCCAGGTTGATCAGGCTCTGATCCACTGGAACGCCTGGTCAAGGACTGGGCCGCGGGGGCGTTGACCTCCGGATCATCCTCCAGGTAGGTAGAGGACAAGAGGCTTCGTCAGTTACAGCTGGTGACAGCTCTGCAGGTCATCGCCCTTACATTTTTTGGTCGCCAGACTAGACCTCTTAGTTATTACACCGACCAGCCAGGCTATTGGCGTCAGCATGACGCAGTTCGACGTAGGTACCACAGAAACTGACTTCAACATCTTATAAAGTTCCCTCTTTGAAGACAGTTAGGATGCACTCTCTGCACCCTCCTAGTTAGGTCTGTAAGAATAACAATGAAAACCATTGGCTCTCGTTCTCTCATTTTCGTTCTCTCTCTCTCTCTCTCTCTCTCTCAGGATTTACTTAACCGCTGATTTACTTAAAGCATTTTGCTCTGCCTACCATGTCTTCTCGTTTAAAATTATTTCAGTGTTACATTTAGAAGTGATTCTCTAATATTTTCCTCATGTGAATTACGATCTTACTTGCCTGTGTTCCTGGAAGGACAATTAAAAGGACGTCAGACGTCCCTAAGAGTTTACGTTTTTAAGTGAAGGCTTGCAATAAATGTTCTCTGCACAGTATTTAACTACCTGGAGGGTATTCCGGGGATCGACGCCCCCGCGGCCCGGTCCACGACCAGGCCTCCCAGTAGATCAGGGCCTGATCAACCAGGCTGTTACTGCTGGCCGCACGTAGTCCAAGGTACGAACCACAGCCCGCTGATCAGGCACCGAATTTGTAATGTCAACTCTGTAATATCGCCAGACAGAAATAGGGATGGAGATAAATGGTATAAAATACCGACATGATGACAAAATAGACACAAATGCAGTATAATGTGATCCTTTATTGACTACGTTTCGCCCACATAGTGGGTTTTATCAGGTCACAAACAGATCTACCTGAGCAGAGAGTACATGAGTATATTTAGGGAGCATAGTGACGTGAAGGGTCACTCTGCTCCATATATATATGTCGTTGTAGATGAGTGGTTCACAGAACCGACACGTTGATAAATTAGATACATGTGCAACTCTTGTGCACATGTGTCTAATTTATCAACGTGTCGGTTCTGTGAACCATTCATCTACAATCCTGTCAGACACTGCAACTTCTTGGGATCTTAATACTTGGGAATTCTTCGCTTGCCTAACCCTTGGGCACGACCTACTTCCACATTGGACAAATGTGACACCACCTACGACTGCTGCACCTCTCCTGCCTACGGTTTATAAGCTGCTTCTCCGCTCATATGCCGTATTCTATTCAAGATTGATGGACTGACCACATCGACTCAAGGCTGAGGGACTGATTACCTCATTCTCCTCCTGTTCTTCAAGTTTCTCCTGTGTATGGACTGATGAAGCCACTGGGTGGCGAAACGTTTCCTTAATAAAGATACCCAAGAGTTGCACATGTGTCTAATTTATCATATATATGTCGTGCCGAATAGGCAGAACTTGCGATCTTGGCTTAAATAGCAACGCTCATCTTGCCATATAGGACAAGTGAAAATTTGTGTATGCAATAATTTCGCCAAAATCATTCTGAACCTAAGGAAAAAAATATATTTAATTGTGTTTGTTTAGTATTAAATTATTGTAAGCAAATCTAAAATATATTTAGTTGGGTTAGGCTAAACTAAATTGCGCTTGTTATAATAAGGTTAGGTAAGTTTTCTAAGATTCTTTTGGTTCAAAATTATAAATTTTTACATCAACATTAATGAAAAAAATGTATCTTTAAACGTATAAGAGAAAATTTTAGAAAGGACTTAATTTTAAACGAGTTCTTGCTAATTGACCAGTTTTACATAGTCGACTTGATAAAGCTCACTGTGTGAGCGAAAAGTAGTCAATAAATAATCTCATCATACTGCATTTCTTGTTCGTAAGTCTTTTGAATAGTCTCATTTTTGCTTAGAAGAATAAAGACAATGCGGGTCGCTCCAGCCTTTCGCAATTCCTGGACCATTAAGACACGATCTTGGATACGCTGGAAGACAAGCAAAATGCAGATGTAGTGCAAAACTTAGACAAATGTGACTAAGCGAAACAGCGCTTAACAAAAGGAATGTCTTAACAAGCAGAACTAAGAAAGTAACAGTTGTTTGATCATCAACAATTATCTTGGAAAATGAAATAGTAACAACTTTGAGTTGGTGGTTGGAAGGACTGGAGGGACGAAGAACAATTCTCTATCGTCCTGTCACTCTACAGGAAAGGAGTCAGTATAATGTGCCCGCATGAAGGCAATTGTGTGTGTGTGTAGGGCCGGAGGGGGAAGGGACCACGGAGTTAATTCTCCGGGGCAAGAGAGGACCACTGGGATAATTCTCCCAGGCAGGGAATGACGGACCACGGGGGTTAATTCTCCGGGGCAGAGGAGTGATGGGGGACCACAGAGGTAATGGTTCAGGGAAGGTAAGGTAGGCCTAGGATAAGAGGGGGGAAACAGGGTTATAGAAACCTTTTTGTTTACTAGATATCCCTAGACCAAGGAAAGCCAGTTCCTATTCAACAGAGACGAGATGCATATGTTAGACTACTCGTGGCAGGCACCAACAGCCTGGTCACTCAGATCAACCGGGAGGCCTAGTCTGGGACCAGGCAGCGGGGTTAGTAACCCCCGGAAGTGACTAATGGTAACCTATAGATAGGTAGATCCCTGCCCCAGGGGCACAGAGGGTGAACCTGGGAAGAGAAGAGGACATCACCGGGGCATGGGGGAGAGGACCAAAGGTAGGAAGGGAACAGCCTGGGAGCCATCAGGCTCACCACAGGCAATACAGAGGCACCAACTTTGACAATGGCTGCACTGGCAGACGTGAGGAGCAACTTTGTGTTGCTAATAGCATTGATCAGCAGGCAGAAAGGGTGGCAGGGCGGGTGGCGACTGCAGTCCCGGAATATAGGTTCGGTTGCAATGTTATTAATTTACAATATATTGTGAAATGTTACCCGCGATTTACCTGTGACCGGTTTCGAAGGTTTATCTTTCCTCATAGTCCAGGCTGCTTCACTGGCTGTGTCTTCAACCAGGTTGTTGATGGTGATAACCCGCCGGTTCATGTAGCTATTGAAGCTCGACTGATCTGACACATGGTAGATGTAGTGATCCAGTTTCTGGTAGTCTGATAACAGCTGGTAGCAAGTTAAGTCTTGGACCAGGGATGTTGACACACTCCTCTTATTGTGCCTATGGTGCCCCTACATTTCACTAGATCTGTTTTACCCTTTTTCCCAGATGTTTCACTGTGTTCTTATGGAAATGTGTAGATTTGAGACTAGGATCTCAAGCATCTTCCATTTATACATTAACAGATATCTCGTCATCACCCCAGAGTATATCCCAAGTACTTGCAGGTATTCCCAGAATTTAAAATCTTTCGCACCTTGCAGGCATTTAACAATCTTTGTTTTTTCTAGCTCTGATACAAGTCTTGCCTTGAACCAGACCGTAAACAACAAATACTATTCTAAACCAGAGTACAAGTGATTTGAATAGAGTCGCCAATGGCATATTTCCTTTTTTTATTATTTTTTCATTATTCCCACTGTCATTTTCTTCTTACATTCGTGGGAGGGAATGTGGCGTAGGGGTCGGCCTAGGAAAGGTTGGAGGGACGGGGTGAAGGAGGTTTTATGTGAGAGGGGCTTGGACTTCCAGCAAGCAAGCGTGAACATGTTAGATAGGAGCGAATGGAGGCAAACGGTGTTTAGGACTTGACGTGCTGTTGGATTGTGAGCAAAGTAACATTTATGAAGGGATTCAGGGAAACCGGCAGGCCGGACTTGAGTCCTGGAGATGGGAAGTACAGTGTCTACACTCTGAAGGAGGGGTGTTAATGTTGCAGTTTTATAACTGTAGGGTAAAGCACTCCTCTGGCAAGACAGTGATGGAGTGAATGATGGTGAAAGTTTTTCTTTTTCGGGGGAACCCTGCCTTGGTGGGAGACGGCCGATGTGTTAATAAAAAAATCGCGACATTTGCTTTATTGTGTTATTTAGGTGATAAGACCCGACATCATTATGTAACCAAGAACTTTACATGTCTTTCACATGATCCACCGTTTTCAATACCGAGGCAACTTCCTTACTTATTCTAGTACCGCTCATGAAAGACACAAAGCTGGCTTGCATTTTAAACTATGTTATGGGGATGAGAAACAGTAGAGGCGTCAGGACCGTGCCCTGGGGCACTGAAACTTTTCTTTGCTATGGCTAAATATAAATCAAATATTTCACTGGGTCTCAGATAATATAATGTTCAATGAGGACAAATTTACTATGCCATGGAAGACTGGAGGAAATAAAGACAGAAACGAAGTACGAGACTAACTCAACAGAACGAGAGTTCCATGTGCTAAACTCTGGAGTAATGATGTAGGAAGATCTCATACTCAAAGATCACAACAACTTTACCATTACTGCCGCTAAGACAAAGATGTACTGGATAACTAGAACTTTCAAGACAAAAGATGCCGAGTCGTGATACTCTTAAAGTCATCTTTTCTCTAAAGGCTGGAATACAGAAGTATTCCAGCCTTTAGTGCTAGAAAATATTCACTAAAAAACATTCATTGTTCATTCATTAAAACATTTGAACCACTAAGAATGCTTTAAGTCTCTTCAACACAGGCGAGAAAGGTGTATCACAATTTACACCTGGATAATCATAGAGGGACTTGTCCCAGTCCTGCACAATATTACCTGGTTCTTGTTCACCACTTTCATACCTACAATATCCTTTGATACTTTCAGTAATTCTTTATAATAAAATAAGTCTCTTACAGAATCTCAGCCCCTCTGACTTGTTTTACTCTCACACACATTATATATATATTGTAGTCTTGCACCCATAAATCACTGTCCAAAACATCGCTTGTATTTGTTACTGTAAACGCTCCAAATATTGCGTTTGTGTGTGAAGCCCATATATATACTGCAGTTAACTTTGCTGCTTTTATTTATTTTTAAACCCTGAATGCTAGCAAAAATGAAGGAAGATTTACAATTTGGTATGTTTGAATATTGTTTGGGTTTTGTTAGCGCCACTGATATTGTAACATCTCGTAACATGGCTCTTGATATCCATATTTGTGCTCTCTGCAGTACTGGTTGGATTCTTGTAGATATGACTCTGGTGTTTGGAGAACCTGGATCCTTGTGTTCCATAGCCATGTATCCCTGTGCTCCTTGTTGTCTGTCATTGTCCTTGTGCTTGCTTTAGATTTTTTTTCTCTGTCCCCACATAAAAATATATTATTGCTTACTACACATTCTATTTCTTTATCTATAATTTTGTATCGGTGTTTTCACGTGTAGTTTTAGACGCTCGAGGGCGTTGTATTTTCTAGTTTGCAGCGTTGATTTGCACATCTCAGGGGTGGAAACACCTGCAGTCTTTATAAATGACATCGTCCCTGTCTTTATGTTATGCCTTACCTTTACCTTTCATGAGTTTCGAGAGTCTCACTACTCTCGGAGCCCAGCCATGGGTCTGGCTCGTCTGGTGTTTGCATGGTCAACCAGGCTGTTTGCTGCTGGTGGTCTGCCGACCCATATATCCATCACAGCCTGGTTGATCTGGCACCTAGTGAAGATACTTGTCTAATTTCCTCTTAAAAACTTCTACAGATGTCCCAGGAAATTTTCTGATATCTTCTGGTAAGATGTTGAAGAGTCTGGGACCCCTCAACGTTTAAACAGTGTTTCCTCATTGTACCCACCGCAACCCTGTTTTCATTTGGTTTATTTTGCACTTCCACCCATATCACTAACTCCAGTATGTTCTTATGGCAGTGGCAGATTTGGGACAATTCCTTCAAGTACTTTCCAGGTATATATATTATCCTCCACTCAATCGAGTATATACTTAAGACTCTGAGACGTTCCTGGTAATTTAAATGTTTCACTACAATAGCTGGGAATCATTGTTTTTGAAGTGTTTCACCTACGCGGTAGGAGGCGAAACTAATTTTAATCGTGTTCACCTACTGAAACTCCCTCTGATGTGAGAGTATTTATAACTTATTTCACATTTACAGAATTCCCTTGCATTGTGCTTCCACGTTTCACCAGTCTGACCTTTTACTGCGGGAGTTGCAGTTTTGTTTGCCTCGACGTGTTTGCAGTCTTCCGTCTATCTTGATCTGCTTGATCTGAATGTATTTTATTTTTGCGTATCACTACTTTGCATCACTGTGTCTGCCTCACTTGTACTGGTGTGAACACTGTTTCTATTCAATATGTATGTTATGCCTGCTCAGAGTTCCTTATATCTCATGCAAATCCAGCAGCACTTACCTTCCTCGATCTCACTGCCAGCTGAGGTGCTTATTCCAGCACAAAAGACATGTAACTTGTCTCTGCATCTCACGGTTTTTATTCACGATAGTCAGACAGCTGTTTATGCCTGATGTATCTTATAAAATAATTTTAAATGACAGATTTTATGTGGTGTTATGTTATTTCCCTCTCATTAAGTGTCAGGGGTCCCGGACTTGTCAACTCCCTCCCTTTGTGCATAAAGGTAATTATCAACTAACCTCTTGATGTCTTTAGGATGGAACTTTACAAGTTCCTCAAATCAGTTTTTGAAGAGACGGGCTGGGATTCGTACTCTGGACTACTTACGGCCAGCAGCAATAGCTTGGATGATCAAGTCTTCATCCACCAGAAGGCCTGTACTGGGACCGGGCCGCGGGGATGCTGACCCGATAACCATCTTCCAGATGTGGGAAAGGTATGGGAGTGTGAGGGCGAGTGGGTGTGGGAGGTGTGGAATTGTGAGGGACGAGTGTGTGGGGGTAGTGTGGTGAAGCATGGAGATAAGTGTGTGGGAGATGTGTGTGGGGGTAGTGTGGGAAAGGGTGTGTAGGGGTAGTGTAGGAGAGGGTGTGTGGATGTAGCGTGGGGAAGCATGGAGATGAGTTTGTGGAAATGGTGTGGGAGATGTGTGTGTGTGGGGGTAGTGTGAGAGATGTGTGTATGGGGGTAGTGTGGGAGAGGGTGTGTGGGGGGTAGTGTGGGAGAGGGTGTGTGGGGGTAGTGTAGGAGAGGGTGTGTGGGAGTAGCGTGGGGAAGCATGGAGATGAGTATGTGGAAGTGGTGTGGGAGATGTGTGTGGGGGGTAGTGTGGAAGAGGGTGTGTGGGGGTAATTTGGGAGAGGGTGTGTGGGGGCAGTGTGGGAGAGAGAGTGTGAGGGGTAGTGTAGGAGAGGGTGTGTGGGGGTAGTGTGGGGAAGCATGGAGATGAGTGTGTGGAAGTGGTGTGGGAAATGTGCGCGGGGGTAGTGTGGGAGAGGGTGTGTGGGGGTAGTGTGGGGAAAGTGATGGGGGGTCAGTGCGACCAACTTGTCATACTAGGGGTACCAACTTGTCATACTAAGAGTACCAGCTTCCTCCTCACCTCCGGACACAGCACTTTAAACCACTTAAAGTCTACTGACTCAGTACATCAGTAATATTATACCAGGGTAATGATGCTCAAATATATGAGGACAGAACTAAGTTATTTATTACACTATTAATGAAAGTATGGGGAATATGCAACTGTTGGTCAAGGATACTTGCAGGACGTTTCCGGGGGTCAACGCCCCAGCGGTCCTCTTCCACAGCAGGCCTCCCTTGGGTCAAGGCCTGATCAGCCAAGTTGTTACTGCTAGCCGCACGCCATGCAACGTAGAAACAAAAGCCTTTTTAGTCAGAAACTCATTTGAGAAACTTGTCAAGTTCCCTCTTTAAGACAGACAAGATGGTGATTTCCCTCATGCTCGAAAAGAGAGAGTTGAAGAGTCGGTGACTTCTGACACTCGTCGAGTTCTCTCAATGTACCAGTTACGCCCCTGCTTTTTAATGGAGGTATTTTGCGCCGGATGTCAAATCTCTTGATTTCATATAGAGTGATCTGGGTGTTCAGGTTTATGACCTTCCCCACACTCTTGCCCCCCTCCCCATACTTTCCTTACACTCACCTCCACACACTCCTACACCTCTCTTATACTCACCTCCACACACTCCTACACCTCTCTTACACTCACCTCCACCTCTCTTATACTCACCTCCACACGCTCCTACACCTCTCTTACGCTCACCACACGCTCCTACACTTCTCTTATACTCACCTCCACACACTCCTACACCTCTCTTACACTCACCTCCACACGCTCCTACACCTCTCTTATACTCACCTCCACACGTTCCTACACCTCTCTTATACTCACCTCCACACACTCCTACACCTCTCTTACACTTACCTCCACACGCTCCTACACCTCTATTATACTCACCTCCACACGTTCCTACACCTCTCTTACACTCACCTCCACACACTCCTACACCTCTCTTACACTCACCTCCACACGCTCCTACACCTCTCTTATACTCACCTCCACACGCCCCTACACCTCTCTTACGATCACCTCCACACGCTCCTACACTTCTCTTATACTCACCTCCACACGCTCCTACACCTCTCTTACACTCACCTCCACACGCTCCTACACCTCTCTTATACTCGCCTCCACACGCTCCTACACCTCTCTTATACTCACCTCCACACGCTCCTACACCTCTCTTACACTCACCTCCACACGCTCCTACACCTCTCTTACACTCACCTCCACACGCTCCTACACCTCTCTTACACTCACCTCCACACGCTCCTACACCTCTCTTACACTCCCCTCCATAGGCTCCTATACCTCTCTTATACTCACCTCCACACGCTCCTACACCTTTCTTACACTCGCCTCCACACGCTCCTACACCTCTCTTACACTCACCTCCACACGCTCCTACACCTCTCTTACACTCACCTCCACACGCTCCTACACCTCTCTTACGCTCACCTCCACACGCTCCTACACCTCTCTTACGCTCACCTCCACACGCTCCTACACCTCTCTTACGCTCACCTCCACACACTCCTACACCTCTCTTACGCTCACCTCCACACGCTCCTACACCTCTCTTACACTCACTTCCACACGCTCCTACACCTCTCTTACTCACTCCCATACATCCTCGACACCCCCTGTCCACACTGTCATAACATACTGGACTAAGAGTCATGGGAGAATGTGCAGAATGAACCCCGTGAAAGAAAGGAGCTCTGTGCGAAAAATAAGAGAACTCTGTATCAACATATACGGTCCCAGACTTTTTAAAATGTTGCCAGAAGATATCAGAAACACTTCTGGAAGAAATGTAAAAGTTTTTAGGAAGAAACTAGACAATTTCCTTGGCCAAGTGCCGGATCAGCCAAGTTGTGACTGATATGTGGACCAGCGGGCTGCCAGCAGCAACAGTCTGAATGACCAGGCAAGCAACAGACAAACCTGGCTGAGTGCAAAGCTTCGAGAATAGGAAAACTGTCGATAAATATCAATGGTATATCAAAAGTAAGGTAAAATTAACGTCAGTTTTACCCCCAGAAGAATGCCAGTTGCGTCACACTCTCTGCAAGCACATTGTAGACAATTCCCCAATGATGGGCTTTGAATCACAAATACATTAGACATTGTTACCAGGATGAGTGCTCGGTGACACTTGGTTCCTGTTTCTGGTTTCTGTTCCTGGTTCCTGCTCCATCACACATGCACGCTAGCTCAGCCCACCGAGCTAGCGTACATGAGTACGTAGGTACGTAGATATTGCTAGGTTCCATAACTCAGTGGTGTAGCCCTAGCCCTATACCAACACCGACAGGCGTTAAGGCCTTGCTAGTCTTGCACGAATTAAGGACTGTAGTTCATTTAATGAAAAAGGTGGGAAAACGGACTTTACCTTGTCTCCAAGTATAACATTACCTGGGATCCTGGTGCCTTGCGCTGGTGGGTGGCATTAGGAGACCTCAATAGATTTGTGACCTGTTTAATAATAAGATCTGTTGCTCTATCTGAATGTCATCAGATAATTATAGTCGATACTTAGCACACACATCAAGTAATGTCTTCAACATCAAGTGCCTGTTCTTAGAGTGTGGATTTTGGCTTAGGTCCATAAAAGCTACTGATCACACTTAAATGAGTCTCAGTGCTTAAATCAATGACCTAGAGAGACATTAGAGCTGACGATAAATAGAGGTGTTGGGTCTTCTCTCATTAATAAGCTCAGGGAGATGTATTAAATTAATCCGGCTGCCTGATTTGAGAAATCACGACTGACCATGGGTTCTCTCTGGTTCCTCAACCAAGACTGCCCTAATGACATTCAAACACGGCCTGCCCAGCTTACACTGAGTGGCCCAACTCGGGGCACTGTTGCCAGACGGTTGGCAATGGTGAGTGTTAATCAGTCACTCTTAGTACGGCAGAGCATTGTCTCTCAGAACACTGTCCAGGTAGATCCCTGGTTTTACAGTCATTCTTCTTGACCCTAAACTTACAGTTGTTCTCCTAACTCCCCCCCCCCCCCCCGAAGAAGAGGAGTAAGGGAGAACAGCTGGCAATCCTTCCCAATCTCTGACCTTGCAACTATCCCTCCTAATTTCTGACCTTGTAACTTATCCCTCCTAATCTCTGACCTTGTAACTATCCCTCCTAATCTCTGACCTTGTACCTATCCCTCTTAATCTCTAACCTTGTACCTATCCTTCCTAATCTCTGACCTTGCAACTATCCCTCCTAATCTCTGACCTTGCAACTATCTTCCCTAACCTCTATCTCTGCAGCTATCCTCCCTGACCCCTGACATTACAGCTCACTGATCTTCTACACCGTTGGCTTTTTATCTCCCCTCGACTAGGTCTCATCCTGTCTTTGTTGACTTTCGCTTGTGCTTTAATCATGCTGCTGTAGCCAGAGCAACTGCCGTGGCTTGAAGCCAAGATCAAGCACTTCAGCACAAACCACATGCTATGTAATTTCCTTTCGCTACTCGGAGATCGTCTGATGCCAGCACAGTAAATTCAATCCGTTTCTGGTGCTCAGGAACTGGCTGGCGTGCATGGATTTGTGATGATTCAACCCACTGATAACGTAATGTTGTGTCTTATGCTTTGTTTCACGAACTGGTTACCCTATACTACCTTGTGATCATTATATTTGTGCCTTACCTGTGACTGGTTTCGAGGGCACTTCTACTCCCCACAGTCATCCCTGAGGCTTGGCTGTTCTAATGCCTGCCATGGTCAACCAGGCTGTGCTAGTGGCCCGCAGGTCGACAAAACCCTGCTGATCCAGCACTTTTGTAGAAGGAAGCTGTTCAACTAATTCCTGTAATTTTTTTTTTTGTTCCGAAATAATATTGATATCTGCTGGTTATTTATTGAAGAGTCTTGGCCACGGATGACACTACGGTAAGTTATGGTGGTGTGTAGACTGGGAACTATGCCGCCAATTATTTTCCATAAATAAATAAATAAATATATATGTGTGTGTGTGTGTGTGTTGCTTTTTATTTCAGACAGAGTTCTATGTTCCTTAATAAATTCTCAATAGTTTGCATATTTTAATGATTCCAAGCGGGCAGTAAAAAACAGCTGTATATTTTCTAGCTAATGCTATCTCTTATGCTTTGAAATGCGATCTGAGCATAAAAAATTATTCAAATCACGACAGTACAAATTATTGGAAAAAAATACCATCACTGGTATTGCTTCTCTTGTTTCGAAAATTCTCGATGTTCTACTGTCAGGACATGTTCAAGAAAGTCGAACATGTCCATCCCAGTGGGGAAAGAGAGAGGAGGAAGAGGTGATGCAGAGTACATATGCCAAATGCTACCTTGAAGTTCAGGTGGCACTTGCAATGTAAAACCTTGAGACATCAGTTGTTTACTGGGTCTCAGATCTTTAAGTTTTTTTTTTAATTCGCCGGTACTTTTTATAAATGTCATAATTACCAACGTTCTGATATACTGAGAGCAATCAACTAACATTCAACACTGCCAACAGTCTGGCAAGAATATCTAGAATTGGGCCGCCAAATGAAGGCTGGGCAGCCCGTGTTTGAATGCCTTGAGAGTAGGGTTATCTTGTTCAAGGATCTAGGTAACATACCATGGTCGCCAATCCTGACTCCTTAGCTAAAGAACCCGATTATATTTATGTTGGTAGAATTACCGACAATATGTACAGTAAAAGGACACAAGTGCAACTAATGTGACATTTTATTGTGGTAACGTTTCGCTCTCCAGAAGCTTTGTCAAGCCGTTACAAACAGTACATGGACACAGAGGGTATATATAGGCACAAAGTGAGGTGTAATACTAGTGATAGTAGTAGTAGTAGTAGTGACATAAGTTGTAGTAGTAGTAATACAATATGGTAGAATAATTAACCTACACATGAGTAAAAGGATATAAAAGCATAAAAATAGGTTAGACAAATATTTCTATTGGAGGCTGGATAGAGAAGGTCTGTTTCAGTGTTCATTCTCTGTAATGTGCTTGTGTAGTATTAACAGGAGAGACTATGTGATGGCAGGGTTTACTGTTTTCAGGAAGATTCTTGCTAAGACTTCAGAGATGGTGAAGCTGCCTTTGTTTTGTTTAATTGTATTAGAAACAGCTATTAGTGAAGATTCAAGGCACTTGTGTCTGCGGAAATTAGTTTCTTTGATCACTAATTGGGCGTCCCTGAATTTCATGAGATGATAGGTGGGATTTCGGTGTTGTACGCAGGCGTTGTTCAAGTTATCGTTCCTACATGCATGAATGTGTTCATTGAGGCGGGTTTCGAGGTTTCTTGCTGTTTCACCTACATAAATCTTGTCACAGCCTCCACAGGGTATAGTGTCAACCCCTGCGTTGACTGGTTCATGGTGCTTGGATTTTGTCCTGGTTAGATCCTTTATTGAAGTGCTGGAAGCGATGGCGACTCTGGTGTTAGCTTGTGAAAGTACTTTAGAAATGTTCAGTGCAACCTGGCAGTTGGGAAGAATTATAACTTTGTTAAGAGTGGTGTTGATGCGTGGAGAATTATGATCTGAAGAGCTCTTTTCTTGCAATCTTTGATGAAAAAGGAAGGAAAATGTAAATCAGTAAAGGTTTGGTGAATGTATGTACATTCATCATCAAGAAACTCAGGACAAAAATTTGGAATGCCTCTTTTGGTCTTAATTAAAAGGACACAAGTGCAACTAATGTGACATTTTATTGTGACAACGTTTCGCTCTCAAGGAGCTTGACAAAGCTCCTGGAACAATACTCTTCTCCAGACTGAGGGACTGACCACCTCAAAACTTCAAGGGTGATAGACTGATTACATGGTCTTCAAGTCTCTTCTGCTTCTATCAACTTTTCTGTACTCGGCTGAAGAAGCCTACTGTGTAGGCGAAACGTTTCGAAATAAAGCTACCTAACTGTTGCATATGTGTCTTACCTAACAACCTGTCGGTATTTTATACCATTTTAATAGGTCATAAGTTAACTGACGCCGTGTCCTGAGGCACCACACAGTTCACACCCGGGGAGTATGCGAAGCTTTCTTAACTTCAATAGACTGAGCATCATAATTTGTGTAAGGCAAGTAGGAACATATTTAAAGTACAAAGGTGTTGGTAATAGGACTGATGAAAAATCATCAAGTTCTGGAGCCTGTCAAAGTGTTTAATATCAAGCGTGGTGTTAAGCATGGTGTATCCACCCTTCATGTCATGCCCACTGATCAAGTGCACATGAGCGATGGATCATTTATCCTGGTAATGGATCCAGGAACCAGGTGTTACCTAGTATTTCATCCTGGTAAGTGTAATAATGTCCAGTGAATTTGTGATTTACAGTCCATTGTCGAGGACGTGTCCACCAGATGTTTGGTGGCATTTCTCATGGTGGAAGACCGCTGGAGTACAGCAGTACTCCATCCTAGAGAAGTCCCTTGTTCTCTCTAAGCCGGAGTACTGCTGTACGCTAAGAACTCCATTCAAGGCAGGTGGAATTGCAGACCTGGAGAATATGCAAAGAACCTTCGCTGCCCACACAGATTTAAAGTACCTAAATTACTGGGAACGTTGGAAGTCTCTTGATCTGTATACCTTGGAACACAGGCGAGAGAGTTGCATTATAATCTGTACCTGGAAAATTCTAAAGGAATGGTCCCAAATCTGAACACACAAATCATTTCCCAGGAAAGTACAAGGGTTAACAGACGGTGCAAAATACACCCAATGAAAAGCTTGGAAAACTTAATAAGAGTAAAGGGGCCAAGACTTTTCAGCGTCCTTCCTTCTTACATAAGGGGATTACTAACACCCCTGGCTGTCTTTAAAAACGAACTTGACAAGTTTATCAAATCAGTGCCTGGTGAGCGGGGATGTGCTGTTTATGATAGACTTGGTGCAGCTAGCACCAACAACCTGGCTCTTCGTGCAGGAATCTTCTGGCAGGGCCGCACCACTCTGCCACCACTCTAGATAAGAACAACAGGAACTACAGTATGCTGAATTAAACATAAGAATTAACAATTGGGCGTCCACACTGCAAATTATATTGTTTGCCATCCTAATGGCATTAAAGTTCACTTGTGACACCGAGTTTGACTAAAATTATTACTGATTCTGACATCACTAAAGGCTCATGATTCACGTAATGCCTATCAACATGCTCACTGGAGAAGTTAATGTACAATTTTTATGGATTCATAACACACTGAACTACCCCTTCATGATAAAATTGATAAGTTAGCCAAAGAAAGTACCCTGAAGAAAAAATGTAGAATATAACTTTATTATGAATGAGTCTAGCATTAGGCAAAATATTAGGTGAGAAGTAAATAGTGAAACTGAATGTGTTAAGAACTCAGATGTAAACCTGAGTACATCTATCACTCACTACGATAACAAGAGCGTACATAATTACGTTTATGGAACAACATACAAGGTGAACAGACTGACTAATGTTGTAGTAGCCAGGATTAGGCTTGGTCACAAGTACTTCTGGCAATTTGGCAGACACACAGTTGATCAAACTAAATACAAAGTATGGTCACTTTCTTGAACACTACGTGCTTAAATGTCCACTTAATCAGGAATATAAAAATAGACAGTATTGCAAGATATTAAAGAAAACAAGATGCCGACATTAAGAAAATTTCTTAAATCTGGTTGCAACAGATAAGCGAACTGTTGATATAAATCAAAATGTAATCTTGTTAATCTTATTTTGGGGCCTAGTTCCTAGGCCCTTTGTGTATCCACATACTTTTGTGCTACTACACACAGGATGGATATGGGGTGCACAATAAACTAGCCACTTCGGCGGCAAAATCTAACCTTCTTCATGTTGTGTAATATAGCCTATATGCTCTAATATACTGTGCCCTTTCTGAAGTTTTATTCCTCCCATACCTACGCAGTTTTGATCAAGTTTTCTTCATTTCCCCATTGGAAGACTGAGAACTTTTTTTCTCTCTTTTACTGAAGTGACTTTCATACTTATTTGTATATCTTTGTCTATATATTATATGAGGACGAGAAGTGGTAATGGTGCTAGGAACCCAGTACTAAGGTTGTTTGGCGTTTCAAAACCCTATGAAATATTCTTACGATACACGAATAACCCGCACATAAAAGAGAGAAGCTTACGACGACGTTTCGGTCCGACTTGGACCAGTGTGACTTTGTAAATGGTCCAAGTCGGACCGAAACGTCGTCGTAAGCTTCTCTCTTTTATGTGCGGGTTATTTGTGTATCGTTCCAGTCACGGTATTGTGCCTTTTTTTGTTATTCTTACGATATGTGATATTAGTGTTATTGGTATGCATCTTCTGCTTCTCTTTTCTGAAGTTTGGCTATGTCTGCGCTTTATAAGGTCTCTGAGATGTCTCTAAAGAACACCAATTATTCTTGCTAATGGTGCCTTGAGCTTCATAAATAACGCACTTTAGGAATCAGACACCCAGGTGCTGCGTAAGTGATTATGTTCATTTCATTTTAGCCCACCTTACGTTTGTAAGGTGGGCTAAAATTAATTAAACCTATCTGGATCTTCAACACTGATTGATGCTGTTCTTTAAGGATTTCCTTATTTCGTCGTCACTGGTGTATGAATCTCCTTTAAGTAATGGTCCAATATCTGAATTTTGCATTATTCCAATTTCTTGAATGTTTTATGTTCCTTTGGTGCTTCTTTTGTCTATTATGAATGCTTCAGTTTCTGTTTTATATCTTCAAATGTGATAGGTGCTGTTTATTAATAATTCAGTCACTTGTCCTCTTCTACGCTCTAACTCCTTGTATAATCTTCGTTTAGGCTTTTATTAGGGGATATATTTTCTGCAGACCTTGTATGTTCATTCTGGGTTGCCAAGTGTTAGATTGGTTTAAGAGTGCTTTAGACACTTTCCAAGGAATATTTGAACGTTCCCTCACCATTTTTTTTAACACTCCGGCAGTCTTCCACCAAGGTACGATGACCTGACAAAGAAAAAAACACTTTCACTGTCACTCATTCAGTCTCCAACTTGCTAACATGACAGTTCAGATGGATCTCCAAACCGCAACACCCCCACCCCTCCTTCAGGGTGCAAGCATTCTACTTCACACCTTCAGTACTCAAGTCCGGCTAACAAGTTTCCATGCATCTCTTCATAAATATTACCTCGCTCACATTCCAACAGCACTTCATAAAAACCACAAACCTCCACTCCTGTCTAACACACTCACAAAAGCCTATTCCAAAGCTCCTTTACCCCCCTCCCTTCAACCTTTCTCAGGACGACCCCTATCCTCCTTCCCTCCTCCCCAGAGTTATACACCCTTCTAGTCATCCTATTTTACTCCATCTCTAAATGTTCAAACTACCTAAACAACCTTTTCTCAGTCCACTACCTAAAATCTACCTGACCAGGCCTCCCAGTGGATCGGGGCCTGATAAACCACGTTGTTACGTTGTTAACGGCTAGCAGTAACTTTTGGCAACTCTACACTTTCTCCTAATCTCCAAACCCCGAATTTTGTGCATAATATTCACACCTCACATTCTCTACTACCTCCAATCTCCTCACTATAACATTCAAAAATCATGCTTCACACCCATACAACAGTCTTGGTACCACTATGGTACATTTCCCGTTTGCCTTCAAGGATAAAGTTCTTTGTTTCCACAGATGCAGCAATGCTACACCCACATTTTTTTCCTTCATCAGTTCTATGGTTCACTTCATCTCTCACACAACCATCAGCAGACAAGTTCACTCTCAGATATGTGAACACACACTGTCCCTTCATACTCCCTCCTCCCACTCTGATATTAAGCCTCTTATTGCCAGCGTGTCTTCCCACGTTGATGCCTATATCGTAACTGGTCATTCCCACGGGTGGTGCCGGGATTTAAACTCATGCCGGTGAACGTCGCTGACCTATCAGCGACTCAAACTTAATCGTCACATTCCGATGAGATGACACTAGGTAATTGTATCCTACTTACCATAACACTGACATGACTTACCATTGACAATCCTACTCTGTCTTACCTATAATTCTTTTAATAATTATACCATACTCTACTTGGTATACTAAACAGGCTTTATTGCATATAATTCTTACAAACTCTTATATCTTCTTCCTTATACTAAGGAACTAAACACATTCCCTGTTAATCCATAGGTACTTTCTCCCCTTTCATAAGTTGAACAAATACGCTAACCACTCCAAAACTACATCCTCACTTACTTTTAACATTTCTCTCTTAGAGTCCATCTATTCCAGCTGTTTTACCCCCTTTCTACCCACTGCCTCACGCACCTTCCCTACACTCATATCTGGCTCTTCTTCACTCCTGAGGCATGTTATACCTCCCTGCCCAATGTAAGAAATCGCTGTCTCCCTCTCTTCATCAACATTCAACAATTCTTCAAAATATTCCTCTATCTTTCTTGTACCTCCGCTTCTCCATCTAATGGCTCCCTCATTTCTTTTAAACTGTTAAATTCATTTCTTTCTTAGGTTTTCTCGAGTTACTGATCTCACTCCATATTTTTTTTCTCGGCAAAATGTTGATAAAACCTCTTCCACTCTCTCACTAGCTTTCCTTTTGCATTCCTTCACCATAAGATATGTTCAAATTTTCCGTGAATTATCTAATGCCTCACTAATTTGGTTTCTATATTGATAACACTATTTTCACTAAGGCTTTATTTGCAGTTGGAGTTTCATTTCTAACTTTAACTCCCAAAATTTTCGAGCAATCATGAGTAATGTAACACCGTGATCTGTGATCAATTCCTTTATTAAACAATAAAACACAAATATCGTGTATGTAACTTACACAACTCAAATAAATTAGAAGATCTTTAGGTCCGTTTATGATCATTATTAAGTCGACTTGACACGAGTCAAGTGCGGCCAGAAAGATTCTGTATCTATCGTAATGCATGTACTAATTGTTAATGTGTAGCATACTAACTCCTTGTAAATGTTAAAAAAATCTGTATGGAATAAAAAGTGTCCTAAAAAGGAGCCTTTTAATAGTATACTAATGAGGAAGCAATAAACACGTATGTCAAACAGGCCCAGGGAAATACCTGGAGGGGGGTTCAGGGGTCAACGCCCCCACCGCTCGGCCTTAGACCAGGCCTCATGGTGGATCAAGATCTGATCAACCAGGCTGTTACTGCTGGTCGCACGCAAACTGACGTACGAACCACAGCCCGATTGGTCAAGTACTGACCAGTCAGGTACTGACCAATCATATTTAATATGGGGAGAGGGAGGGACACCTCCGATCCCTTCAGCAGCATCCAGCCAGTCTTCTTTAATTAATTAAACACTACGTCAACCACAGTATTGCAGCCGAGATGAAGTCAAAACCTTTGATGGATTTCGAGAGTTTTCCTACTCTCAAAGCCCGACCCTGGGCCAGGTTTGTTTGGTGCTTTGCCTGGTCAGCCAGGCTTGTCTGGGCTCGAGATACAAGGAACTGGCGCTACACTCCCCTTTTTGGATTAAATGTGATTACCTCCTATTCTCCAGGAGCTGCATGACCTCCACGAGATTATCAATTTCCGATAATAATAATAATAATAAACAGTTTCTACTGTCCCGTAACTACATCTCTCAGCCTGACAACTTTCTTTTTTTTTTCGTAATTTAGTCGTGGGATAAACAAGGCCAATGTCAAAGCTTTCACAATAATTCAAGTGACAAAAATGGCTACATACACTTAGGCTCACTTAAGTAATATATTCGTAGGATCTAGATGTAAAAGTCACATTTGATGCAGCTTGCAGAACAAGTGGAGATATCTTAAATAACACAGATCCAAACCAGTGCCTTGAAAGGATCAACTTCCTTGCAGCTGAAGCATGTTCAAGGCATATTCTCCTAAGAAAGAAGAGCAAGAGTAAACTGGAGAAAGACGCTCCCTCTACAGAAGACGACGAAGAATCACTGAGCTCCTCAAGAACGCTATATTATCTGATACACGGAAGGAAGCGCTGACCAGGAAAGTGTAAAGTATCGAACTTAAGTTAAAGGACTCTTACAGGAACCAGGAGAGACAGGAGGAGCTTAAAGCGATCAGTGAAATTTCAGAAATTCGAAATATTTCTTTTCATATGAGAAAAACAAGGCAAATACCACATCTAGTATCGGGCTCTTACTCAGACAGGATGGGATTTACACAGATGACAACAAGGAAATGTGAGAGATACTGAAATCCCAGTACGACTCTGTGTTTAGTGAGCCACTAATCAGTCTGAGGGTCGACAATCCAAATGATGTCTTAATGAATGAGCCTCAAAACTCCATCAATGTATGCCGATTTCCAACATTACGCTAACTCCGATAAACTTTGAAAAAGCCACTGACAACATGCCCATGCACTCAGCCCCGGGCCCAGACTCGTGGAACTCTGTGTTCATTAAGAACTGCAAGAAACCCTTTTTACGTGCCCTAAGTATACTATGGAGAAGGAGCTTAGACATAGGTGAAATTCCAGTCACTTAAAACAATGGATGTAGCCCCACTCCATAAAGGTGGCAGCAAAGCATAAGCAAAGAACCAAAGACCAATAGCTCTAACGTCCCATATCATAAAAATCTTTGAGTGCTAAGAAGCATGATTGCAAACCACTTAGATTCCCAAAAACTGCACAATCTAGGGCAACATGTGTTCAGAGCAGGTCGCTCCTGCCTCTCACAACTATTGGATCACTATGATATGGTCTTGGATACACTGAAAGAAAATCAGAATGCAGATGTAATATACACAGACTTTGCAAAAGCCTTTGACAAGTGCGATCATGGCGCAATAGCGCACAAAATACGTGCTAAAGGAATAACTGGCAAAGTGGGGAGATGGATCTTCAACTTTCCAACCAATCGAACACAAAGAGTAGTGGTCAACAGAAGCTGCCGTTGTGAAAAGCTCTATTCCACAAAGCACAGTACTCGCCTCTATCCTGTCCCTCATCCTCATATCAGACATGGAGATGTAATCCACACACCGTGTCATCTTTTGCAGACGATACTAGGATCTGCACGAGACTGTCATCTATTGAGGACAAGATTAACCTCCAAGAAGATATAAACCAGTTTTCCAATGAGCAACGGAAAACAATATGATGTTCAATGAGGACAAATTCCAACTACTCCGTTATGGACAACTGGAGGAGATAATAACTAGAACAGAGTATACTACAATCTGTGATCATACAATAAAGCGGAAAAATAATGTGAGGGGCCTGGGAGTGGTAATGTCTGAGGATCTCACTTTCAAGGATCACAACAGTGCAAAGATCACAGCTGCAAAGAAAATGATAGGATGGATAATGAGAACGTTCAAAACAAGAGATGCCAAGCCAATGATGATACTTTTCAACCTTTACTGCGCATATAAATTCCATCAAACACCTCAACTACTGGGAACGCTTGGAAGCACTTGACTTGTACTCGCTGGAACGCAGGCGAGAGACAGATATCATAATCAACACTTAGAAAATTCTAGAAAGAATGGTCCCGAATTTGCACACACAAATCACTGCCTACGAAAGTAAAAGACTGGGCAGGCGGTGCAAAATACCCCCAATGAAAAGTAGGGGCGTCATTGGTACACATAAGTGTCCGGGGCCCAAGACTGTTCAACAGCCTCCCACCAAGTATAAGGAGAATTACCAGTAGGCCCCTGGCTGCCTTCAAGAGGGAGCTGGACAGATACTTAAAGTCGGTGCCGGAGCAGCCGGGCTCTGGTTCGTACGTTGGACTACGTGCGGCCAGCAATAAAAGCCTGGTTCATCAGGCCCTGATTCACCGGGAGGCCTGACCATGGACCGGGCCGGGGGCGTTGATCCCCGGAATACCCTCCGGGTAGTGTCTCCTGATACAGTTCTTAGACTTGGAGGATGATACGTTCAGTGGTTAAGCATCCGATTACTTACCCTACCTAGGTTTTCACCCCCATTATAAAAAAAAAAAACAGGATCCTACATGGTAGATTCCAAGGATGATTTCCACCGATTTACACAATAACAGTATCTTTGCTGCCAGACGTTAGTGACTGATGTTCTACTGTAGCAGCCAGGCTTACGACTATTAACCAGTACTTCTGGTAGTTTGTCATGCACACTAGTGATGCTCCAACTAAATTCTAAGTATGTAGGTATCTTTTATGGTCACTCTCGTCAGCGCCATGTGCTTGCTTGTCCACTTATTGAAGAGTATAATACATATATACTATGATAAACTATGTGACATGTTACACTATTTTACTGAGAATAAGATATACCTTTCAAGAGCTCCGATAGTTTCTCTTTACTCCTGGAGCCCGGAGCCTGGTGCTTGCCTGGTCAACCAGATTGTTGTTGCTGGTGACCCGCTAACCCATACATCTTTCACAACCTGGTTGATCTGGCACCTGGTGAAGATACTTGTCCAATTTCCTTTTGAAAACTTCTACACTTGTACGAGCAGTGTTCCTGATATCTTTTGGTAAGATGTTAAATAGTCTGGGGCCAAGGATGGTGATACAGTATTATTTTATTGTGGTCACTGTACCCATGCTTTTCACTGGGTTTATTTTTCACTTCTTCCCCTATGCCTCACTCCAGTATGTCTTAAGCAAGTATCCCAAATTTGCTTGTAACAGATAAAACATAAAATGTAGGTATATATCCTGACAAGTCTTGACCATGACCAGGCTGCCGGAGTAGGAAAACTCTTGAAACGATCGCAGGTATATCACAGTTAACCCCTTTTGGTGCCTAGTCCCTAGACCTTCTGTATGTCCACGTGCTCTTGCCATACAGTCCACTGGATAGATATGGAGTGAACCCTTAACTAGCCGCTACCCTGGTGTTTACCTGGAGTCGCTTCCGGAGGCCACAGACCCTTAGCCCGGTCCCAGACCAGCCTTCCTGGTTGCTGGCCTGATCGATCAAGCTGTTAGTGCCCGCCGCCCGCAATCCAACGGTTTATCAGGATATGTTTTAAGGAACTTGTCGAGTTTCCTCTTGAAAATAACCAGGTAAAATATAAATATAATGTAGTCTATTTATATAAAAGATAATTAATGTTGAACTGAAATAATCGAACCAAAACTAACTTAAAGTAACTAATATTAAAGTCTTTCCTTAGTTGTTGCAGAAACTGATGAACATGTTGTTTTGGAGGATATGTTCATTACAGAAATAACTGACAACTGTGAAGAATTTCTTCTTATATTCATACCTCGTATCCAAATCCCATGTCCCGTCCAATATAAGGCTCCCCTCCCTACCCTGTCGCCAAAGTTGGTTCTCAGGCAGCATTTTGGCCGCTTCAATAACGGCAGCCGCTCCCTTCCTCATTTGCATAACTCTCCGCTGTCAGCGGTGGCTACGAAGAACAGGAGGGGGATGGAAATGGGGAAGGATGAGAAAGAGGGAGAAGAGGAGAGAGGAAGGGAAGTTAGAAAGAATAAAAAAAAAGGAGGGGAGGGGGAGAAGAGGAGGCTGGTTGAACGGTACCATCCTCCGTCACTCAACCGACACCAACAACCATGATAACATCCCCTTCTTGACGGCTCATATCCACATTTTTTTTTTTTACCGAGCCTTTAAAGGGGCAGAAGATGGGCTTTTCTTGCGTGTCCAAGAAACTCAGAGAACGTCTCGCATAACCTGCTCACCACAGTGCCACCCTAACATTGTCATCTTAACAGTACTAACAGTGCCACCCTAACAGTGCCACTCTAACACAGTGCCACCCTAAAACATCGTCTTTCAAAACTCTTTCTGCCTGAAGTACACATGCATGCTAGTTTTCTTTCTGTAACCCATTAGCTACAACAAAATCTTGGCCACATCATCGTACAATGCTTCCTATTTTCATAACCTGGCCATGACCAAGCTCACTTGAGACCTTGTCTGTATCTTTCATATACCTTTGATGAGTTTCGAGAGTTTTCCTACTCCCGGAGTCCGATCTTAGGCCAAGTTCACCTGGTGCTTGACTGGTCAACCAGGCTGTTGCTGCTAGAGGTCTGTTGGCCGATATAGCCATCAGAGCCTAGCTGAACTGGTACTTGATGGAGATACTTGTCCGGTTTCTTCTTAAAGACGTCTACACTTGCCCCAGCAGTGTTTCTGATATCTTCTAGTGAGAGGATGAATAGATTGGGACCACGGATGTTGATACGATGTTCTCTTGTTGTGCCCCTGGCGCTCTTATTGGTCGGCTTACAAGTATAATGACTAAATTCTGTGGTGGTCTCTTCAGGGTTGGGGGAGGGCGACATCTTGAAGCTGAAGAATTCTTGATATAAGGAACTGGAATTACTTTCCGCTTATGGAATCAAACCTGATTACCTATTTTACCACATCCTGTATAACTTCTAAGTGTCATGAATAATAGTATAATCATATATATTTTTTTCCTTTTCTCCCTTGCTATCGTAAACAGTCAAACTGCCACACTTAATTAAGTTAATAAACAACAACTGTGTCTGTTTGATAGTTTATGTAACTGGGATACATTATTCTTTTAAAGCTTGTACAATCCATGAGAAACATTTCCGCTGATGTCACCTCAACTGTAACCACCACTGATGTCACCTGCATTGATATCACCACTGATGTCACCTGCACTGATATCACCATCACTGATGTCACCACCACTGATGTCACCGCCACTGAAGCCACCACCCCTGAAGCCACCTCCACTGATGTCCCCCTCCACTGATGCCACTACTGATGTTACCTTCACTGAGGCCGCCACCACCGAAGCCACCACCACTGAAGCCACTACCACTGAAGTCACTACCACTGAAGTCACTACCACTGAAGCCACCACCACTGATGCCACTACTGATGTTACCTTCACTGAGGCCGCCACCACCGAAGCCACCACCACTGAAGCCACTACCACTGAAGTCACTACCACTGAAGTCACTACCACTGAAGCCACCACCACTGAAGCCACTACCACTGAAGCCACTACCACTGAAGCCACCACTGAAGCCACCACCACTGAAGGCACTACCACTGAAGCCACCACCACTGAAGGCACTACCACTGAAGCCACTACCACTGAAGCCACTACCACTGAAGCCACTACCACTGAAGCCACCACCACTGAAGCCACTACCACTGAAGCCACCACCCCTGAAGCCACCTCCACTGATGTTCCCCTCCACTGATGTCACCTCCACTGAAGCCACCACCACTGATGCCACTACTGACGTTACCTTCACTGAAGCCTCCACCACCGAAGCCACCACCACTGAAGCCACTACCACTGAAGCCACCACCACTGAAGCCGCCACCACTGAAGCCACCACCACTGAAGCCGCCACCACTGAAGCCACCACCACTGAAACCGCCACCACTGAAGCCACCACCACTGAAGCCGCCACCACTGAAGCCACCACCACTGAAGCCGCCACCACTGAAGCCACCACCACTGAAGCCACTACCACTGAAGCCACCACCACTGAAGCCGCCACCACTGAAGCCACCACCACTGAAGCCGCCACCACTGAAGCCACCACCACTGAAGCCGCCACCACTGAAGCCACCACCACTGAAGCCACTACCACTGAAGCCACCACCACTGAAGCCGCCACCACTGAAGCCACCACCACTGAAGCCACCACCACTGTAGCCGCCACCACTGAAGCCACCACCACTGAAGCCACCACCACTGAAGCCACCACCACTGAAGCCGCCACCACTGAAGCCACCACCACTGAAGCCACCACCACTGAAGCCACCACCACTGAAGCCACCACCACTGAAGCCACTACCACTGAAGCCACCACCACTGAAGCCACCACCACTGAAGCCACCACCACTGAAGCCACCACCACTGAAGCCACCACCACTGAAGCCACCACCACTGAAGCCACCACCACTGAAGCCGCCACCACTGAAGCCACCACCACTGAAGCCACTACCACTGAAGCCACCACCACTGAAGCCGCCACCACTGAAGCCACCACCACTGAAGCCGCCACCACTGAAGCCACCACCACTGAAGCCGCCACCACTGAAGCCACCACCACTGAAGCCACTACCACTGAAGCCACCACCACTGAAGCCGCCACCACTGAAGCCACCACCACTGAAGCCACCACCACTGAAGCCGCCACCACTGAAGCCACCACCACTGAAGCCACCACCACTGAAGCCACCACCACTGAAGCCGCCACCACTGAAGCCACCACCACTGAAGCCACCACCACTGAAGCCACCACCACTGAAGCCACCACCACTGAAGCCACTACCACTGAAGCCACCACCACTGAAGCCACCACCACTGAAGCCACCACCACTGAAGCCACTACCACTGAAGCCACCACCACTGAAGCCACCACCACTGAAGCCACCACCACTGAAGCCACCACCACTGAAGCCGCCACCACTGAAGCCACCACCTTGTCGTGGACACTGCTAGAGAGCAGTACATGCTCACACATAGATAAAAGGTAAACACTGATGAGTCACAACGACATTAATAATTAGTTTCTTTTAGTATTAAAGTAGCAAGGGAAGTGGACTGAACAGGATGCAAAAATGGTCTACCTACCAGTCGTCTTTTGATGATTCGGTGTGTCATCGCTTCCTCAGCCCGGTCCCAGACCACTCCTCCTGACTGATGACCTGATCAGTCAGGACAATCTACCTACTGCTGCTAGCAGTACGATGCCCAGCGTAGTTTATCTGCCTGTAGTCGATCCTTGGGATCATTGTCCCCATGATCCGGTCCAAGATCAGACTTCCTGGTTGATGTCTGATCAATGAGACTGTTGGTACTAGCAATCCAACGTAGATATCATGGGAACTTGATGAACTTATTAACGCCCCCGCCCCCCCCCAAAAAAAACTGAAAAGTTCAATACCTGGAATATATCTGGAAAGGGTTACGGGGGTCAACGCCCCCGCGGCTCGGTCTGAGACCAGACCTCGTGGTGGATCAGGGTCTGACCAACCAGGCTGTTACTGCTGGTCGCACGCAAACTGACGTATAAACCACAGCCCGGCTAGTCCAGCGCCTTCTTAAAGACAGTCAGGGATCTATTGGTAATTCCCTTTATGTATGCTGGGAGGAAGTTGAACACTCTTGGGCCCCTGACACTTACTGTGTTGTAAAAGTGTACTCGTGGCGCCCCTGCTTTTCACTGGTTGAATGCTGCATCTCCTGCCCAGTTTTTTCGTTCATAGGGAGTGATTTTCGTGTGCAAGTTTGGTACTAATCCCTCTAGGATTTTCCAAGTGTTTATTATCATGTATCTCTCTCGCGAGAGAGATAAAAAAAAAAATATACCCATATTCATACGTATTCAGTTTCGGGGGCTATGGTCCTAGAGGTCCTCTCCCAGACCAGACCTTCTGATTGCTGGCCTGATCGAACAAGCTGCTGGTGCCAACCGCACGCATACCAACGCATACACCACAGCCCGCTTGAACAGACGCTGAATTGAGGATCTGGGCTGCAGGAGCGACGTCCCATGGAATCAACAACAAGGCTTGAGAGATCAGAAACTAGTAATGGCAGCCTACAAAGCTTAAAGGGCACGTAAGTTCCCAGTCTTCCAATAACATGTTCATTTTTCCACTATACTCTATCTTGTCCATAATTACTATCGCATTTACTTTGTCTGTTTCGTAAGGTGAAGTCCAGGATCTTCCCTTAACTCACGGTATAATTTAACAAATGTTTGAGGAAGCTATGCTCAGACCTCTGCAACCGACACACGAACCACAGCCCGGCGGATCAGGTACTGACTTCAGGTGATCAGGTACTGATTTTAGGTGATCAGGTACTCATTTTAGGTGATCAGGTACTGACTTGGTGTGAGAACTGGCTGCCTTAGCAAGGGCCGTTAAACCTATGAAGAAATAAACTCAAATGCAGTATAATGCATTTGAGTTTATTTACAACGTTTCGCCCACACTTGATAAAGTCCACTATGTGGGCGAAACGTTGTCAGTAAAGGATCGCATTATATTGCAATTATATTTATTTTTCCATAGTATTGATATTTTATACCATTTATCTCCACAATTAAGGTCAACTAGGTGAGTACACATACGCGGTGGATGTTGACTTAGAGAACAGCACATATCTAGACAATGTGTACATTCACTTGACACACGGAGAGCCTCTATACAGAGATAAGATAACAGGGAGAGAGGGGTCGGAAGGCTCGTAACAGCACTCCAGCTTAACTTTCCATAATGGGACCAGCAAGTGAGGAGCGCTTTTTGTTAAAATAGTCACTGGGAAATCGGTCATTAGAAGGATAGATGAAATTTATCTGTCCATTACAATAGCAGCAGATATGAAGTTGTAATAACATTACGACATGCTTACTTTGTTTACCAGCATATAACAAAGCGTTAACAGCGTTCAATCTCCGTTCATCATTAAACTGATGTAGGTTCTGCACTGTGGACGAAGATAAGTATGCAGAACAGGCCATCACTTTAAGTAAAACCTTATCAAACTGCGACTTAAAAAAATTCTTAGAGCGAAACTGTCCCCAAATAGATTTGTCCTACTGCACACACCTGTATCTTTGCCCATATACCTGTCTGAACATAAGAAAGGAGTAACACTGCATCAGGCCTATTGGCCCAAGCTAGGCAGGTCATTCTCGAACCAAAACCCATTAACAAAAATATTTGTCCAACGCATTTTCAATGCTACCCAAGAAAAAGCATTGATAATTCTATGGACTCAAGTGCAAATCCCACTGGTTGATGTGTAACTAGCCTCCACATCAAACTTGTGTAGTACTTTTGCCCTAGAGCCTACCTGGCATTCATCTGCCTGTTCCTGGTGCTGGCGACAAGGAGTCTTTCCCTTCCCTCTTGATATTAAGTAATCATTATGAGGTTCACGCAGACTCAGTCAGTCCCAGGAGACGCGGGGGGACTTGAAAAGTTTAATTAAATTCGTTCTCATTATGTTTGGTGGTCATATCCTGTGCCCAGGAGACATGATCTGCCATCAGTAGATGGCAGATCATGTCTCATGCGGCTTGCAACACCCCGATAGAACCATACCTGAGGCCGATTTCGAGGTTCTTCTAGCCTCGCTGAAGCTAGGCTGTTTAATTAGGCTATTGTTGTTAGTGCCTCGCTGCTCCACAAAGATATCACAGTCTGGCTGATATAGCACGTGACGAAGATGTTGATTTAATTTCCTCTCAGAAACATTTTCTCTCTCTCTTACCTCACCACATCATAAATGGCAGACGAAAAAATTTAACGTCAACTTGTGTAACCTAAATAACATAGAACTTAAGGGAGAAAACAAATCTAGTTCGAAGAAATCCATAGTTAAGTTTTCGTCATAAAGGACAATAAATACATTTCTTGACTTCATATCGGAAAAATGTGAACGAAAGAAGTTTCAAGATTATACTGCAATGTAATGTAGCACTGCTAAGGACTTAAATCTTGCGACTCAGTTCTGGTCTCTATACTACAAAATGACTGTAAATGCGCCGGATACCACAAATTATTCCCCACTGTGAGTGATATGACAGAAGCAGAGAATTACCTTTATAGTACAACTGCAATAACAACAATAAACAGCAGCAACAGTAAGAAGCAGCAGCAGTAGCAGCAACAGTAATAAGCAGCAGCAGTAGCAGCAACAGTAATAAGCAGCAACAGCAAGAACAGTAATAAGCAGCAGTAGCAACAACAGTAATAAGCAGAAGCAGCAACAACAGTAATAAGCAGCAGTAGCAACAACAGTAATAAGCAGAAGCAGCAACAACAGTAATAAGCAGCAACAGCAACAACAGTAATAAGCAGCAGTAGCAACAACAGTAATAAGCAGTAGTAGCAAAAACAGTAATAAGCAGAAGCAGCAACAACAGTAATAAGCAGCAACAGCAACAACAGTAATAAGCAGCAGCAGCAACAACAGTAATAAGCAGCAACAGCAACAACAGTAATAAGCAGCAACAGCAACAACAGTAATAAGCAGCAGCAGCAACAACAGTAATAAGCAGCAACAGCAACAACAGTAATAAGCAGCAACAGCAACAACAGTAATAAGCAGCAGTAGCAACAACAGTAATAAGCAGCAGCAGCAACAACAGTAATAAGCAGCAGTAGCAACAACAGTAATAAGCAGCAGTAGCAACAACAGTAATAAGCAGCAACAGCAACAACAGTAATAAGCAGCAGTAGCAACAACAGTAATAAGCAGCAGCAGCAACAGCAACAACAGTAATAAGCAGCAGTAGCAACAACAGTAATAAGCAGAAGCAGCAACAACAGTAATAAGCAGCAACAACAGTAATAAGCAGCAGCAGCAGTAGCAACAACAGTAATAAGCAGCAGCAACAACAACAGTAATAAGCAGCAACAGCAACAACAGTAATAAGCAGCAGCAGCAACAACAGTAATAAGCAGCAGTAGCAACAACAGTAATAAGCAGCAGTAGCAACAACAGTAATAAGCAGAAGCAGCAACAACAGTAATAAGCAGCAACAGCAACAACAGTAATAAGCAGCAACAGTAATAAGCAGCAGTAGCAACAACAGTAATAAGCAGCAACAGCAACAACAGTAATAAACAGCAACAGCAACAACAGTAATAAGCAGAAACAGCAACAACAGTAATAAGCAGCAGTAGCAACAACAGTAATAAGCATCAACAGCAACAACAGTAATAAGCAGCAGCTGCAACAGTAATAAGCAGCAGTAGCAACAACAGTAATAAGCAGCAACAGCAACAACAGTAATAAGCAGCAACAGCAACAACAGTAATAAGCAGCAACAGCAACAACAGTAATAAGCAGCAACAGCAACAACAGTAATAAGCAGCAGTAGCAACAACAGTAATAAGCAGCAACAGCAACAACAGTAATAAGCAGCAGTAGCAACAACAGTAATAAGCAGCAACAGCAACAACAGTAATAAGCAGCAACAGCAACAACAGTAATAAGCAGCAACAGCAACAACAGTAATAAGCAGCAACAGCAACAACAGTAATAAGCAGCAACAGCAATAACAGTAATAAGCAGCAGTAGCAACAACAGTAATAAGCAGCAACAGCAACAACAGTAATAAGCAGCAACAGCAACAACAGTAATAAGCAGCAACAGCAACAACAGTAATAAGTAGCAGTAGCAACAACAGTAATAAGCAGCAACAGCAACAACAGTAATAAGCAGCAACAGCAACAACAGTAATAAGCAGCAACAGCAACAACAGTAATAAGCAGCAACAGCAACAACAGTAATAAGCAGCAACAGCAACAACAGTAATAAGCAGCAGTAGCAACAACAGTAATAAGCAGCAACAGCAACAACAGTAATAAGCAGCAGTAGCAACAACAGTAATAAGCAGCAGCAGCAACAACAGTAAGAAGCAGCAGTAGCAACTACAGTAATAAGCAGCAGCAGCAGCAACAGTAATAAGCAGCAACAGCAACAACAGTAATAAGCAGCAGCAGCAGCAGCAACAACAGTAATAAGCAGCAGTAGCAACAACAGTAATAAGCAGCAACAGCAACAACAGTAATAAGCAGCAACAGCAACAACAGTAATAAGCAGCAGCAGCAGCAGCAACAACAGTAATAAGCAGCAGCTGCACCAACATTATGTATACAAAAAATGCTGAACCAGAATTGATCATTCAACTCTGTATGACAGGAAAATAAAGAAAATATGAATAAAGTGCAGAAAATACCTAACCAATAAAGAACTTGGAACAATGAATTCAAATTAGACGAATTTAAATGAAGACTAAATATTAGAAAGCACAGGCTTGGTGGTAGCGATGGTGGTCCATCGGCTGACATATGGGTGTGAATAGTCGGGTGCGAGGACCTCCCCAGCCTGCAACCCAATCTTATTTTAAAACAAACTGTTGACGTTTCACCCAGTGTCACCCATACGACGTTTCCTATTTTTTTCTCGAAATTGATTTTTCTTTGAAAAATTAAGGCACAAGCAGAAAGGGTATTATATTAAGACAAAGTTTTGCTTGGAGATCAAGCTTTCTCAAGTTTACAGAAAAAACTCATGGGAACATTGGTCATGTGTAGGCTAGGCTAGAAAGGTGCGGGTGACTGAAGCATTTGAACGTCTGTAAAGGTCAAGTTGAGGAGTCTGCCGAGTAAGAAGGATCCAGAGATAAATGGTATAAAATAATGACACGATGGAAAAATAGACACAAATTCAGTGTAACGCGATCCTTTATTGATTACTTTTCACTCACAAAGTGGACTTTATCAAGTCACAAACAGATCTACCTGAGCAGAGAGTACACGAGTATACATAGGGAGTATAGTGACGTGGAGTCAGGTGTAGAATGTTGGATTTGAGACAGACCTGTACGGGATAGGCTGGTTGCTATGTAGGATGACGATGAAGCAGTTTCCTGGCAAGGGGTTTAGCTATTTTTTCAACAGGGCTCTGGTAAGCTGAAGATTCCATCCCTGTATCTACGTGATGGTATATATGCTGAAGATTAAAATTGATACTAACATTCTTTGTTCTATATCCTTCCAGTGACTGTTGAAATACAGAACTGTTAGTTTAAAGTTCATCTCGGAACAACAAAAACACTGGTGAAAAAATGTGATTCTTTTCAGCTTCGTTTGTGTCCCGGAGTATGCTCATAAATTTCTTGATTGTATTATAGGTGTTCCTGGGAATAAGAGGTCGCCTAGAGATTCCAGATCGGTCAGAATCGCTGAAATTAAAGCTCTGTGAATGTGTCCGTGGTGTATAATGAAGCTGATTTCCGGTGTATCTTTGTACCGCCAATGGCTGATGGAACAGTTTCAGCAGTTCACGATTCATCATAAACCTGTGATGACCACTGGCAGTAGTGACTACATTGCGAATGTATTAATAAATGAATATAAATGGTTCAGGAAACCGGCAAAGATAATGAATGAGAAAACACTTGTGCAACACCTGGGTAACTTTGTGAAAACGTTTCGTCAACAAGTGGCTTCATCAGTTCGGATAATGCTTCTGAAATCCCTGGTTTTTGTGAAGGGTGCTCCTGCCTGAAGGGTACATGAAGCATGTTTTCGGAGATCAAAGCACTCGCGGACTTGACCAGGCTTCAGGGTAGATCAAGCATAATCAACTAAGGCTGTTACTGCTGGCCACACACAGCTCAACGTACAAACTACAGCCTGGCTAATCAGGAACTGACTAAAGGGACTTATCGGTTTTCTCTTGAAGACAACCAGGGGAATTACAAAGTGCTGCATGTGAATCTGACACTTAGAAAAGTCTCTCTTAGTGTAATTGGGGCGCCCCTGCTTTTTATTGGAGACACCTAACAGTAAGTAGAGGTCTGGGTGCTATTCGAGTGGTGTGTCGCATTCTGAGGGGGGGGGGGGGGAAGTGTAGTATACCTTTAGATTAGCTGGGCTTTGAACTGAGCTAAGCTACAATAACAGCTTTGCCTGTGAAACTCGTGTAAAAAAAACTGGCTATTTTTTATACCTATCAGTGTATGTTCCATCTCTTTTACGCAAGTGCAAAATATACCGGATGAGTATTACTCCCTTTATTCTGGCTCTTTACTTCCTCTGTCTCTCCTGGACTTCACTTGTTGCAATCAGATTGTGCACCATGTGTTTCTTTTCCATTATCAGAATTTCCTTTCGTGTTTCAGTCTGCTACCTTTGAGATCAGTTATCCGTTTTTTTCGCCTTTAGGAGTGCCCTCACTCCCTCCCTCTCCCTTCCCTCTCCCCTCCCTCCTTCTCTCTCTCTCTCTCTCTCTCTCTCTCTCTCTCTCTCTCTCTCTCTCTCTCTCTTTTACACAGGGTTTGATAAGGTTAGCTTAAAGATCCCTAACTTTATTGACAAGTTATTGACAAATTAAGGATTCCTAACTTTATTGACAAGCTAAGAGCTGTTACCTCCATCAGCTCATTTGAAAGCATTTTTATTGTTATGAAACATACAAGTAGGGAACAGGATGAAGTTGGAGCCATCTGTGGGCCAACATTTTCATTTGATCACCTGACTTTATCTTGTACGAATGTGTTTCATACTCAAGTCATCCTGGGGATAAATGATCTCAGATGAAGTGATGTTCTGGAGAAGGGTACAGCCAGAGTGAAGTTGCTGCTTTCTGCCCGTCCTGTGGTATAGAAGCTTGCTTCTCGCTGTCCTCGAAATGGAGCCAAGTGTGGTACTTTGACAATGCTGACCTTGTACTTAACAGCAAGGCCGCCCACGTAGCTTAGAGCAGCTGGCATTTCTTCTCTTGGATAAGTAAATGTCAGAGTACAGTCGTCTGCACATGCATGGGATTCTGGGATGAGATGAAGAAGGTCACTGAAGTAGACATTTCACAACAATGGTCCAATAGGATGTCTTGCTGATTTTGTTCCATTGAGAACTACCTTTAGAGATCAACCATGAAGGTAATCACTGAGGAGACATAGTGTAGAGCCTGCAGTTCCCAATGCTTACAGTTTTGCCAAGAGGCCCTGGTGCCACACTCGGTCGAAAGCACTAGCAATGTCCAGTGCTACCACACAGCTGACTTTGGATTTGTCCAGTGATTGGTGCCATTTAGTGGAGAGGTTTAACAGATCAGCCATATTGACGGTCACAAAGTAGTGAGTTGTAGTAAAAAAAAAACTGTGATTTGTCTTGCGATTGCCTCAAGGATCTTGCCAGTGATTGACAGGAGTGACACTGGTCTGTAGTTTTTGATTTCTGCTCTGCTCTCCTTTTGTGAACAGGGACTACATTTGCCTTTTTCCACAGAGAGGGCCATTTACACTGTGCCAGGCAGTGCTGAAAGATGCGAGTTAGAGGTGTTACTAGCTGGTCTTCACATCTTTTCAGCAATCTTGGGCTCAACTTGTCTGGGCTCAACTTTTCTGGGTTCAACTTGTCTGGGCTCACAGCCTTTTCTTGGTCAAGCGATTTAAGAAGATGCACCTCCTCCTGCCTTATTAACACCACTGATAGTTTTGACACAGTTCTTGCAGATAGCAAGAACTGTGTCAAAATTAATGCTGGATCAGGAACTTACATTTTGGTAGCAAAGTGTTCGGCAAAGAGGTCCGCTTTCTCTTGACTACTAGTAGAGGTGGTCCCATCCTGTCGATTTAGAGGTGGAGTGAGTTCATCAGGCAGATAACCTTGCCTGTCCTTGACCAGGGACCACCAGGTTTTGGAGTCCACTCTACCTGATGCTAGCTTTCTTTTTGTGTCCACCTCCCATTTAGAGATGGCCACAGGCAAGCCTACAGGCTTGCCTGTGTAAGTTCCTGTTATAGGAAGTAGGATGTCTCTTATACCTTCGCCATGCCTTGTACTTAGCAGTAGCAGCCTCTCTACAACCAAAGCCAAACAAAGGCTGATCTGTAGGCTTCGTCACATACTGCCGGTGAGGGATATGTTCTTGTTGTAGATTAAGAATGTGTCCAGTGAAGACATTCACTTGGCTGTCAACATCCCCTTCAAGAGGAGCATTCCAATCGGTGGAGGCGAGCTCAGAGCAAAGGGTTGGCCAATTACCTCTTTCCCATAGCCAGGTTGTGCGTGTGGACTCCTCACCTCGTTCTGTTGGAACCTTCAGTGTCAGACGATCCAACATAGCCGAGGGGTTGACAAGTGACTATTCCTCCTGCCTCTCTTTTTTTTTTTTTTCATTTTTACACAGGGTTTGACAAGGTTAGGTTAAGGATCCCTAGCTTTATTGACAAGCTATTTACAGGTTAAGGATTCCTAACCTTCTTGACAAGCTAAGAGCTGTTACCTACATCAACTCATTTGAAAGCATTTTTATTGTTATGAGACATACAAGTAGGGAACAGGATGAAGTTGGAGCCATCTGTGGGCCAGCATTTTCATTTGATCAACTGACTTTATCTTGTTGACATTATTATGCTGTACGAATGTGTTCCATACTCGAGTCATCCTGGGTATATATGATCTCAGATGGAGTGATGTACTGGAGAAGGGTACAGCCAGAGTGAAGTTGCTGCTTTATGCCCGTCTTGTGGCATAAAAGCTTGTTTCTCGATGTCCTCGAAGTGGATCCAAGTGTGGTACTTTGACAATATTGGCCTTGTACATAACAGTAAGGCCACCCACATCCCTCCTATGTTGAAGGCTCTGCTGAAATGACAGATCTATCCAGGATGGGTCCAGGCGAGAGATGAGACGTCTTGCTCTGTTCTCTACTCTGTCAAGCAGTCGCAGATGAGAGGGGGAGCAGACAAACCAAGAAAGTGGAGCATATCAAGGTGTGAGCGCACTTGTGCCTCATACAGAATCTTGCAACTCCTACTGTCAAGCAGATGCGAGATACGGCGAAGTGTTGTAAGCTTCCTGGCTGCCTTGTTTGCAAGATTTACAACATGGTTCTTCATGGTTAGTTTGGAGTCAAATATCACCCCAAGGGTATCAACTTCTTCTCCAGGTGCCAACACCCTCCCATTCATCCTTACTACTGCACCAGCATTACCATCATGGTGCCTAGAGACCATCATTATTTGCGTTTTCTCAGGTGCAAATGTTACTTGCCATCTATTTCCCCAAGCTGATATAGCTCTTAGCTGGTGATTGATGTAGCTTAGTGCAGCTGGCATTTCTCTCTCTCTCTCTCTCTCTCTCTCTCTCTCTCTCTCTCTCTCTCTTCTGCAACTTTACCATAGAGATATGTCTATTTACATCCGCGATAATTAAGCTCTATCTCTTGGGAGACCCTTGCTACTTTAAATTGGCCCAATTTATGGCTTTCGTGTTTACTTCTGAATCCATACAAAGATTTAGTCCAGTCGTGAACTGATAACAGTCCAGGACTGACCGACACGTAGTCTATAGATAATTCTTTAAATTAGTGGAGCATACTAAGAGCGCCAATGAATTCATCCTCCCTAGGAACCAGCTTAGCTCCACTTTGGTCATATCGTCTTTCCAGTGTATTTCATCAAGTTTATGATTTGTTTGGTCCCAGATGATGATGTTCTTGTAGGTTAATTTGTTGAAAATGCCCTCATGATTGATCTGTTTCCTCTGTCCCTGCCACTGTACATGCAGCTCTCAACCTCGATTATACTGTAGTCTCAGACTGCAGCCTTTTACATCGTTATGTTCCGCACCAGGTCCTCATTGTTCGTAAATCTAAAGCCAGGGGTTCGTTCTGCAGTCTGCTGTTAAGGCGAGTTTATTGTAGAGGTTCAATAATTCTGTTGTACGAGACCGTTCCTCTAAACTAGCTCTCGGCACACTGCTATTACAGTCCTTCATAAATTCGTTCATTTACAATGTCGCAAATTAAAGTCACCAAGCAACAAGATATTTTGGGTCGGTTGTGATAGGGTTTCAAGACAATACTCGATCTTCCGCAACTGTTCCTTGAACTGCTGGGTAGCTGTATCAGATGGTTTATAAATAAGCACAACAACAATCTTCTGAGTTTCGATTCTGAATGCCAAAACTTTGACTACATTATACACGGTGTTCAGTAACTCAGTTTATACGAGGGACTCTTTCCCCGGTAGCATCTAAATAAGTTAAGCCCAGGAATCTATATTTCTTTATTAAAATAGTCTTTGTAAAAAGTATAAAAACTGCGTTTGACTCCATAAGACGACTACTGATAAAAGGTTTCTTCTTTTTTTTCGGTTTGAGACCGTGTACGTTTGCAAACACAAAAGATGATGCATTGTTTGTTGCTGTGCTAGGGGCTTAGCTTTCGAAGTGAAATTTACATCACACTCTAAAAGGTAGGTTCGGCCTCAATCATATTTTCACATTTACCTGGAGGTCGTTCCGATCCGACAGACTCCAGGTAGAGGTGAAAATATGATTGAGGCCAAACCTCCCTTCCAGAGTGCGAGGTAAGTTTCCCTTCAGAATCTAAGCCCCAGCCCCTCTGCCCATGTTCATCTGAGGATTAATTGTAATCTCACAGCTCTGAGTTCAAACAAACATTGAAAGAACAAAGGAGTTTTGATCTTACAAACTCTTGCTCGGCAAACTCCTCGACATGATCTTTACAGTTGCTCAAGTTACTTCAGTCACTCGCAGCTCTCCTACGATCCTCACCCTGCCTATACATACTCACTTTTCCTATGTATTATACAGACATGCAAAAGTTTGTTCTCCAGTTTCCATTCTACCTCAGTGAATTGCTCAGCAACTTGTTGCAATTTTATAATTTTTTTTAAATTACATTAAGTAAATTTATGTGAGGTTAGGTCAAGAAAACCTGTGCAAAAAGAACTTTATTTAGAAGACGTGATACGATATGGACCAGGAAAAACAGCCAATGTGGAATGGTCGACATGTCACTCTTGTTGAGAGAATTAACTGCCTTAATAAGGGCCATTAAACCTACTGCAGAACTCTTCTTCCTTATGTTTAAATAAAAGAGGTACAAATATCCGGAATACATAATGTCTTAATATTTACAATAAGGTTTTCTTAGTACACTACTGCTGGCCAATTCAGACTGTTTTGTTGCAAATGTATGCCTGAGTGAAGGTGTCAAGTAACTGCCTCTGATGTGGCCGCTTGTGCAGCAGGTGACACAACAGTACCTGACGACGACCTGCTTTCCTTAACTGACATTTGCTGCTACGCTTGGCAGGGGGCAACGTACCTGCTCAACATACAACGATTTAATATATATCTTATCAGGAGCAGGCATTGTTGTGTGCACCGTCGTCAGCAAGAGCCTGACACGGAAAACTGCGGCAGAGGTACAGGCGCAGATCAGGGAAGACTTCAGCAGTGGGGTACAGGCACACACCAGGGACGGTTGAGACAGAGAGGTACACACGTTGACCACAAAAGATAGCTAACATACAGGTACCTGTTTATTGATAGGTAAACGAAGGAAATATACCCGTCGTCTCCTTCACCCCTTTCCAACAAATCTCCATCTCACCCTTCTGTCTCACTACCTTCATCTCTCACCAACACATCTCCATTGCTTCAACTCACTTGCCATCTTCACCTCTCCTCCAACCTCTCTTAAACTCGTCTCCATCACTCCCTCTTTCACTGACTCCATCGCTCCCCAACAAATCTCCATCACTTCCCCCCATCCCTCAGTACCTTCACCTCTCCCCAACAGGGCCTATGAGAGGGAGGGGAAGGTGTTCAGCCGGTACATTGGTCTGGGACTCGGCTGTGAATCTCTGAAGGAGCACTATCATAGCCATAGACGTTTTATTTTGACTTTTCATTTTTTTTTTTTTTTTGGTAATTTCAACTATTCTAAGTTTAGAAAAATAATTATGTAAAATTCAGACTGGGGGCCTCAGCCTGCACAAAGGGGCCCCAAAGCAGTCTTGCTCCGCCTTGCAAAATTTCTCTTGGAGGCCCTGCTACCCAACACTCCTTCCTTCATTACCTCCATCTCTCACTTCCCTTCCTCCTCCTCCTTCCTACCCGCCCGCATCCTGCTGTCCCGAGGGTTGTTACAGTGTTCATGATCCACCCTGTCATGTTTCTCCTCCTGGTTGCATTCGCTTTATTGTGTTCTCTAAACGTCTGGATATGATATATTATTCCACGTACCGTATTTTCCGGCATATAAGGCGCACGAGCATATAAGACAATGTTTCAAAGTAGTTGTAACGTAACGTTAGTAAACAACTGCTAAAGCGTAACCCGAAGCCTACCCTTGACCCTGACCTTGAGCATATAAGGCGCAGACTGATTTTACAAGAATTTTTGTGGAAAAAGTGCGCCTTATATGCCAGAAAATACGGTATATATTAACAAATTCATGCATTTTTCACTCCCCTCCCGTCTTTTTCCTCCCGATACTTCCCCCCACTTCCCCACTTTCCTCTTACTTATTTCTCTGGCCTTTGTTTTTCTTCTTACCTTCCACCTCAATGGAAATAATCACTTTGACTTTTTTTCGCTTATCTGCAGCTCGGCTGTTAGAGTACTCAGCTTACACATTGAAGTCAGTGGTTCGATTCCCGGTAGGGATGGAAATATTAGGGCGTGTTTCCCTAACACACCTGCTGTCCCTATTCACTTAGTAAATAGGTAGCTGGGTGTTAGTCAATTAGTGTGGGGAGCATCCTGAGGAAGAAATTAGCCTAACTTCCCGAAATGTTCTGGATAACCAGGGGTTTTCTATATAGTATATCACTGATATCAGCTAGGCCTGTGTAAGTTCTATCATGTACTATAAAAATGAATATCATTATTATTATTATTAGTTATTATTAACACATCGGCAGTTTCCCACTAAGGCAGGGTGGCCCGAAAAAGAAAAACTTTCACCATCATTCACTCCATTACTCTTGCGAGTGGTGCGCTTACACTACAGTTATAAAACTGCAACATTAACACCCCTCCTTCAGAGTGCCGGCACTGTACTTTCCATATTATTATTATTATTATTATTATTATTATTATTATTACGTTACTTATATATGATAATTTGTGTAACTGTGTTTATGCGTACCTGTACCTAAATAAACTTGCTCTCCTCTTCCTCTCTTCTTTCCCCATCGCAGGGTTATCACCCTTCAACATATGTGCTGCCCCTCCCCCCCTCCCAGGTGTTAATCCAACACACGTAATCACCGACTACTGCCGCTCACACTAACCCAATTTCAATACCGTATTTTCCCCGCAGCTCTCCTGGCTCCTCGTAAACACCGCTACCTTCCAATTCCACCTCCCATTTTCACTCAATTTCCTGCCACCGCCGCCCACACATTTTAATCCACGTCCAGCGTGGCAGGGTTATGGCAGAATAAGAGGGACATTAAGAACGGCAGTATCATAAAATAACAGTGGAAGAACGGGAGAACTGTGAAGGAACTGGAGAATTATGAGAGAAATGTGGAACCGGAGAACTATGAAAGAACTGTGGAGAAACTGGAGAACTACCTGGAGGTTACCTGGAGGTTATTCCGGGGATCAACGCCCCCGCGGCCCGGTCCATGACCAGGCCTCCCGCTGGATCAGGGCCTGATCAACTAGGCTGTTACTGCTGGCCGCACGCAGTCCAACGTACGAGCCACAGCCCGGCTGATCCGGCACTGGCTTTAGGTATCTGTCCAGCTCTCTCTTGAAGGCAGCCAGGGGTTTATTGGCAATTCCCCTAATGCTTGATGGGAGGCTGTTGAACAGTCTTGGGCCCCGGGCACTTATGGTGTTTTCCCTTAGTGTACCAATGGCGCCCCTATGAGAGAACTGAGGAGGAACAGGAGAACTATGAGAGAACTGAGGAGGAACAGGAGAACTATGAGAGAACTGAGGAAGAACAGAACTATAAGAGAACTGGAGAACTATGCAACAACTGTAGAGCTTTCGAAGAACGAAAGGACTATGGAGGAACTGGAGAAATATTGATTACAGACAAATTAGGTAAAGAGTAGAAAAAGAATAGCGAGAGAATAAATGGAAGAGAGACAAGAGAGAAGAGTGTTGTGTTATATTCCGCCCATCCCTGCACACTCAGAAGGGATGGGGATGAGAAGTAATACAAGGAGTTCCTTGTCCCTTCATAGTGGGGGATAGGAGAGCTGGCTCCTGAGAGACAGAGGAAGCTCAGGTTGAGGTGAAAGGTCGTGTGAGACTGACTTCTGATGGATGCTCACCTGTAGGTTACCTGTGGATTGTTTCGGTCCAAGATTAGGTCTCAGTGTTGTTTCCTTGACTGACCAGGTTGTTACGGATAGAAACACTGATCAAGTTATGCACTGTAGTCCTACTGATCAAAAAACTGATTTGAGCAACTTATCAAGTTCCCTTTTGAAGACAGCAATGATCTGTGCTGCAGGACCTCGGTGGAGATATGTGAATTACGGCTTTGAATACCTGAGGTCTACCTGAAGTGTGTTCCAAGAGTCAATGCTCTCCCAGCCTGATCCCCGACCAGGCCTGCCAGCGGACTGCCTGATCAACGAAGCTGTTGTTGCTAGCAGCACGAAGTCGAATGTAAGCACCGCGGCCCGGATGATCAGGCACTAACTTGAGAAACTTGTCATGTTCCTCCTTGAAGACAGCCAGGGGTCTGTTGGAAATTCACCCTTATGTATAAAGGAAGGATACTGAAAAGCCTTGGTCCCTTCACACTGAGTTTTCCCTCAATGTACTCATTACACACATGCTTTTCTTTGGGGATATTTTGCACCGTCTGCCAAACCTCTTACTTTCATGGGGAACAATTTGCATGAGCAGATTTGGGACCAATCCTTCTAGACTTTTCCAGGTGTAGAATATAATGTACTACTCTTACTTATGCTCCAAGTAGTACAGACTGATGGACTTCAAACATTTCCAGTAATTTTTAGGTGCTTAACAGAATCTACACGAGCAGTGAAAGTTCTCTGCACATTCTCCAAGTCCGCAGTTTCCCCTGCCTTGAACGAAACTGTTAAGAGTACGGCAGTACTCCAATCAAGAGAAAGTGACTTGAGTATATCATTGGCTTGGCGTCTTTTGTTTTGAAAGTTCTGGTTATCCAGACTATCATTTTTCCCTGCGGTTGTGATAGTGACACTTGTCATCCTTGACGGTGAGATTTTCTGACATCTCTCTCGGGTCTCTCACATTAATCTTACACTCGACTGAGTAATTCCAGTTTGCTTTATACACTATTCCAATTTTTATTTCCTCAATATTTCCATAACAGTGACTGAAACTTGTCCTCAATGAACATCATGTTGTTGCAAGTAACCTCAATAGATCCCACTCTCATACAGATTGTGATTTATACCTATATCTATGTAGGGTATGAGAATAAAAAAAGACAATAGAAGGTGGGTACTGTTCTTCAGGAAATGGAGCTTTTCACTCGGGCAGCCTTCAATTTCACTCTCTTCACTATTACACTTTGGGTTCTGTTTGTTAGAAAATTAAATATCCATCTGCTCACTTTTCCATTTATTCCTTTTTGTACACATTATATTATAATGATCCATTAGTTGTGATCCAGAAGCGACGTGCTCTACACCCTTGCTGCCTCAAGTTGTGCATATTTTGTGAATCCGTAGTGGTATCTACGAATGATATAGCAGAAATCCTAGGCATTAAAGCTGAAAATTGGAATTTGGTAATTATCCTAGTATATAAACCTCCATCAGCAACTGCTGAGGAATTCACAGATCAGTTAAGGTAGATAGCTATCTGGATAGGCTAAAAAATCCCACACCAAATATTTTACTCCTTAGAGATCTTAATCTCTCGCATGGAAGATGGAGCAACGCAATGATATACCAGAAATATCTCGGGGAAGCACCCTGGCTCAACAGGCACATACCAGGGAAATAATGAGGCTTTTTGAAAAGTACTCATTGAACCAACGGATAATTGATCTCACTAGAAATGAAAATACCCTGAATTTGATATTCACAAACAACGAGGAACTGATAAGAGACATAACAGTTACAAAAACAATATACTCTGGTCATAACATCATAGAAGTTCAAACAAGTATTAACTCAGGGTTAGGAAACTGCGTCACTAATGTTATAGAAGGGATGTTAAGTAAGTTTAATTTTAACAAACATAGAACTGACTGGGAAAAAATAAAAGAAGAGCCGAAAGTTAAGACACATGTGCAACATCTGGGTATCTTTATTGTAGACGTTTTGCCATCCAGTGGCTTTATCAATACAAATTCTAGGACATAACTAGAAGACAGTAGAACTATATACAAAAGATGAGGTAATCAGTCCCTTAGCCTTAGAGTTGGTGTGAAGAGCACCCTAGTTGTAGAGATTCTGGAGAACAGGCAAGGAGGCTAGCGCTTATATAGGCGTCAGTGGAAAGGGACAGGTAGCAGACGAGGGCATAGTCACTGGTAGGAGGGATTCCCCAGTGGATGTAGGTCATACCCAAAGGGATGGGTTAGTTGTAGTAGTAGTTGTAGTAGCCATGAAGAAGGTCAAGTAGATGTCCTCTGAACTAAGATTCCATGACTACTACTACAACTAACCCATCCCTTTGGGTATGACCTACTTCCACTGGGGAATCCCGCCTACCAGTGACTATGCCCTCGTCTGCTACCTGTCCCTTTCCACTAACGCCTATATAAGCGCCAGCCTCCTTGCCCTAACTTCTCACATCATAAAAATCTTCAAAAGAGTGATGAGACGGCAGATTACAAATTTCATGGACCAGCACAACCAACATAACCCGAACCAGCATGGTTTTAGAGCAGGACGATCATGTCTGTCACAGTGGTGAACCATTATGACACAATTACGGAGGCATTGGAAGAAGAAAAAAAAGCAGATGTGATATTCAGATTTTTGCAAAGGCGTTTGACAAATGCGATCATGGAAAGAGAGCGCACGAAATGAGGGCCATGGGCATTATGGGGAAGGTAGGCAGATGGATTTTCGGGTTCCTAACACACACAACACAAAAAGTAGTAATAGAGCGAGATCTAGCATCAGCGAGGCAAAAAGCTCAGTGCCCCAAGGCACTGTCCTGGCACCTCTGCTGTTTCTCATCTTCATAGCATACATAAAAACACCATCACACTAAAATAAGCATGAAAGTCACTACGGTAGAGGACACTGAAAAATTACACGAAGATATAAGCAGTGTTTCCAGTGGGCAGTGAAGAACAACATGACGTTGAATGGTGATAAGTTCCAGCTGCTTAGGTATGGAAAGACTGAAGAACTCAATAGGAACACTCTATACAAAACTCGAGAGGGTCACCAAATACAACGAAAGGAATACGTAAAAGACCCTCCTTGGCTAGCTGCAAGAACTGTGTCAAAACTGTCAGTGGTGACAATAAGGCAGGAGGAGGTGCATTTCCTTCTTAAATCACTTGACCAAGAAAAGGCTGTGGGCCCAGACAAGTTGAGCCCAAGATTGTTGAGAAGATGTGCAGACCAGCTAGCAGCACCTCTAACTCGCATCTTTCAGCACTGCCTAGTACAGTGTAAATGGCCCTCTCCATGGAAAGAGGCAAATGTAGTCCCTGTTCACAAAAAGAAGAGCAGAGCAGAAATCAGCAACTACAGACCAGTGTCACTCCTGTCAATCACTGGTAAGATCCTTGAGACAATAATCTCAAGACAAATGACAGATTTTTTTGACTACCACTCACTACTTTGTGATCGTCAATATGGCTTCAGGAAAGGTTACTCTGCTGCTGATCTGTTGTTAAACCTCTCCACTAAGTGGCACCAGTCACTGGATGAATCCAAAGTCAGCTGTGTGGTAGCACTGGACATTGCTGGCGCTTTCGACCGGGTGTGGCACCAGGGCCTCTTAGCAAAACTTCAAGCACTGGGAATTGCAGGCTCTACGCTATGTCTCCTCAGTGATTACCTTCATGGTAGATCTCTAAGTGTAGTCCTCAATGGAACGGAATCAGCAAGGCATCCTATTGGGGCAAGCGTTCCACAAGGAAGTGTGCTGGGTCCACTGTTATGGAATGTCTACTTCAACGACCTTCTTCATCTCATCCCAGAATCACATGCATATGCAGACGACTGTACACTGACATTCACTTATCCAAGAGAAGAAATGCCAGCTGCTCTAAGCTACATCAATCACCAGCTGAGAGCTATATCAGCTTGGGGAAATAGATGGCAAGTAACATTTGCACCTGAAAAAACGCAAATGATGTTCGTCTCTAGGCACCATGATGGTAATGCTGGCGCAGTAGTAAGGATGAATGGGACGATGTTGGCACCTGGAGAAGAAGTTGATATCCTTGGGGTGAAATTTGACTCCAAACTAACCATGAAGAACCATGTTGTAAATCTTGCAAACAAGGCAGCCAGGAAGCTTACAGCACTTCGCCGTATCTCGCATCTGCTTGACAGTAGGGGTTGCAAGATCCTGTACGAGGCACAAGTACGCTCACACCTTGAGTATGCTCCACTTTCTTGGTTTGCCTGCCCCCCCTCTCATCTGCGACTGCTTGACAGAGTAGAGAACAGAGCAAGACGTCTCATCTCTCGCCTGGACCCATCCTGGATAGATCTGTCATTTCAGCAGAGCCTTCAACATAGGAGGGATGTGGGTGGCCTTACTGTTATGTACAAGGCCAATATTGTCAAAATACCACACTTGGATCCACTTCGAGGACAGCGTGAAACAAGCTTTTATGCCACAAGACGGGCAGAAAGCAGCAACTTCACTCTGGCTGTACCCTTCTCCAGAACATCACTCCATCTGAGATCATACATACCCAGGATGACTCGAGTATGGAACACATTCGTACAGCATAATGATGTCAACGAGATAACGTCAGTTGATCAAATGAAAATGCTGGCCCACAGATGGCTCCAACTTCATCCTGTTCCCTACTTGTATGTCTCATAACAAAAATGCTTTCAAATGAGCTGATGTAGGTAACAGCTCTTAGCTTGCCAATAAAGTTAGGAATCCTTAACCTGTAAATAGCTGTCAATAAAGCTAGGGATCCTTAACCTTGTCAAACCCTGTGTAAAAAAAAAAAAAAAAGACTTGGGAATAATTATGTCAGATGATCTTTCTTTTAAAGACCATAACAAGACAAAGATCACGATGAAGGGGTGGGTATTAAGAACTTTCAAAACAAGGAAAATAATGCCAATGGTGACACTTCAAATCGCTAGTGCTCCCTCATTTAGAATATTGCTCAGTGCTGACGGCCCCATTCAAAGCAGGAGAAATATCAGAGCTGGAACAAATACAGATATCGTTTACGGCTCACACTGAGCCAGTAAAGAGCCTAAATTACTGGGAACGCGGAGGAGAGAGAGATCTATGATAAAATATGCATGGAAAGTACTCGAGGCCCTGGTCCCAAATCTGCACACTGCCATAACGTACTAAAGTGAGAGATATGGAAGGAAGTGCAAAATAAACCCAGTGAGGAGCAGGGGTGCGGTGGGGACAATAAGGGAGCACTGTATCAACATTCGGGGTCCCAGATTATTCTTACCAGAAGATATCAGAAACACGGCTGGAACAAGTGTAGAAGTCTTCAAGAGGAAACTGGACAAGTATCTTCACCAGATGCCAGATCAACCAGGCTTTGATGGATATATGGGGCAGCGGGCCTCCAGCAGCAACAGCCTGGTTGATCAGGCAAGCATCAGACAAGCCTGGCCCATGCCCAGGCTCTGAGAGAAGTGAAACTCTCGAAACTCTTCAAGGGTATATCAAAGGCATATCCTTCTTAAAACTCTTTCAAAGACTGTTATAATGTGGTTCTTCGTTAATGCCTTGCTATCATCACTTTTGTGGAGTAAGACTTCATATATATAGGGACTTCATGAGTTTCATGAATCTGGGTCTGAGCTCATGGGAAGTCTGTCAATAGCTTTTACAAAGTCAAATGGAGTTAGGGCTTTGTGGGAAATTTAGAGATGTTGACAAAGTTTTGTGTTTCATTCATGAATAGTTCATTCGAAATGTCAACCATAAGTCTCATTAATGTCTCGCTGAACATAGTTATATTGAGAATTTAGTATTTCACCCATTTATTTGCTATGGTCAGTGTAAGTGCCATATTGTTTGAGCAAAAGCGCGATAGTGGATTGGATTTTTGCACTGGATTTTGCAAACGAGAAATATTTTGGACTTCTTTTAGTTTTACTGCTGCGCTCTTTGACCCTTGAAGGTTTAACGCTTCTTTTTTATTATAATAATGTTAATTCTATTTATTGTGTTTAGATCCCTCCGTCTTCCTGGACTTTGTATTATTCATTATGTTCAATTTCTATTCCTCTGGCCAGTATTTCATTCCTTCTAGCACCTTTCAGAAGCTGTGTTCTTCATCGCCTGTATTTTAGCGTCTCTGTTTCAAGCTTACATTATGTTTTCTGTTTCTTTAGCAGTACGTGTCTTGAGCATACTTCTAGTGTCACACAACTGATTTTATCCAAGTTCATGTTCTTGTTCCTAAAGCTGAACTTTTTGAAAATACCCTGTCTTATTTGTGTTATGTTGCTTGCTCAGGACTCGTGTTCATATAGGTCTGAACTTGGACTAGGTTTTGGTCTGAGATTGCTGTCTACGACAATTATATTTCGTACCAGATCACCACATTCTCTATACTGGTTGGTTCCATTCTTTGCTGGAGTAAGGCGAATCTATTTCAGCGACTAAACAGATCATTTGCGTGAGACTGATTATCTAAACTGGCTCCTGCAATTCTCTCTACTATTACAGTAATTGCTACACTCCTCCAGTTTACATGTCTTTAGTTGATATCACCAAGCAACGGTAAATTTTTGGCCGGGTTTAAGAGCTTTTCCTGACAGGACTCTTGTTTTCAAAAGAATGAATGAAGGGTAACAGTTAATATTAATTGTCATCCTAACTTCACTGCAAGGCAAGCTGTCTCCTCGATCACCTCCACCTTCAGGAAAGCCAACGCGGACACTGATGTCAGAAAGGTGGGAACTATAAAATACATCAGCAGACCTCACAACCAGGAGAGTACCAGTACTTCAGCAGGTATACAGTATTCTATGTGGAGGTTGTTAGGTATACAGCGGTGATGTGACCTTTAGACTCGTCTGAAGGAACACAAACATACTTACGTGATGGACAAATTCAAGAATGCATGATTCATTCATCACAGCCTACTGTCACACATCATGGGCTATGGAACAGCACAACAGTTAAATCATGAGAATTAAACTAGATGCAGGATTCTGGAAGCAGCAAATATACATCAATCTGACAAGGGAATACATACACACTTCCAGGTCCTATTGCACATATTGTGAATCTGTTATATAATATTTCCTATAGACCTGCCCATGTGCATTAACACTACCCTCCCCCCATCCCCGCTTTTAATTACCAAGGAAAGATGTAAAGTTATAATTACTTAAGCTTTATGGTGGTACACAGGTAGTGAGAGATGAACTTTAAAGTAATTATACAGTCTGGGAAGGACTCATGATAAGTGATACCTTTCAGTACGAAATTTTCTGGGAAATAGACGAGGTAATGTGAAACTGGGCTCACAGGCCACTCAGACTGACATTGGTGCGCGTTGTTATGGTTACCGCCTGGTGGGGGTGATATACCTTTGATATACCTTACCTTTGATGAGTTCCGAGAGTTTTCCTTCTCCCAGAGCCCAACCATGGACTAGGCTCGTCTGGTGTTTGACTGGTCAACTAGGCTGTTGCTGGTGGTGGGCCGCTGCCCCACATATCCATCACAGCCTGGTTGATCTGGCACCTAGTGAAGATACTTGACCAGTTTCCTCTTGAAGACTTCTACACTTGTCCCAGCAGTGTTTCTAATATCTTCTGGGTTTGCTTTACTCCCCCTCTTGCAAACACTTAACCTTATAATGTAACTTTAATTGTTTAACACAGTTTAGTTCAAGTGATATTACGAAGGACGATGATTTGTCGGTTCTTGTGAGAATCAGAGGACAATATAACTGGAAAAAGTATCAGTACTGGAAACTGGAAAAAGTATCACTAAGTGTGTGATGTAACCCAGCCCAGTGGTATATACCTATAACCTGGCCTAGGGCCAGGTTTTTTCGTTGATTGCCTGTTCAACAAAGCTGTTGCTGTTGGCAGCCTGCAGACCTACATAGCCATTACAGCTGGGTGATCTGGCATTTGGAGGTAGTGATTCCCTTTAATCTTCAGCACAGAAAGACCCGAAAGTGAAGAACAGAACAGAACTGGAAGAACAGAACTAGAAAAGAACAGTCAAGAGTTGAAGAGCCAGAAAGACAGAATTAAAAGAGAAGAACTGGGAAAGCTGATCCGTGAGACCTCACCGTCATTACCGCTGACATCTGCTCAGTTGCAAAATTTAACATAAAATTTCACTTTGCAGACGTCAAAGAGGAAAGAAAAACTGTAAAAGGAAAAATGTATGAAAAAAACAAGGGTGAAAAATACCGTCACTCTAAATTGGGATTTCTTGTGGGCGTCACTGGGAGTGTGAAGGAAAAAAGTGGAGATGTTAATTACAACAGGTTAAGAATGGAGCAATTGTAGCCGCCTCTAACACCCCCGACTTACTGACAGTGTCAAGGGTGAAAAGAGAGTGGGGAGGGGGGAAAAGGAGAGTGAGAGGGAGGGAAAGAGAGTGAGAGGGGGGAAAGAGAGTGAGAGGGGGGAAAGAGAGTGAGAGGGAGGGAAAAAGAGTGAGAGGGGGGAAAGAGAGTGGGAAGAAGGATACTTGAAGGATATTTTCAGGGTATTTAGCCCCCGCTGCTCGGCCCAGAACCAGGCCTGCTAGTGGATCAAAATCATATCAACCACATTGTTATTATTGGCACCACACACAGCACACGAACCACCGCCTGGCTGGTCAGGCGCTGGCTTGAACTTATCAAGTTCTCTCTTGAATACAATCAAAAGTGTGTGGCAATTCCCTTTTCTGTAGTAGCGAAGGGCGCTGAAAAGTGGAGACCGAATATTTAACGAGTTCTCTCAGTGTACCAGTCGCGTCACTGCTTTTTATTGAATGTATTTTGCACTGTCTGCCAAGTCTCTTACTTTAATACAGTGATTTCGGTGTGTAGGTTTGAGACCGGTCCCTCCAGGATTTTCCAGATGTAAATAATTATGCATTTCTCTCGCTTATGTTCCAAGGGACTTCAAAAGTTCTCAGTAGTTCAGATCTTTGAATGTCAATGGGCAATGAAAGCTCTCTGTAGGTTTTCTAGTTCAACAATCTTGCCTGCCTTGAATGGGACCGCAAGTATTACCTGGAGTTTACCTGGAGAGAGTTCCGGGGGTCAACGCCCCCGCGGCCCGGTCTGAGACCAGGCCTCCTGGTGGATCAGAGCCTGATCAACCAGGCTGTTGCTGCTGGCTGCACGCAAACCAACATACGAGCCACAGCCCGGCTGATCCGGAACTGACTTTAGGTACTTGTCCAGTGCCAGCTTGAAGACTGCCAGGGGTCTGTTGGTAATCCCCCTTACAGCAGTATTCCAGCCTGGAGAGACCAAGTGCCCTGAAGAGTGTCATCAATGATTCAGCACCTCTTGTCTCGAATGCTCTAATTATCCAGCCTATCATTTTCCTTGGGGTAGCAACGACAATACTGTTGTGAGTCTTGAATATAAGATCTTCTTACATCATTACTCACAAATCTCGCACATGGAACCTTCGCTATATCGAATAATTTCATTTTGTCTTGTATTCCGGTAAGACGATATAAATAAATTTGAGAGTAAGAGAGGGAAGGAAACAGAGAAGAGGGTGGGCAAGAAAATGTAATGAAGAGAAACTGGGAGGTAATAGCTATTAGTGGTCACTGGGATCACTGCCGCCAAGGTCCAGTCCCAGTCCAGGTCTATTAACCCTAATCTCACTTAATTCTTTCTTCCATCAGTAATGTCTAAGCTAATCCCCGCAAGTATCTGCTAATCTCTGGAGAGAAGCTGACGAAAAATAGGACAAATTGGTAGATTAATGGAAGACGGCGAATACTGAACCAGGATTTCAACAGACATACACGATAATGTCCTGTGTAAGTCCAGTGTTATAACTTAACACTCACCTGTTTATCTGTACCTGTAGCTACACCTACACCACTGTGTAGTGATACTTGTATACTATTTTTGTAATGATCCTGTGTAGTAATCCTTGGATATTTTTGTGATCCTTGGACACTAGTGATCCTTGGACACTGTGTAGTGATCCTTGGTATGGGAGAGGAGGGTGTAGGCCTAGGATGGGAAAGGGAATTAAATTGAGGACTAAAGGAAGAGAGGGGGATTAAAGAGAAGAACAGGAAAGAAAGAAGGGTAAAAGAGAAAAGGTAGGAGAAAGAGAGCACGGAGCCCGCACCTAATTAAGCAAATAAGGAAAGTTAAATAGATCCAAAATTTCACAAGAAGGTTGGCAGAGGAACTGAGTGATGGACTACGAGGAAAGACTTTAAGAGTCTGTTAAGTACATCAAGACAGTATAATGAGGCAGGTGTAAGTATACACCACTGAATTATTCATAGAAAGTTTAAATATTTTAATTACCAGAAAATATGGTTATATTTGTACATGTGTATGCAATACAGAGACGGACGATCTTACTAATGCAAGACAAGCCACTGTGGGGATGAAAATATTCAGCTCAAGTACTTTCACACGTCTCCGTGCGTGATCAGGAGCTATGTAATGTTGCAAGAGTAGCAAGAAGAGGAGTGAGGGGAAGTTTTCTCAGAGTAAGGTAGATGACACCAGCCAGTTCCTCTCAGATACCTGGAGTTTACCTGGAGAGAGTTCCGGGGGTCAACGCCCCCGCGGCCCGGTCTGTGACCAGGCCTCCTTAGGTCAGTGTCCCAGGATGCGACCCACACCAGTCGACTAACACCCAGGTACCCATTTTACTGATGGGGAACATAGACAACAGGTGGAAAGAAACACGTCCAATGTTTCTACTCTGGCTGGGAATCGAACCCAGGCCCTCACCGTGTGAAGCGAGAGCGTTAACCACCAGGCCACCAGAAGACTGCTGAAGTTTTCCATCCCCCGCAGCTTGTCTTCCATACGTGTCTATGTAAAAAACCACAGTAAAAATTAGAAGAAAACTGAAGAATTAAAAATGTAAGTTAACGCTCTCGCTTCACACGGCGCCGGCCTGGGTTCGATTCCCAGCCAGAGTAGAAACATTGCGCGTGTTTCTTTCCACCTGTTGCCTATGTTCCCCATCAGTAAAATGGGTACCTGGGTGTTAGTCGACTGGTGTGGGTCGCATCCTGGGACACTGACCTAATTTTCCCGAAATGCTGAGCATAAGGGACTTCTATATAGTAGTTGTCATTGATGTCAGCTAGGCATGTATTTGTAGTAAATAAAGATATTATTAAAAGAATTTGATGGATTTACGAGCGATAATGTCAGAAGAGATTACGTGCAGTGATCAAAAAAGGTATTACGAAAATGTTAGGCTGGATAACTAGAACCTTCCAAACAAGAGATGCCAAACCACTGATGATGATGTTTTAAGTCACTTGTTACTCTATAGATTGGAATGTTCAACCAGGCTGCTGCTGTTGGCGGCCCGCTTGCGCATAGATACAGGTGAAATACTATAAGGAAGCGGGTGTCAGAAGTTGAATCTCACACAACTCTGACGCGTACACACGACTCATGACAGTAAGGTCTTACCCCAGAGTGAGGTGGAGACTAAGGCCGGGCAGACACCAACACAACCGTCACGCTCCACGCACCTACCTGATGAAAAATTAAGAGAGTTAGAACAGAATAAACTAGATATAATTTGACATCAGAATGTTAAACATATATGTGTAGGCTATTGAATACACGAAGATTATGAATTGAATTAAATAAAATTCGACGGAATGAAAAAGATACATAAAATTAGTTACAGAATCAACACTGTTTACGACCTTCTGAACTTACTAAGCTACGAACAACGCGAACATATACAGGAGGGCCTCGCTTATACAGCAACTTAGGTTCTGGGCTACTGCTGTAAAACGAAAATCGCTGTAAAGTGAAATATGGCCTTTGTTTCATTTTCAAATGCAAAACAATAAGCCTGAAAACATGTTTACACTGTCATATATTGAGTAATAGAGCTAGGCCTAAAAAAAATGCATATTTTAGCTTATATTTTCGTCCTTAGCTTACAGTGAGTAGTGAATATATTTATTGTAGGAAGTCTGAATAAATGAAGAATAGGTATAATTGAAAACCGCTGTACGGGCGAAACGCTGTAAGGCAAAGTGCTGTAAAGTGGGGCTGTCTATATATAAAATCTTATCTATACAGTAAATATAGCCTAAAAATGCCTATGATATACTTGTGACTGGTTTCGAGAATTCAACTACTTAAACTCGGCTTGAGACTAGACTTCTGTACTGATTGTCAGGTCAACCAGGCTCTTACTGCCAGCGTCCCGTAAGCTTTCATGTCACCGATTATAATTACATTGACCAAAGTCCAATGAAAACTAACTATTCAGAGCAAAACATTTTTGTTAACATGGCGACACCTCTAATTAAGGACTTATCTGTTCCTAAACTGATCTAGGATTACCGCGACACATCTTCAACTGAAAAAAAATATATGATACGTATTTTGTTTCTCGTTGGGACGATTTTGTTTCCCAGTGGGAGTATTTTACCTCCCAGTGAGAGTATCTTGATTTTAAGTGGGAGTATTTTGCTTCCCAGTGGGAGTATTTTGTTTCTCAGTGGGAGCATTTTGTTTTCCAGTGGGAGTATTTTGCTTACCAGTAGAAGTAATTTGTTTCCCAGTGGGAGTATTTTGGCTGTCTCGTTTGTGAACGTAGAGGTCGGAAGAGAACTCGATGAGTGTCAGGGGTCCCCGACTCTTCAACGCCCTCTCTTCGTGCATAAGGGGGATGGTGGTTACCAACAAACCTCTGACTGTCTCCAAGAGGGAGCTTTAGAAGTTTCTCAAATCATTTCCTAACCAGCCGGGCCACGCGTGTAAACAGTCTATTTGATATGGGTCTGATCCACCGGGTGGTCTGGTCTGTGACTGGGTCGCGGGGGTCGTTGACCCCCGGAAGAGTTCTACGTGTATCCTACAGCTATGTAACACCAACAGTATCATGCTGGAAGGTATTAATATAGTTTCATGTGAAAATTACAAAGAAAACTAGTTTCTTGCTTTATTTCGTACCATCCTCAGGAAAAAAATAGTAAGAGGTTAGGTAATGTTTGTCAGGAAACAGGTCATGTATTTCCTGACGAAGGTCCTAGTCATATGATGACCCACAGCTGGAGCTTTTGGTCATTTGACCGAGGCCTTCTGCTGGCGTACCGGTCCACCCCTTTAAAAATTAAGGTTAAGAGAAAACAAGATAGAAGTTAAAAGATTTGTTCTATCTTAGAACCCTTTTTTTTAAATTATCCTCATTATATACAAAGTTCAGCATTGTACAGACACCTGTTACCCAGTACTTGAGAACCTTCAGTACATCTGTACTTTTCTTACACAATGTTAATAAAGTCAGGACATTACTTCCAGCAGGTGTCAAGTTTGATAAACATGTGTATGCTAGTGGGGTGGTGACACCTGGTGAGGACGTACCTGTAACCAGTTTCTAGAGTACATCTACTACCAGGCTCCGGGAGTACAAAAACTTTGGCAACTCATCAAAGGTAGAGATAAAAGCACACTGTGGCAGTGTGTTGAGCAGCCATCCTTCAATATGTATAACAAAGTGAATCTCGCATCCAATGACTTATCTGCTCTATCACATCTACACATATACTAATTATGTTTTGTACTGTGTGTGTGTTACAGATGACGACCCAAGCAGGCCTGCTCGTTGATCAGTCAGGCTGTTCGTGCATGGTATTACTGTAGAAACTTTCGGGTCTGACCGATGCGGACATCGTTAGAATTTTGGTCGCCTAAATATTATCCCACTTCCGGCTTTAGGTCAGGTTTTCTTGCTGACTGCTCAACCAGGCTGTTGCTGTTAACGGCATCTGGCATCAAAGGCATCACAACCATTTTGATCTATCACTTGGAGATTAGTTTTCTATGTTAGTTGTGAAGCTAAACTAGTAATTAGTTTATGAAAAATGTGGATAATTTTAGATAATTATATTTCGTAGGGGGATGGATGAGAGGAGAATCGAGCCTTCCAAGTTAGGTGCCAGATCAACCAGGCTGTGATGGATATGAGGGTCGGCTGACCACCAGCAATAACAGCCTGGTTAACCAGGCAAGCACTAGACGAGACTGGCTCATAGCCGGGCTCCGGGAGTAGAAAAACTTTGGAACTCGTCAAAGGTAAAGATATACTTCCACATCTCTCACTCTAATATGTTGCTTTGGTAGTGTGTTGCTTTACTACCAGACTCTCAAGTATCTTCCAGGTATATATTATCATCTATCTTCCAGGTATATATTATCATCTATCTTCCAGGTATATATTATCATCTATCTTCCAGGTATATATTATCATCTATCTTCCAGGTATATATTATCATCTATCTTCCAGGTATATATTATCATCTATCTTCCAGGTATATATTATCATCTATCTTCCAGGTATATATTATCATCTATCTTCCAGGTATATATTATCATCTATCTTTCAGGTATATATTATCTATTTTCCAAGTATATATTATCATCTGTCTTCTACGTATACATTCTCTCTCTTCCAGGTATATATTATTACCATCTATCGTCCAGGTATATATATTATCTGTCTTGCAGGATTATATTATCTAGTGTCTGTTATTACTTCTATTATTATTATTATTATTATTATTATTACTACTGCTGCTGCTACTACTACTACTACTGCTGCTGCTGCTGCTGCTGCTGCTGCTACTACTACTACTACTACTACTACTACTACTACTGCTGCTGCTGCTGCTGCTGCTACTACTACTACTACTACTACTACTACTACTGCTACTGCTGCTGCTACTACTACTACTACTACTACTGCTACTGCTGCTGCTGCTGCTGCTGCTGCTGCTACTACTACTACTACTACTGCTACTGCTACTGCTACTGCTACTGCTGCTGCTGCTGCTGCTGCTGCCGCCGCCGCCGCCGCCGCCGCCGCCGCCGCCGCCGTCGCCGCCGCCGCCGCCGCCGCCGCCGTCGCTGCTACTACTACTATTAAGAGGGAGTAAAGCGTGAACTAGTGGTTCAGGACTGAGAGTTGTCTCTCAGGGGAGACTGTTATCCCTCAGGGGAGACTGTTATCCCTCAGGGGAGACTGTTATCCCTCAGGGGAGACTGTTATCCCTCAGGGTGATAAAATTGTCTTTTACTCTAAAGAAGTCTTAGGTAACTTAAGGTGTTGGGATGTTGTCCATTACAAGGAGAAGACTGACTTTTGGGGGCGGGAAAGTTGTCTCTCAGGGCGGAGAATTTTTTTTTTCTCTCTCTCTCTCAAGGAGAGGAAATTTTCTCTCAAAGCCAAAGTTATCTCAGGGCAGGGAAGATATTTTTAATGATGGGGGAAGTTTTCTCTCGAAGCAGGGGAAATTGTCGTTCAGGAAAGGAAAATTATCTTTCAGGGCAGTGAAGTTCTTTCTCTGGGCAGTGAAGTTCTTTCTCTGGGCAGTGAAGTTCTTTCTCTGGGCAGTGAAGTTCTTTCTCTGGGCAGTGAAGTTCTTTCTCTGGGCAGTGAAGTTCTTTCTCTGGGCAGTGAAGTTCTTTCTCTGGGCAGTGAAGTTCTTTCTCTGGGCAGTGAAGTTCTTTCTCTGGGCAGTGAAGTTCTTTCTCTGGGCAGTGAAGTTCTTTCTCTGGGCAGTGAAGTTCTTTCTCTGGGCAGTGAAGTTCTTTCTCTGGGCAGTGAAGTTCTCTATAAGAGCATGAAACTTACTTTTCATGATGGGGAAGATCTCTTTCAAGGCAGGAAAATTGTCGTTCAAGGCAGGGGAAGTTGTCGTTCAAGGCAGGGGAAGTTGTCGTTCAAGGCAGGAAAATTGTCGTTCAAGGCAGGGGAAGTTGTCGTTCAAGGCAGGAAAATTGTCGTTCAAGGCAGGGGAAGTTGTCGTTCAAGGCAGGGGAAGTTGTCGTTCAAGGCAGGAAAATTGTCGTTCAAGGCAGGGGGAGTTGTCGTTCAAGGCAGGGGAAGTTGTCGTTCAAGGCAGGGGAAGTTGTCGTTCAAGGCAGGGGAAGTTGTCGTTCAAGGCAGGAAAATTGTCGTTCAAGGCAGGGGAAGTTGTCGTTCAAGGCAGGGGAAGTTGTCGTTCAAGGCAGGAAAATTGTCGTTCAAGGCAGGGGGAGTTGTCGTTCAAGGCAGGGGAAGTTGTCGTTCAAGGCAGGGGAAGTTGTCGTTCAAGGCAGGGGAAGTTGTCGTTCAAGGCAGGGGAAGTTGTCGTTCAAGGCAGGGGAAGTTGTCGTTCAAGGCAGGGGGAGTTGTCGTTCAATGCAGGGGAAGTTGTCGTTCAAGGCAGGGGAAGTTGTCGTTCAAGGCAGGGGGAGTTGTCGTTCAAGGCAGGGGAAGTTGTTGTTCAAGGCAGGGGAAGTTGTCGTTCAAGGCAGGGGGAGTTGTCAGGGGAAGTTGTTTGTTCACGGCAGGGGAAGTGGTTGCTCAAGGCAGGGGCAGTTGTCGTTCAAGGCAGGGGAAGTTGTCGTTCAAGGCAGGGGAAGTTGTCGTTCAAGGCAGGGGAAGTTGTCGTTCAAGGCAGGGGGAGTTGTCGTTCAAGGCAGGGGAAGTTGTTGTTCAAGGCAGGGGAAGTTGTTGTTCAAGGCAGGGGAAGTTGTCGTTCAAGGCAGGGGAAGTTGTCGTTCAAGGCAGGGGAAGTTGTCGTTCAAGGCAGGGGAAGTTGTCGTTCAAGGCAGGGGGAGTTGTCGTTCAAGGCAGGGGAAGTTGTTGTTCAAGGCAGGGGAAGTTGTCGTTCAAGGCAGGGGAAGTTGTCGTTCAAGGCAGGGGAAGTTGTCGTTCAAGGCAGGGGAAGTTGTCGTTCAAGGCAGGGGAAGTTGTCGTTCAAGGCAGGGGAAGTTGTCGTTCAAGGCAGGGGAAGTTGTCGTTCAAGGCAGGGGAAGTTGTCGTTCAAGGCAGGGGAAGTTGTCGTTCAAGGCAGGGGAAGTTGATTCTTATGGCAGGGAAGTTACTTTTCAGGGCAGGGGAGGCTGTCAATCAGGGCACGGAATCTATTTATTAGGGCAGAAGTCTCTCTCGAGGCAGGGAAGTTCCCTCAGAGGGCGGGGAAGATTACGGTTGTTTACCTGTGTAAACAACCGAAAAGAAACGATACTTTTCTTTTTAAAATTAAATTCCTGGTTTTCCTCGGCTCCCGGAAAGATAAATAGAGCGGCATATTAAATCTCAGGAGGCCATGACCGGAAAAAATTGGGTTTCAACATATATCACTTTCTTGCCCTCTCTGCTGCTCCTGGGAACATGCGCGCGCCGCTGGGGGTCTGTACGTTAGGCGCAGTTTTTGGCCATTAAAGAATACCCACCTTCCGGATTTACGCCTCTTGGGTGAATTTAAACCCAGTTTCTGGCCACATACGTAGAAATGTCCGCCCGGCTGTGGTGCATATGGTGGGAGGCGGCGGGAGGTACCAACAACCTGATTGATCAGGCCAGCAATCTGAAGGCCTGGTCTGGGACCGGGCCGCGGGGGTGGTGACTTCCGAATGCGGGACGAGTCCAACCCAGACCGTAGCGGTCCTCCGACCAACACAGCAAGCAAGCCTGGCCCGAGGCCGGGCTCTGGGAGTAAAAAAACTATCGGAACTAATCAAAGGTATATCAACGGTATGGCCATACCAACGATCTCAGGGACTAAGATATATTCTGCCATCGTCAGGCGACGCCTTGTTATATTCGTTATTAGTTAACTATACCTATATACAAGTTAATTTAAGTTAATTTAACCTAGCGTAAATAAGAAATATGACATTTTTGCAGAGGCTCAGATGAGGCAGAAATCGAGGAACCATAATGTCCTCGAAAAAGTTTCTCTGTGGTAAAGCTCTAACAGAGTTGTGATAAAGCTCTAACAGAGTGAAACACTCACAATAAAAGCTTCTTCTACGATGTTTATTTTTTTTTCCACTTGTGACCAGTGGAGTGAGTAGCCGCCACACGCCTTGTGGTCTCTCAACAAAAATGTTGCCGGCACTGTGAGTGTGGTCGAGGGAACGGTACTTCTCTCTCAAAGACCTCGCGCTAATTAACCAACGCCAATTCAGATGTAAAGTGGTATAATTTTTCTCTCGCTGACGACACTCCAAGTGAGCCGTAGAGGGTAAAGACGCGAGCCTAATGGAAAGTTGTCGTTTGGTGTCAATTTACCTGAGGCCCCAGATAAAAAAAATAATTCGACAAAAAAAACAAAAAAAAAAAAAGCAGCACTGCTAGACACAACAGATACGAAAAAATAAAAGCGAAAATTTTACAAGACTGAGGCCAGATGTACTTTGTACTGGATGTCTTGGATGTTATAGTTTTATGTGCAAAGGACGCCGATTCATAGCTTCTGGCCCAGCCTTGTCTATCTTATCGACCTTATTTACCGATTATTAGACTGCGAGAAATATCATATTAAATATAAGCTGGCGACCTTGAGGCTCATGTATGTTCCTGGTTCCCCTCTCCTTGCCCAACACTATAGTAGGACATAATGAAGACCTTGGCTGAGCCTTCACAATGAACTGCGCACTTACTAGCTGCCATGATTTCAGACACTCATGGTCCAAAGGTAACAACACTTGCACTTCAGACCCGCAGCTCTAATTTTCATATACCTTTAGCTATGACATACCTTTGACGAGTTGCTACTAGAGGCCCGCTGCCACATATATCCATCATAACCTGGTTGATCTGACTCTTGGTGAAGATACTTGTCCAGTTTCCTCTTGAGGACTTCTACACTTGGTCCAGCAGGGTTCCTGATGTCTTCTGGTAAGATGTTGAATAGTCTGCGACCAAGGATGGTGATACAGTGTTCCTTTCTCCACCGCACCCCTGTTCCTCACTGGGTTTATTTTTGCACTTCCTAACATATCTCTCACTCCAGTATGTTGTTATGGTAGTTTGCAGATTTGCGACCAAGCCCTTGAGTACTTTCCAGGTATATATTATCATATATCTCTCTCTCTCTTCCGTTCCAGTGAGTACATGTTCAACACTTGAAGGCGTTCCCAGTAATTTAAGTGCTTTACTGGCTCAATGTGAGCCGTAAACGATCTCTGTATTTGTTCCAACTCTGATATTTCTCCTGCCTGGCCATTTTCGAAAAAAAAAATGTAGTTTTACCATTTTTCCCTACCTCTTAAAAAAAAATACAGACTAGTAAAACTAACATCACATATATTCTAAGTCTTTGAAAAGAAGGTAAGACAAATTACAAATTTTATAGAAAAGCATGACTCTCATGACTCAGGTCAACATAGATCATGAGGGGAAAGATCATGTGTCTCTGAACTACATCATTATAATAACGCTACGAAGGTACTGGAAGGTAACGGCATATGCTATCTTCACGGAATTCGCTAAGATTTTTGACAAGTTATCATGGCATGATAGCTTATAAAATAAGCTCAAGAGGTGTCACAATTAAAGTAGGAAAATGGATATTATTTGTTATAGTGAAATAAACAAATACAATGAAATATATTATTGCATACACAATTTTTCGCTTACTTTATTCGGCAAGAAGAGCGTTTTTATTTAAGCCAGAATAGCAAGTTTTACCTATTCGGCATGACATTATATATATATATATATATATATATATATATATATATATATATATATATATATATATTCCTAGAGTTGATAACCTCATTCGCCTTCCCCGTCAACACAAAAAAGGGAGAGGCAGAACCCCCACTCACTCTACTGACAGTGAAAAAGTCAGAGTCCAGGTGAGCAAGAAAATTGAAGAGGGCAACACAGTGGAGGCAATCAGAATTATTACCAGTGAAGATACAGTTGCTCCCAGGGATGCTGACACGGCTGAAGCACTTAGAGGAAAGCACCTTGCCAGGGAAACCAGTGGCACCAACAGTTCCAACACCTCTGTCCCCACTATGGAACCATTGATTGTGGAAGACTCAGACATTTACAAAGCAATAATGTCGTTCCCATCTGGCTCTGCTGGGGGTTACACTGGAATAAGGCCACAGCATTTAAAGGAAATGGTTAATCTAGTTATTGGGGAAATTGCAGAGACACTGCTTTCAGAGATCACAAGGTTCGTCAACAATTCCCTGGCTGGTCTGATTCCTGATGAAATTAGACCTTTCTTTTTTGGTGCAACACTTTGTGCACTTAAAAAGAAGGATGGAGGAATTCGGCCAATTGCAGTAGGCAACACGTTATGCCGCCTCGTATCCAAAGTTGCTGTCCGAAGCATTCGTGCACAGGCAGCCATGATGCTTCAACCAAACCAGCTTGGCTTTGGGGTCTCTCAAGGAAGTGAAGCAGCGGTTCATGCAACAAGGGCGTATATCAACAACCTGCCTGAGGACAATGCAGTGGTAAAATTAGATTTCAAGAATGTGTTCAATCTCCTGAAAAGAGACGTGGTATTAGCAGCAGTACAAGAACATTTCCCTGGTCTCTTCCCTTTTGTTTCAGCTGGGTATAGCAAGGAATCAATGCTTCTCTTTGGAGAGCATGAAATCACATCATCGGAGGGTGTCCAACAAGGAGATCCTCTTGCACCATTTCTCTTCTGTATAGCAGTTAGGGAAATCACAGTCAGACTGACCAGCGAGCTAAACATCTGGTTCCTAGATGATGGCACACTAGCAGGTACAAAGGAGTCCCTCCTACATGACCTTACACAGGTAATGATACGGGGACAGGAAATGGGTCTCATCCTGAATCCATCCAAATGTGAAATCATCTCAGTCAACAAGTGATAAATGCAGTGAGATCAAAACTACCAGGAGCAGCAGTCATTGCCCCCACAAATAGTGTCTTGCTAGGAGCACCTCTGGGAAGCAATGCCATTGACACAATTCTCAGGAAGAAATTGGAAGAGTTAACGAGAATGGAACAACGAATAGGCAATCTGGACACCCACGATGCCTTGTACCTTCTCACAAAGTGCTTGAGTCTGCCCAGGTTGACATATTTCCTAAGAGGTGCACCTTCATATGATAACCCTATACTGCACGAATATGACAGTATTCTGAGGCAGATTTTTACGAAAGTACTTAACCTTACTCTAGAAGACGGGCAGTGGAACCAAGCTACACTTCCAGTCAGACTAGGAGGCATTGGTGTCCGCAAGTCATCACAGATTGCGTTACCTGCTTTTCTGTCCTCGTGTATTGCATCCAGAGAGCTTGTAGCAGCGATTCTCCCTGAACATCTTAGGGACAAGATTGGAGTCCAGGACCAAAAATTCATTGACGGAGCAATGATCTAGGATAATCTAACGGGCTCTGAAACCAGACCTGCTCCCCCCAACAACTACAAACAATCACACTGGGATGGTCCAATAGTGGAAAATATAGCCTCAACAATGCTTCAGTGTGTGTCAGGGAAGGACAGAGCCCGCCTCCTGGCAGTGAGAGCCCCTCATGCTGGGGACTTTCTGTTGGCTGTTCCCAACTCCAGCCTTGGCACACGCCTCGACCCAGAGACCATCCGCATCAGTGTTGCCCTTCGACTTGCCGCCCTTATTCTCGCCGAACACAGGTGTATTTGTGGCAGTGAAGCAGCAGACCGATTCGGGTACCATGGTCTTATGTGCCGTAAATCCGAGGGAAAGATTGCAAGACATGAGGTTAATAACATTATCAAGAGGAGCCTCACAACAGCTGGATGCCCAGCAGTAAGGGAGCCACCCCAACTATGCAGATCTGATGGCAGCCAGAAGCGTCCAGATGGTATCACCCTTCAAGCCTGGACAGATGAGAAGCAGGTGGTGTGGGACTATACATGTGCATCTACCTTGGCTGATACCTATCTCCAATACACCAGGGAGGAAGGAAGGGCAGCTGCCAGCTTCAGGGAGTCCCAAAAGTCTAGAAAATATGGAAACTTGCCCATCACTATGTTTGTTCCCATAGGCTCAGAGACCCTCGGCTCATGGGGAAAGAGTGCATCTAAATTCCTTAAGGAGCTGGGAAAAAGACTCATCAGGGTAACTAGGGATCCCAGGGCAGCTAGTTTTCTGTTCCAGCGGCTCAGTGCGGCTGTTCAAAGGGGTAATGCCTGCTGTATTTTGGGCACACGCCCCAGCTCTGAGGAGCTGGATGAGATTTTCGCCTTATAATCGGTGATACACACGTAACAACATGTACCTTATATGCCACCTTTATATCAACAATGTATCTCTTAAATCTTCTGTACCATATTATGTAATAAAATATTCCTATTGGTAAAAAAAATATATTAAAAGATGGGGTGGTAGGGGAAGTGGAATATTCAAACGGCTTCAGGAAGAAATCCAAATGTTCTTCCTTGAAGCCTTTTTATCCACTTCTCCGAGGCTATGGGTCCCACAATTTACACCAGAGGTGGACCCCATCATATATTATATATTATATATATATATATATATATATATATATATATATATATATATATATATATATATAAACAGGTGATTTCAGAATATGCAAAACAACCACTGTGAAACAACAGAGAAATTCCTGCGCTTTCGTGACTACTCACATTATCAAGGAACAATGTGATAATGTGAGTAGTCACGAAATCGCTTGGAATTTCTCTGTTCTTCTTTCACAGTGGTTGTTTTGCATATATATATATATATATATATATATATATATATATATATATATATATATATATATATATATATATACGGACAATGTTTGAGAGACTAGTCTCAGATCTATATATTACATTATTTACTATAATAACGCAGTGGGGTGCGAAATATAGAAGTATAAAACAGACCCAAGGAAAGGCAAGGGCGCCTGGAGCACAGTAACGTAACTGTCATCATCCGCGGCACAAGATTAGTCAACTAACTACCAGCAAATTAACCGGGCTGTGAAGGCTATGTAGGCCAGCCAATAGCAACAATTTGATTGAACAGATAAGTATCAGAAGAACCTGACTGGAAGCAGGGCTGTGAGGGTAGAAAGTCTCGAAACCAGTCACAAGTATTTTCCCAGCAACAATAAACAAATCTTTCAATCCCGAAAAAATCTCGAAAATAATCTTACAACGAAAATATAGCATTAATTAAAGCCTTCAATTAAAGCCTTCATTAAAGTCTTGTACCTCACTACTGACTCAAGTAGGAAATTAAGAAGAAAGTTTAGAAGTGTTTGGTTTCTAGAACCACGGAGGTGAACTCGCTAGTTGGGAGAGGTTTCAAGAGTTTCACTACCCTATCAGCAAGGCCTGAAGCCAGCTTCCCCGCTGATTGTCTGGACAACCAGGTTGTTGATGCTAGTGACCAGCAGACTCAAACAGCAGTCACATCCTGACTCTTCAAGTACTGGCAGCAAGTAGTCCTCAACTTTCCTCTTAAAAACAAAGTTTCTTCAACCTCCAAGTCTCGTCTGAACGAGCGGGTGAGGCAGTGCTTAGTTTCACTGTTACGTCTTCTAAGGTCGCAACGATAATCATTAGAAAGTATCGGTATTGGCAGAAAATTGGGTATCGGTAGGGCAAAAAATATGGAACAGTGCCACCCCTATTCAAAATTAATACATAAAATTACAGTGGAGCCTAATGAGAGGCTCTTTTGTACATTTTTTAACATCTAGACAATGGTACACTTCATTTAGTGACAAATATGGTGTGGAAAAGCACAATCACTTGGTCAGCATCCAAAAAACATGGAGTTGTTGGCGGCTGCACAAGACAGATAATACCTCTGACGAATTTTGAGATTTTTTGTACCCCCGCAGACTGGCCCTGAGCCAGGCTTGTCTGGTGCTTACCTGATGAACCAGGCTGTTGCTTCTGGCCCGCTTTCAAGCTGTTTAGTATTTGAAAAAAAAAATATAAAACGGAAACCTTCCTGTCCCTACAGGAGCGCAGAAATGGGCAATAGAAATAGTTCAAGAACCCCGGTGGAAATACGGCACTCTGACGTGTCAGGGTTATCCTCGGTAATTTATACTAAGTATGACAATTGTACTTTTGTGTACCTGTATCTAAACAAACTTATTTATGTACACGGTGGGGAGTTAAGAAGGTCTCTGACTGAGGGGAAGGGCTAGAGGAAGACACCCCCGTAGGACCATCATTGTCTCCCAGCGCCCCAGCAATACAGGAGTGGAGTGTAGGGAAAACATCCGGGTGGTGGGCCTGTCATGGCGCCCAGGTAGAGGGTTCAGGAGGCACCCGGGTGGGGAGGGGTTGTAGAGGCACCATGGAGGGTTGGGGACGGCACCAGGCTGAGGAGGAAGATCTGAGGGCCACAAGTACCTCCTTAAACCAGGCACTTGATGCTTTACGATCACTTAAATCAATGAAACTCTTCTGCATGCTCACAGTGCCAACCACGGCCCACCAGGTGTATCTCGACTCACTTTAAGACCATTACATGGTTATATTTAAAAAAAAAAAAACTTCATTTCACGAAGCGTTAAATCCGTGGGAGTCATTCAGGGCAAGGAAGGAACGCTTTTTCACCTCTACGGTTTATCATTCCCATAGCAGATATAGATAAACACGCGAACCACAGAACTGTATCATTCATTAACAGCTCATGTCAAGGAAGAAAAAACATGAAAGCTGGAAAAAATACAAAGAGTGTTAAATGCTCTTTGGCAATGTACTCTCTGGAGAGAAGACGACAGCGATACATAATAATATACAACTGGAAAATATTGGAGGGCATAATCCCAAACCTTCACGTTACCATAACGAGAAATACGATAGTGAGAAATACGGGAGGAAGTGAGATATACGGGAGGAAGTGAGAAATACGGAAAGAAACAGAAGTAAGGAAAAGCAAGGAAGTCAAAGGTTCAATAAGAGAACAATGTATCAACATTCGTGATCCTTGACCATTCAGTCTCGTACCAGAGGATATTACCTGGAGTTTACCTGGAGAGAGTTTCGGGGGTCAACGCCCCCGCGGCCCGGTCTGTGACCAGGCCTCCTGGTGGATCAGAGCCTGATCAACCAGGCTGTTGCTGCTGGCTGCACGCAAATCAACGTACGAGCCACAGCCCGGCTGATCAGGAACTGACTTTAGGTGCTTGTCCAGTGCCAGCTTGAAGACTGCCAGGGGTCTGTTGGTAATCTCCCTTATGTGTGCTGAGAGGCAGTTGAACAGTCTCGGGCCCCTGACACTTATTGTATGGTCTCTTAACGTGCTATTGACACCCCTGCTTTTCATTGGGGGGATGGTGCATCGTCTGCCAAGTCTTTTGCTTTCGTATTGAGTGATTTTCGTGTGCAAGTTCGGTACTAGTCCCTCTAGGATTTTCCAGGTGTATATAATCATGTATCTCTCCCTCCTGCGTTCCAGGGAATACAGGTTTAGGAACCTCAAGCGCTCCCAGTAATTGAGGTGTTTTATCTCCGTTATGCGCGCCGTGAAAGTTCTCTGTACATTTTCTAGGTCGGCAATTTCACCTGCCTTGAAAGGTGCTGTTAGTGTGCAGCAATATTCCAGCCTAGATAGAACAAGTGACCTGAAGAGTGTCATCATGGGCTTGGCCTCCCTAGTTTTGAAGGTTCTCATTATCCATCCTGTCATTTTTCTAGCAGATGCGATTGATACAATGTTATGGTCCTTGAAGGTGAGATCCTCCGACATGATCACTCCCAGGTCTTTGACGTTGGTGTTTCGCTCTATTTTGTGGCCAGAATTTGTTTTGTACTCTGATGAAGATTTAATTTCCTTATGTTTACCATATCTGAGTAATTGAAATTTCTCATCGTTGAACTTCATATTGTTTTCTGCAGCCCACTGAAAGATTTGGTTGATGTCCGCCTGGAGCCTTGCAGTATCAGAAATACTGAGAAATATTGGTGGAACCAGTGTAAAGGTGTCCAAGAGGAAACTGAGGGGTTCCACATGAACCAAGCTGTGACGGATATGTAAACCGGTGGGCCACCACAGCAACAGTCTGACTGATCTGGCGTATAACAGGAAGGCCTGATTCCAGGCCGGGCTGCGAGAGTAGGAAAACTCTTGAAATAGGTGACGGGTAAATCATATCTAAATCACGTCTGCTAATCGCACCTCGGTAACTGACCAGTCAGACTATTGGTGATCGCACAAGTACGTATCTAAAGTACTTCGCCACCCTACACATTATTTTTTTAATTTATAAGGTAGAAAATCACCAATAAAGATGTGGACGCACTATTATTAATAGCCTCGTATCACGTGACCACTTCGGCTAGGATGCCAGCAGATAGAGGTAATGTTATACCCTGCAATAATGGGTCCACACAATGTTTACACTGATGTTCCTGTTACTGACAAATTATCATGTTTAAACCATACCCCCGGCCGGGATTGAACCCGCGGTCATAGAGTCTCAAAACTCCAGCCCGGTTTATTTGCAATCGTGTCATTACGATTTCTTGAGTCATATCATGTTTATATTATTATTATTATTATTATTATTACTGCCGTCATAAAAAGGATAATTCTCGGATAACCCATTCAGGAAATTGAGGGTTTTGGGGTTGTGGTGTGGGAGAAGCGGTGAGGGTACTGGGTTTAGGGGAAAGAGTCGAATGAACTGTGGGGAAAGAGGAAGAGTTAATTAACTGTCCCTTGGATGGGAGGGGGAAAAAAGAGGTGGTGAGCTGGGTTTTGTGGGAGCAAAGGTTTCACTGTGGGAAGATGTGGGTTGGGTGTTCATGGCAGTGGGGGGGGGGGTACTGGAGGGCCAGATGTACACCCAGGCTGGGTGGGAGGGGAGAGAGAGGGATTGGGGTGGGTGGGGGGTCAAAGGACACAATGGCTGTGTTGTTGCTAGCAGGGGAGGCACCTTGAGTCACATCCTCCTGCCACTCACACACGTACACCCAGGCAAGTATTACACTAAGCTACTTATACTTCCCTGTACTGCCTCCCCTCTCTTCTTTCTCTCTCCAGTTGCAGGTTATAATAGGGCTATCAAGGCTTATTTCCTGGGTAGCATTAAAATGGGTTGGGCAAATATTTATGTTAGTGGGTTTGAGAAAAATCTGCCCAAGTATGGACCAGTAGATCTGATGCAGTGTTCCTCCTTATGTTCCTATTGCCGCATGTTCATGGAGGTCGGAGCCAGGGGCCTCGGTCCGCGCGTCGCGGGGATGATGACCTCCGCAAACATCAACAGAATCACTAGATAGATCTTCACAATGACGGCTTGATACGTGTTACCACAAGTTATACAGAGAGGGAATAACCAACAGACACCTAGCTGTCTTCAAGATGGAACTTGTAAAGCTCCTTAAGTTAATTCTTATTCTGCCGGGCTGTGGTGCAGCATTCAGTGCACTAGATGTGGCCAGCACCAATAGCATAGTTGATTCGACCATCAACCCGGAGGCCTGGTCTGGGTCCTGGCTGAGGGGACGATAACCCTCGGAATTGTTTTCAGGTAATCTCAAGGTAACTCAGTCAATTACTAGTAAACACCTACTAACGTGGACAATTACAGGTAAACACAGTATTGTACAGGAGAATCAAGAATGACTTATAACCACGTGAATCAAGAATAATCACACCTACTGGCCAACTAAATGCAAGTGTAAACAGCCTTACTGGCCAACAGTGCAGCACATTAGCCCAGGAGAATCTAATGCAAAAAAATTACCACCTGGCAAAGAGCATCAGCTAACCACTGAATATTTGTCTAAGAGGAAAACGTAAATACTCACTAGCTAACAAGCTCGGTGTAAAACAAAGAAGCCAAAATAGAGACGGCTGAATAAGGGAATTGTGTTTCTGAGGTTCTATTACTGCGAGGGAAGGAGCATGTAGAAGTCTCCTCACACCTGTTGCCCCTCTTCACCTAACAGTAAGTACATACATTTGCCTTTGATATACCTGAGAAGGGGGTTGAGTTTTCCTACTCCCGCAGCCTGACCATGAGTCAGGCTTGTCTGGTGTTTCCTTGTTCAACTAGGCTGTTATTGGGGGCGGCCCGCTGGCCCATATATCCATCACAGCCTTGGTGATCTGGCACTTATCTGAGGTCGAAGTCCAGTTTCCTCCTGAAAACTTCTACACTTGCTCCGACTGTGTTTATATCTTCTGGTAGTATACATGCTGAGGTCTGGCTCCGTGGTAAAGTATTGTGGACTCTGATACAGAGACTGCAGGTTCGAGTCCTGCTGTGGTCGTAGAAACTATGTAAATGATTTCTCCTGTTTGTGAATTGTTAAGCATTCTGGTAGTATATTACGTAGTCTGAGCCCACGGATGTTGATAATGTTCTCTTATTGTGCCCATGGCGCTCCTGCTTTTCACATGGTATATTTTGCACTTTCTCGCATATATCTCACTCCAGTATGTTGTGGCAGTATGCAAATCTAGGACCAAGCCCTCAAGTGCCTTCCATGTCCTAATAATGTATTCATTGGAAATGAGGAGAGATACATTATAATATATACCTGGAAAGTGCTTGAGGGCCTGGTCCCAAATATGCACACTGCCATAACAACATACTGGATTGAGAGATATGGGAGGAAGTGCAAAATAAACCCAATGAAAGCAGGGGCACTGTGGGCACAATAAAAGAACAATGTATCAACATCAGTGGGCCCAGATTAATCAACATCTTACCAGAAGATCTCAGAAACATTGTTGGTACAAGTGTACAAGTTTTCAAAAGGAAACGATAATATCTTCACTAAGTGCAAGATCAACCAGTGAGGAGCAGGGGTTCGGTGGGAACAATAAGGGAACACTGTATCAACATTCGGGGTCCCAGACTATTCAACATCTTACCAGAAGATATCAGAAACACGGATGGAACAAGTGTAAAAGCCTTCAAGAGGAAACTGGACAAGTATCTTCACTAGGTGCCAGATCAACCAGGCTGTGGTGGGGCGGAGGTCCTCCAGCACCAACAGCCTGATTGGCCAGGCAAGCACCAGACGAGTCTGACCCATGGCCGGGCTCCGAGAGCAGTGAAACTCTCGAAACTCTTCAAAGGTATAACTAGGCTATGGTGAATATGTGAGCAGCCAGCAGTAACAACCGGATGAGGTAAAGGTATGTTATGGCAGTGTGCAGATTTGAGACTAGGCCCTCAAGTACTTTCCACGTACGTATTTCTCTCTCTCTCTCTCTCCCCCTCTCTCTCTCTCTCTCTCTCTCTCTCTCTCTCTCTCTCTCTCTCTCTCTCTCTCTCTCTCTCTCCCTCTCTCTCTCTCTCTCTCTCTCTCTCTCTCTCCGCTGTGTAAGTTACACTGTTTCATAAAATTTGTTATTTAATGTCTCATTGTCCCTTCAATAACTTGTATGATATATGAGAGGGTATACAGTGCCTACGGGTTCATGAACTAGACACTTGCAGCATCTGGATATCTTTATTTGTGGAAATTTTGCCAACATTAGCCTCATCAATATAATAAAGGGACATAAACAGAAGTATCCGGCAAGAATGAGGGACAAAAAAAAAAACACAAAGCAAAAACTGATTACTTGTTCTTATACAGTCTTCTGTTTGTTCTCTGTATACTGATAAAGACACTGGTTGGCGAAACATCTACTGACAGAGATACCCAGTTACTTTGATATGGAAAATTTTAGGAAATAATAACAAGAACGGAGTAAAAAACTAATTCTAACCACACAATAGAACAGACAACTAATATGAAGGACCTGGGAGTGAGAATGTCAGAGGATCTCAACTTCAAGGATCACAACAGTGTCATTATCACAACTCTTAAGATGATGATAGGATGGATAATAAGAACCTTTAAAACAAGGGATGCCATGCCAATGATCCTCTCTGATAGAATACTGCTGTACACTAACAGCCCCATATAAGGCAGACGAAATAACAAACCTTGAGAATATACATAGAACCTTCACTGCGAGTATTAGTTCAGTCAAGCACCTTGATTACAGGGAACGTTTGAAATTCCAAGACAAGTACTCACTGGAATGCAGGCGAGAAAGATATAATCTACACCTGGAAAATCCTAGAGGTACTGGTCCCAAACCTGCACACACAAATCATTCTCTACGAAAGTAAAAGACTCAGCAGATGGCGCAACATACCCCCAATGAAAAGCAGGTGTTAGTCGACTGCTGTGGGTTGCATCCTGGGGAAAAGCACCTATGTGCCCTAATAGATATAAACTCAGTGCTTGGCTTCCTGGGTTATCCTGACTTAATAGCTCCCTCTCCCCTACCCATGCTAGCTAATTCGAATGAAGCGTTCTTCTAATCTAGGGGGGCAAGCAGAAACTGTACCATCTGTTGAAAGGTCATGATCACACAGGTTGTAACGAATGAGAGCCTGTAGACCGCTAGCCCCAACTATCTATCTGACCCTCAAGAAAACCTAGCGTCAGACCGAACAGCTGGGGTACAAAATTCTGTAAACCGGATCCAGAAGTCACAGAGCAAGAGAAGGGTCTGCCTGGCCCCCTCTGAAGCACATCTCTCTAACCCTCATAAAACCTTTAACCGGTACGAGGAACGAGGGAACATAATTATCCCTCCTACTGTTATTTAGCACACTTCTGAAGGTGTTCCTCTTACTTCCGTACTGATGAACAGAGATGTTGATAATTCTATACACAGTACAAGACACAGTAAAGAGCTCAAGTTTAACATTAAAACAGAGAAATTTAACATTTGACGAAAAACAAGCATTCGAAAAAGGGAATTATGAAA
>NC_091292.1:28279402-28309402 GCF_038502225.1 Cherax quadricarinatus | reverse complement strand
ACTGCAGCAGCATATGGGCGCCTGGCAAACCTCAGAACAGCATTCCGACATCTTAATAAGGAATCGTTCAGGACCCTGTACACCGTGTACGTTAGGCCCATATTGGAGTATGCGGCACCAGTTTGGAACCCACACCTAGCCAAGCATGTAAAGAAACTAGAGAAAGTGCAAAGGTTTGCAACAAGACTAGTCCCAGAGTTAAGAGGTATGTCCTATGAGGAGAGGTTAAGGGAAATCAACCTGACGACACTGGAGGACAGGAGAGATAGGGGGGACATGATAACGACTTACAAAATACTGAGAGGAATTGACAAAGTGGACAAAGACAGGATGTTCCAGAGACTGGACACAGCAACACGGGGACACAGTTGGAAGCTGAAGACACAGATGAATCAAAGGGATGTTAGGAAGTATTTCTTCAGCCACAGAGTAGTCAGTAAGTGGAATAGTTTGGGAAGCGATGTAGTGGAGGCAGGATCCATACATAGCTTTAAGCAGAGGTACGATAAAGCTTATGGTTCAGGGAGAGTGACCTAGTAGCGACCAGTGAAGAGGCGGGGCCAGGAGCTTGGACTCGATCCCTGCAACCTCAACTAGGTGAGTACAACTAGGTGAGTACAACTAGGTGAGTACACACACACACACACACTGTACACACACACAGTACAGGTTAGGAAACCAACAGCTGCAAATGTCAATTAAAGAAAAGGATCTTGGGGTAAGCATTATAACGAACATGTCCCCTGAGGCACACATCAATCAAATAACTGCTGCAGCATATGGGAGATTGGCAAACCTGAGATTGGCGTTTAGACATCTGAGTAAGGAGTCATTCACGACATTGTACACATTGTACGTAAGGCCTATACTGGAATATGCAGTGCCAGTATGGAACCCTCACTTAGTCAAACGTCACGAAATTGGATTAAGTGCAAAAATTTGCAACACGATTAGTCCCGGAACTGAGGGTATGTCTTATGAGGAGAGGTTAAGGGAACTCAGCCTGATGACACTAGAGGATAGGAGGGATAGAGGTGACATGATAACAACGTATAAAATACTAAGAAGCATTGACGAGGTGGACAAGGATCGAATGTTTCAGAGATGGGATACAGAAACAAGGGGACACAGTTGGAAGCTGAAAACCCAGATGAATCATAGGGATGTTAGGAAGTATTTCTTTAGTCTTAGAGTTGTCAGGAACTGGAATAATCTGGAGAGTGAAGTAGTGGAAGCAAGTTCCATAAATAGCTTTAAGAAGAGGTATGACAAATATCATGGAGAAGGGAGAGAGTGAATTAGTATCGACCAGTGAAGAGGCGGGTCCAGGAGCTATGACTCGACCCCTGCAACCACATATAGGTGAGTACATATAGGGGAGTACACACACACGCACACACACAGTTTCCCTAGCCTTATTTCTGCCAATCTGACCATCATTGTTGATAAACTTTAAATAATTTTCCCCACTGCCTTATTTTCAGAGTACCGTCGACAGTTTGGTAAACCTCTGTACACTTTCTCTATTATGTTAAATAATTACTGCAAGGCGAACTATTCCAGCAGAAATATACTTATAGCAACGATCCTCAAAATATCCTCAAACAACCTTAAGGTCTTAAGACAGGTCTCCTGGTAACCTTAAGACAGGTCTCCTGGTAACCTTAAGACAGGTCTCCTGGTAACCTTAAGACAGGTCTCCTGGTAACCTTAAGACAGGTCTCCTGGTAACCTTAAGACAGGTCTCCTGGTAACCTTAAGACAGGTCTCCTGGTAACCTTAAGACAGGTCTCCTGGTAACCTTAAGACAGGTCTCCTGGTAACCTTAAGACAGGTCCCCTTAAGACAGGTCTTCTGGTAACCTTAAGTCTCCTGGTAACCTTAAGACAGGTCTCCTGGTAACCTAGACAGGTCTCCTCGTAACCTTGAGACAGGTCTCCTGGTAACCTTAAGACAGGTCTCCTGGTAACCTTAAGACAGGTCTCCTGGTAATCTTAAGACAGGTCTCCTGGTAACCTTAAGACAGGTCTCCTGGTAACCTTAAGACAGGTCTCCTGGTAACCTTAAGACAGGTCTCCTGGTAACCTTAAGACAGGTCCCCTTAAGACAGGTCTTCTGGTAACCTTAAGTCTCCTGGTAACCTTAAGACAGGTCTCCTGGTAACCTAGACAGGTCTCCTCGTAACCTTGAGACAGGTCTCCTGGTAACCTTAAGACAGGTCTCCTGGTAATCTTAATACAGGTCCTGAGAAAGTTTTTCAGGTAATCTTTAACACCTTTTTGAAATATGCTGGAAAGAAAATATGACTGACATGGATTTGAATCAGTATCTCGAGGCGACGAGTTCAATGGCCCTAGGAGAGTGGTCCTTGCGTGTTTCCTTGCACTTGCTGCCCCTGTTCACCTAGTAGTAAGTAGGTACCCGGGTGGTAGTCGACTGTTGTGGGTCACATCCTAGGGGACAAGATTAACTTAAGTTACCAAAAATGCCCTGCATAACCAGGGGCTTTTTAAATAGTATTGCCAATAATGTCAGTTAGATCTGCATCGGTTGTATCCTGTACTTGTAGAAACAAATATTATTATTATTATTATTATTATTATTATTATTATTATTATTATTATTATTTAGGTATCTTTCAGGGCTCAGACGAAACAGAATGAACAGGGAGTCATAAATGTAATTCAAAGAAATCTGAAAGACTTTTTCTCATATGCAGAATCCAGAGGAAAAAATCACATCCAGTATTGGGTCCTTGCTAAAGGAGATAAAACCTTCAATGGCGACACCAAAGAAATGAATGAAATGTTGAAGTCACACTCTGTGCTCAGTTTGACAGTCTAAATGAGTTTTTCTTGGACGAGACTCAAAACCCTGTCAATTATCTTCATAATTTCTGACATAACTCTAATCCCACTCGACTTCGGAAAAGTCACCGACTGCATGCCCATGCACTCTGCCCCAGCCTTGATTCGTGGAACTCCATATTCGTATAAAAAAAACTGCATAAATCCACTATCTCAAGCCTTGAATATTCTGAGGGGGAGGAGAAAGGACGCAAGAATCATCTCTTAGGCCTTGAGAACCACTGCAATAATTCCAGCTTTGTAGAATGGGTCTTTAGGCAAAAAGACTGACAGCACCGACGCCCCGCATTCCCAAACTGTTTGAGAGATCCTTAAGCAGGATTGCAAATGGCGTGGAATCTCAACAACAGCCCAATCTAAGATCTAAGGTAGCATGAGCAAGTCGCTCCTGCCTATCACAATTGCTTGATCATTACATGGTCTTAGATACAGTGGAAGACAAAAAAAAATGCGGATGTAGTGTATACAGACGTTGCAAGACCGATCATGGTGTGATAGTCCCCAAAATGTGAGTAAAAGGAATAACTGGAAACGTGGGGAGATATTTATTTTTTAATTACTGGTAACGTTGGAAGTCCCTCGATTCTTTAAACATCAAAGGGAAGGAAATGTTGTAATCTATATATGGAAAATTCTAGAGGGGCTGGTCAAAAATCTGCACACACAAATCATCCCCAAGAAAATAAAAGGCTTCCCAGTTGGTGCAAAATACCCTCAACGAAAGGCATGGGTGACCTGAGTACACTAGCGAAAAACGTAAGTGTGAAGGGACCAAGACTTTTCAATACCTTCCCTTCATACACAAGGTAGATTACCGACAAACCTCCTGTCTTCAGAGGGCAAGTTCCTCAGGTCAGTTTCTCATCAACTGGATTGCGGTGCATGCGCTGAACTAGGCACCAACAGCCTGGTTGATCAGGTCATCCACCGGGAGACCTGGTCCAGGACCGGGCCACGGGGATAACTCTCGGACCACTCTACAGGAAGTCTCCAGGTAGGTGGATTTTCGGGCCACCTTCAGCTAGGTCTTTATCCTTGAAAGATTCTGACTTGTTCTCTCATGCGTACTCTGAGTCCGTTTATATCGACTATCTCTCTCTCTCTCTCTCTCTCTCTCTCTCTCTCTCTCTCTCTCTCTCTCTCTCTCTCTCTCTCAGTAAACGAGCTTTTCGAAGCACAAAATTAAATTTCATTGGACCGACACACATTTCTTTTAATACATAAAATTTTCACAAACAAATAATATAACTGAACAATGAAACTCCCTCAAAAAAAGGTCCAAAAACAATAACAAAATGTTTTAAACACCAAACTTGACTAAAACGTCGCAAACAAACAACAACACAACGCAAGATTTACTGAACGAATTTCCAAAGGAAATTTCTATGCTGCAGCAGTTATTTGGTTGATGTGCGCTTCAGGGGATGTGCCTGGTGTTATACTCACCCCAAGATCTTTTTCCTTGAGTGAGGTTTGTAGTCTCTGACCCCCTAGACTGTACTCCGTCTTCGGTCTTCTTTGCCCTTCCCCAATCTTCATGACTTTGCACTTGGTGGGATTGAACTCCAGGAGCCAATTGCTGGACCAGGTCTGCAGCCTGTCCAGATCCCTTTGTAGTTCTGCCTGTGTGTGTGTGTGTGTGTGTGTGTGTGTGTGTGTGTGTGTGTGTGTGTAAAAGTGAATGCGTATCGGTGTGTGCGCGCGCATGCGCGCGTTTTTTTTTTTTTCACTGTCTGCCCAGCCGCCTCTCGCTCCATCTCGTAGGAAGTGATTTCGCGGTAGCTAACTTATAATCATAAAAAAAATATCGCCCAAGCACGCTGCAAAAAATCCTCGTTATTCTGAAGACGGCAGTCAACAACCGAGGTGAATTATCGAGCGATGAAGGTTCCTCTGTTAATAAGCAATAACGTTGCCACTGTTTACCCTTTCCCCCTTCTGGAGTTTATGCATGCATCGTTGCCAGGTGGTCGCAGGACTGACGCCAGTAACTTTGCCAGGTGGTCGTACGACCGACGCCAGTAACGTCGCCAGGTGGTCGGGAATCCTTCTTTAGAATCAATGCATAAGAGTCTAGAGTTTAAAGTCACAGACAAGCAGTATCCGCAGTTTATCGCAAAGAAAACAGTAGCTACGACATATCTGTCATGTGTGTGTAACCCTTTCGAGAATTTTTCTATTTTCGCTACCCAGCCTGAGATCAAGCTTGCCTGATGACTACCCCCGCACAACCTGGTTGATCTGGCACTTACCTGGAGGGTGTTTACCAGGGGCGTGTTTCAGGGATTAGCAGAGGAAGTGATCCAGATATTTCTTGAAGACCGCTACACTGTTTCAGCAATATTTCTGGTATATGCTGGTAATAGGTTGAGGAGTCTTGGATTCCACAGCGTCCCTGTTTTTCTAGAGTTTATTGTGTACTTCCTCTCATATCTTTCCAAAGCGTTATTACTGTGTTGTGGTTAGTCTAATCATTCCTGTAAATATGATATACCAGCATTGACAATTTGAAGCCTATCAGAAGAGGCAGTCTCATGTTGCCACACGGAAATCAGTGAGGAAGAAATAAAGCACCCAGCCACCCAAATAAGTGTCCCTATCGACGGAGTCCTAATTCCGTTTAGCCTACCTTAGATATACCTTTGATATACCAAGCCCCATAACTTTCACCCTTCCCTCACCCCCTTCCTTCCTCCCCTACTCAGCGGCACTCGCGAGCCCCCTGCCCCTGAGCCCCTCCCCAGAGTCATGAGCCCTGCGCCACCACTCACCCATCCATCAAACTTCCCTCAGTGAGAGCGTCAATCTATCAAGAGGGAGCAGCCGGGCCCAGCTATTCATCAGGCAGGGGAGTGTGGCCAGGTTTATGCGGGGAAGAGGGGGGGGGGAAGGAAAACAAAATCTGCGGAGTTGTTTCACACACTATTATGACTCGTAAATGCAATAGTTACGTAGCGAATAAGCCTGTTAAAAAAAAAGACTTATTCTGTGGGAGGGGGTAAGAGGATTGAAATGTTGTTAATGGTCCTTGGGAACCAGTCGAGCTGACTGCCATTCGACAGTTCGAGTGGTCTTCACCTGGCTCTTAGTCCTTATCGCCTCTGACGAACGAAAAACAAAGGCTTCGAGTGTCTTTGGTTCAATGTGCTGAATTTAGTGGGGAGTGACACGCCTGGCCCCTCTATGTGGCCACCACCTCTCCCACATGAAGACCAAGTGGCCAGGACTCCTCTCTACGTGTGGGCACCACCCTGTCCTCCGTGTGTGGACCCCCATACTGCCCTCCTAGTGGCCCCATCCTGTCCTTGTGGCCCCCATCCTGTCTTCCATGTGGCCCCCATCCTGTCTTCCGTGTGGCCCCCAGCATGTCTTACGTGTGGCCCCCAGCCTGTCTTCCGTGTGGCTCCCAGCCTGTCTTCCGTGTGGCCCCCAGCATGTCTTCCGTGAGGCCCCCAGCATGTCTTCCGTGAGGCCCCCAGCCTGTCAGCCGTGTGGTCACCAGCATATCTTCCGTGTGGCCCCCAGCCTGTCAGCCGTGTGGCCACCATCCTGTATTCTGTGTGGCCACCAGTCTTTCCTCTGTGGCCCCCAAGAAGCCAAAAATAGTCATCTTGAGACTGTCAGCTCAGCTGCTGGAGGAGGCCACCATTCAAATCTTACCGGCAATACTAGACTGAACAGTTATATATATACAGGGAATCGTGTATCTCAGTGTATATAAAGAGATCTTTAAATCCCAGTATATAGACACAGATGCGTCTGTATATACCAATGATATATACACAGTTCTGCATAATTCAATGAACAAAGAGGTGACTAACTCAAGTGTATATAAGCAGACTGGTGTTTATCTCACAAGGTATTCACACACCAGTATTTTTCATTGTATATGCACAGGTGTGTATTCCCATATGTTTCACAGAGGTAGATAGACTTTAAACCTAACAGTAAAGCAGACTATCACATAGTATTATCTGTTACTAGTTCCGGTAATCGACGCCCCAGCTGCGCGGCCTCAGACCGCTCTCACAAAGATTGGAATGAAAATATTGCAAGAACTTTTAAGAAATGCAAAGGAAAGGTGTGTAAGGAAGCTAGAATATGTATGTATGTGTGTGTGTGTGTGTGTGTGTGTGTGTGTGTGTGTGTGTATTTGTTTTCACATAGAATATAGTGCGTGGTAGAAGAACATATTCAAACCGTTTCGGGACTGAGGATGAGGGTCTCTAGTCCAGTTCTGAAGGCTCCACACACACACACACACACACACACACATATATATATATATATATATATATATATATATATATATATGCAATAAGATCACAGTAAACAGGTGATTTCAAAATATGCGAAACAACCACTCTGAAAGGATAGAGAAATTCCAAGAGCTTTCGTGACTACTCACATTATCAAGGTTCCTTGATAATGTGAGTAGTCACGAAAGCGCTTGGAATTTCTCTATTCTTTCAGAGTGGTTGTTTTGCGCATATATATATATATATATATATATATATATATATATATATATATATATATATATATATATATATATATATATATATATATATGCATGCAAGGAATCCGCAAGAGCAGGCGAAATATACACAAACACTGATCTCTGGCTGAAGGAGACTCGAACCTACGAACCTTGGAACAAGGTACGCAGTGCCTTACCATTCTCACCACACTGGACCAATACCTTGGCGCCCAGCTTGCGCTAGACGTTTTGATCCAAGGCAGCCAGCTTTCAGGGAGAAGGCTTACAGCGATCAGTGTTTGTGTGTGTGTGTGTACTCACCTATTTGTGGTTGCAGGTGTGTGTGTGTGTGTGTGTGTGTGTGTGTGTGTGTGTGTGTGTGTGTGTGTATAATTATACTCACACATATTCGGTAGCAGGTTGCTAAACACCTGGATTGTCAGCTTATTTATTTTTTTCACAGGGAAAAACGACCCTTATAACACTACATCACACTCTTCCCCTCACTCTCAAAAAATCAAAAATCATTTCCGATTCACTGAGAGGCAGCCAAACCCACAACACCAATCCCCCCTCCACATACCCTCTCCCTAAGCCTCGCCCACCCTCACTTCCACCCCACCTACCAACACCTCCACTCATCTCTACACAGATGTGACTGGTATTGAGCGCCTGCCCAGCTACTCGAGTTTGGAATGTAGGGGTGGTAAAACAAGCGGTACCTTGTTCCTTCATCATGGGGAGTAGAGCTTGCTACACACACACACACACACACACACACACACACACACACACACACACACACACACACACACACAAGGCCAAGCTTGTGGCTGCACCTGTACTGGACCTGTAGTGGAGTAATTGTCAACTGTTGTACTTTTCAGCAGTATAGTTTGTGTTCCCAGTTCCAAAAGTTTTAAAACAATCACTGTAATAGCCCCTCCCTATAATGTTATAGCCCCCCCAGTAACCTTGTGTAAGTTAAACTTAAACAAGGTATGATAAACCGCGGTACGGATGGAGTTTAAACTCACGTCAAGTGAGTCGTATTATTATTTTATTATTATTATAATCAAAAAGAAGCGCTAAGCCACAAGGACTATACAGCTAAGTGAGTCGTAAAACTCCAGGCCGGTGCGTAAGCCACTGGGTTCAAACTCCATCCGTTCCGTGGTTTGTTTGTAATCGCGTTATTACAGTTTGGTGAGTCAAGGTGTGATAATTGTATTCCTCCGCTACTTGTATATCAGAATATGACTTCCCCAAATTATCAAGGGGTAATTAAGTGGAGTTTAAGTGGTGTAAATCTATCAGAATGTGAGGATGAAAGCTCGCCCATCCCATGGTATACCTCTGATAAGTTTCCAGTGTCTTTCTACTCTTGGAGCCTGGCCATGAGCCAGGCATCTTCTGGTGTTAGCCTGGTCATCCAGGCTACTACGTTTTCATAAAAAAGAACAGCTCTGTGTTGGGAATGAAGTCTAACCACTGATCTTAGGTTAGGCAAGATTCGTCAGGAAACAGGACAGGTGCTTCCTGACGCGGGTCTTACGATGACCGAGGCCTCCGGATGGCTTACCGGTCCACCCCTATAACAATTAAGATTAACCACTTAGCAACATGTCGGGTCCTGGAGGACAAGGAACTCCTTGGAGAGGAGATAACAAAAGATGTAAACAAGAGAGAACCAGTAATTGAAGAGGAAGGAAGAAGGAATATGAACTGATAGAGGAATGAATTGATGGAAGAGAATATATTAAGATGGTAGTAGGTTAAATGAAGACGGTACAGGCTGAATGAGGATGGTAGACATAGAATGAAGATGGAAGAGACTGAATGAGAACGGTAGAAGCTGAATGAGGATAGTAGGGGTTGAATGAGGATGGAAGCTTGCTGAATGAGAATGGTAGAAACTGAATGAGGATGGTAGAGACTGAATGAGGATGGTAGAGGGCTGAATGAGGATGGTAGAGGGCTGAATGGGAAAGGATGCTTCGGGAAAGAGGATGGGGAAGGGGCCACGTAGCTGGTCCCAGACCAAGCCTCCTGGTGGATCAAGGCTTGGTCATCCATGCTGTTACTGGAAGCTGTAATTGGGGACAGCAGAAGCGAACAAGGAATTCAAGGATCAATGAGAACGGTTAACAGCGAGAGATAAGGGTTAATATGAGGGGACTAAGGACATAAATAGGATGAGAAACAGTGGCCCTTTCAACTCCTCGGAAGGGGGAAAGGAGTTGAAAGATAACTCTAGACCTATCGTGTTGCTAGCTAGCAAGAGTCGTTCCCTTGAGCACTTGTACCTGGACTTCTTACTCATTTCTGCAATACCGCAAGCTCCTGATGTGTTGATTGCAACACGAAAGGCCTTGAGCTTTCTTTCCACTCCCCGCGTGGTTTTTGCATCTTGTGACACTTGTTCACGATTTTTGCGCGCGCGCGCGCACACACACACACAGACAGGATGTTCCAGAGAGGGGACACAGAAACAAGAGGTCACAATTGGAAGCTGAAGACTCAGACGAGTCACAGGGATGTTAGGAAGTATTTCTTCAGCAACAGAGTAGTCATGAAGTGGAATAGCCTAGCAAGTTATGTAGTGGAGGCAGGAACCATACATAGCTTTAAGACAAGGTATGACATGGCTCAGGAAGCAGAGAGACAACCTAGTAACGATCAGTGAAGAGGCGGGGCCAGGAGCTGAGTCTCGACCCCTGCAACCCCAATTAGGTGAGTACACACACACACACACACACACATATATATATATATATATATATATATATATATATATATATATATATATATATATATGTTGGGCCGAATAGGTAAAACTTGCGATTCCGGCTTCAATAGCAACGTTCTTCTTGCCGAATAAGGCAAGCGAACATTTGTGTATGCAATAATTTCACAAAAATTAATCTGAATTTAACGAAAAAAATATATTTCATTGTTTATTATTAAATTGTTGTAAACTCATCAAAATTATATTTACTCGGATTGGGCTAAATTAAATTGCTTGTTATAATAAGATTGGTAGTTGGTAGATGGATTTATAATTTCCTCACAAACAGAACACAAAGAGTAGTAGTCAACAGAGTAAAGTCTGAGGCGGCTACGGTGACAAGCTCTGTTCCACAAGGCACAGTACTCGCTCCCATCTTGTTTCTCATCCTCATATCTGACATAGACAAGGATGTCAGCCACAGCACCGTGTCTTCCTTTGCAGATGACACCCGAATCTGCATGACAGTGTCTTCCATTGCAGACACTGCAAGGCTTCAGGCGGACATCAACCAAATCTTTCAATGGGCTGCAGAAAACAATATGAAGTTCAACGATGAGAAATTTCAATTACTCCGATATGGTAAACACGAGGAAATTAAAACTTCATCAGAGTACAAAACAAATTCCGGCCACAAAATAGAGCGAAAAACCAACGTCAAAGACCTGGGAGTGATCATGTCGGAGGATCTCACCTTCAAGGACCATAACATTGTATCAATCGCAGCTGCTAGAAAAATGACAGGATGGATAATGAGAACCTTCAAAACTAGGGATGCCAAGCCCATGATGACACTCTTCAGGTCGCTTGCTCTATCTAGGCTGGAATATTGCTGCACACTAACAGCGCCTTTCAAGGCAGGTGAAATTGCTGACCTAGAAAATGTACAGAGAACCTTCACGGCGCTCATAACGGAGATAAAACACCTCAATTACTGGGAGCGCTTGAGGTTCCTAAAACTGTATTCCCTGGAACGTAGGCGGGAGAGATACATGAATATATACACCTGGAAAATCCTAGAGGGACTAGTACCGAACTTGCACACGAAAATCACTCACTACGAAAGCAAAAGACTTGGCAGACGATGCAACATCCCCCCAATGAAAAGCAGGGGTGTCACTAGCACGTTAAGATACCATACAATAAGTGTCAGGGGCCCGAGACTGTTCAGCTGCCTCGCAGTATACATAAGGGGGATTACCAACAGACCCCTGGCAGTCTTCAAGCTGGCACTGGACAAGCACCTAAAGTCGGTTCCTGACCAGCCGGGCTGTGGCTCGTACGTTGGATTGCGTGCAGCCAGCAGTAACAGCCAGGTTGATCAGGCTCTGATCCACCAGGAGGCCTGGTCACAGACCGGGCCGCGGGGGCGTTGACCCCCGGAACTCTCTCCAGGTAAACTCCAGGTTATGTAAGTTTTCTGAGGTTCTTCTGGTACAAAATTATTAATCTTTACATTAACATATATGAAAAAATATATCTTTAAACGTATAAGAATTTTTTTAGAAAGGACTATATATATATATATATATATATATATATATATATATATATATATATATATATATATATATATATATATGTGGCCTGCCTCATGGAAAGCGAGAATCACATGAAGCTTTAAACCACAGGACCACCCAAGCAGGGTTGGGTGGTCCTGTGGTTTAAAGCGTCATGTGGTTCTCGCTTACCATGAGGCAGGCCAGTACAACATGGGTTCGAATCCTTGGCTAGTGCAGTGTTGTTATTGATTAATACCACTCGTTCGTGGTTACAATAATATATATATATATAAGAACATAAGAAAGAAGGAACATTGCAACAGGCATACTGACCCATGCGGAGCAGGTCCATGTCCCCCCCCCCCCGGATTAGCCCAATGACCCACCCAGTCAGGTCACCTGCACTCAAGGAGCACGGCACCAGACCCAGCAGCACAAGCTAGTCAGGTCCAACTCACACCCACCCACACCCACTCATGCATTTATTTAACCTATTTTTAAAACTACACAACGTTTTAGCATGAATAACTATACTCGGGAGTTTGTTCCACTCATCCAGAACTCTATTACCAAACCAGTGCTTTCCTATATCCTTCCTGAATCTGAATTTTTCCAACTTGAAACCACTGCTGCGAGTCCTGTCTTGGCTGGAAATTTTCAGCACGCTATTTACATCCCCTTTATTTATTCCTGTTTTCCATTTATACACCTCGATCATATCCCCCCTAATTCTACGCCTTTCGAGAGAGTGCAGATTCAGGGCCCTCAGTCTATCCTCATAGGGAAGATTTCTGATACATGGGATCATCTTTGTCATCCTCCTCTGTACGTTTTCCAGAGCATTTATATCCAATCTGTAATACGGTGACCAGAATTGAGCAGCATAGTCTAAATGAGGCCTAACCAAGGATACATAGAGTTGAAGAACAACCTGAGGACTTCTATTCTTTATACTTCTAGATATGAAGCCAAGAATTCTGTTAGCTTTATTGCGAACACTAATGCACTGTTGTCTTGGTTTTAGATTACTGCTAACCAGAACTCCTAAATCCTTTTTGCAATCAGTAGTATTAAGATCTACATTTAGTTTATATGTGGCATGGTTATTTAACTGTCCAACATTTAGAACTTTGCATTTGTTAATATTAAACTGCATCTGCCACTTCTCCGACCATTGCATCAGTCTATTCAAATCATCCTGGAGTGCTCTAGTGTCCTCATTAGAATGAATTGGACGGCCTATTTTGGTGTCATCAGAAAATTTGCTTGTCACTATTTATTCCCTCATCTATGTCGTTTATGTAAATTGTGAACAACAACAACGGGCCCAACACTGACCCCTGAGGAACACCGCTTGTGACGTGCCACGATTCTGATTTCACCCCATTTATGCTAACTCTCTGCTGCCTATTTGTCAGCCATGCCTCTACCCAGGAAAAAAATTCTCCTATTCCGTATGCCTTAAGTTTCCTCAATAGCCTCTGATGTGGAACTCTATCGAAAGCCTTACTGAAGTCCATATACACAATATCATATTCATTACCATGATCTACCTCCTCAAACACCTTAGTGAAAAAAGTTAGTAAATTCGTAAGACAGGAACGTCCCTTTGTAAAACCGTGTTGAGATTCATTAATCAATCTGTGCCTATCAAGATGGCTACGAATTGCTACGGCAATTATTGATTCCATAAATTTTCCCACTATGGAGGTAAGGCTTATTGGTCTATAGTTCGAAGCCAAGGACCTGTCACCTGCCTTGTAAATAGGTATTACATTTGCCATTTTCCACTTATCAGGCACTATGCCAGTTTGTAGTGATATGTTAAAAAGATTAGCCAAAGGTATGCTAAGTTCCTCTTTACATTCCTTTAACGCCCTTGCAAACAGTTCATCAGGGCCTGGGGATTTGTTAGGTTTTAGTTTCTCTATTTGTCTGAGGACCATGTCACTAGTTACCGCAATCGTACATAGTTTATTATCCTGTTCTATATAATCTATTATTTCAGGAATATCGCTAGTATTTTCCTGGGTGAAAACTGAGAAGAAGTAGGTATTGAGAATTTCACACATATCCTTATCACTGTCAGTGATCTGACCAGAATTACTCTTAAGTGGGCCAATCTTGTCCCTAATCTTCAGTATACCTGAAAGAACCCTTTTGGGTTAGTCTTTGAATCCCTTGCGACCTTAGCCTCATAATCCCTTTTTGCTTTTCTTATTCCTTTCTCTATTTCTCTCTTTAATTGAATATATTGATTTCTTAACTGCCCATCCCCTCTTTTGATACGCCTATATATGTCTCTCTTTTGACCAATGAGATGTTTTAATCTATTGTTCATCCATTTGGGATCATTTTTGTTAGATCTAATTTCCCTACTCGGAACAAAAGTTGTCTGGGCAGCTAGAACTATGCTCTAAAAAACGTCATATTGGCAACCAAGATCACCTACCTGACCCATAGTCAGGACATCCCAATTTAGTCCACCCAGGTAATTTTTCAGTCCCATGAAGTCGGCCAAGCGAAAATCTGGGACAGAGATTTGATTGCAGTTATCTGGGTAATTCCATGATATATTGAAACTAAGTGATTTGTGATCACTTTCCCCAAGCTCATCATTAACCTCAAGATTATTAATTAGTGAATCTATGTTGGCAAGAACCAAGTCAAGCAGGTTGTTACCTCTAGTTGGTTCTGTCACAAACTGTTCTAAAAAGCAATCCTGAACCGTATCAAGAAAGTCACTAGACTCAAGATTTCTTGTCATATTGTTCCAATCAATTTGTCTAAAGTTAAACTCTCCCATTATCACAACATTTTCATATCTAGATGCCTTATGAATTTCGTCCCATAACAGCTTACTGCACTCCCTATCAAGGTTTGGGGCCTATAAATCACACCCAAAATTAATTTGTTACGTCCCTCGAGAAACTGTAGCCAAACAGATTCTGTGTTCGATGTTTCTAATCTTATATCATATCTAAGACAACAATTTAAATTTTCTCTGACATACATCGCCAATCCACCACCCTTCCTGTTGACCCTATCAGTGTGGAATAGTTTATTATCCTGTATGTTGCATTCAGAAGGCATTTCTCTATCTTTTAGGTTGAACCAGGTCTCTGTTATATCTTTATATATACACACACCTTTGATGAGTTCCCAGAGCCCAGCCATGGGCCAGGCTCGTCTGGTGCGTGTCTGGTCATCCAGGATGTGGCTGCTGCCGGAACAAAATGTATAAGTTTAAAATGGGAAGCTGGATCTCAACTTCCCCAAATTAACGAAATGATGAAAGCTATACGGATCAGCGTACAAAAGCTGGTTAAGGAAGCAATCAACAGAAAAATGACTAGCCACAGGCCGGGTTGCGGGAGTACAAAGGCTCTGGAAGCCGACCACAGGTATGTCAAAGGTGTATCCGGGAACTTTCTCCTGTCCTCCGCCATCGTGCTAAAGCAGCCTGGTAAGCATAAAATCTGGCAGGGGAAATTATTTTCTTAAAGTGGTGTTGCATCGTGGCGTCATTCTCCCTAAGTGTAACACTGCAGGATGCTCTCGTCCCAGCATAAGTGGTGTAACACTGCAGGATGCTCTCGTCCAAGCCCAAGTGGTGCAACACTGCAGGATGCTCTCGTCCCAGCCTAAGGGGTGTAACACTGCAGGATGCTCTCGTCCCAGCCTAAGTGGTGTAACACTGCAGGATGCTCTCGTCCCAGCCTAAGTGGTGTAACACTGCAGGATGCTCTCGTCCCAGCCTAAGTGGTGTAACACTGCAGGATGCTCTCGTCCCAGCCCAAGTGGTGTAACACTGCAGGATGCTCTCCTCCCAACCTAAGTGGTGTAACACTGCAGGATGCTCTCGTCCCAGCCCAAGTGGTGTAACACTGCAGGATGCTCTCCTCCCAACCTAAGTGGTGTAACACTGTAGGACGCTCTCCTCCCAACCTAAGTGGTGTAACACTGCAGGATGCTCTCGTCCCAACCTAAGTGGTGTAACACTGCAGGATGCTCTCCTCCCAACCTAAGTGGTGTAACACTGCAGGATGCTCTCCTTCCAACCTAAGTGGTGTAACACTGCAGGATGCTCTCCTCCCAACCTAAGTGGTGTAACACTGTAGGATGCTCTCCTCCCAACCTAAGTGGTGTAACACTGCAGGATGCTCTCGTCCCAACCTAAGTGGTGTAACACTGCAGGATGCTCTCCTCCCAACCTAAGTGGTGTAACACTGCAGGATGCTCTCCTCCCAACCTAAGTGGTGTAACACTGTAGGATGCTCTCCTCCCAACCTAAGTGGTTTAACACTGCAGGATGCTCTCCTCCCAACCTAAGTGGTGTAACACTGTAGGATGCTCTCCTCCCAACCTAAGTGGTGTAACACTGTAGGATGCTCTCCTCCCAACCTAAGTGGTGTAACACTGTAGGATGCTCTCCTCCCAACCTAAGTGGTGTAACACTGCAGGATGCTCTCCTCCCAATCTAAGTGGTGTAACACTGCAGGATGCTCTCCTCCCAACCTAAGTGGTGTAACACTGTAGGATGCTCTCCTCCCAACCTAAGTGGTGTAACACTGTAGGATGCTCTCCTCCCAACCTAAGTGGTGTAACACTGTAGGATGCTCTCCTCCCAACCTAAGTGGTGTAACACTGTAGGATGCTCTCCTCCCAACCTAAGTGGTGTAACACTGTAGGATACTCTCCTCCCAACCTAAGTGGTGTAACACTGTAGGATGATCTCCTCCCAACCTAAGTGGTGTAACACTGCAGGATGCTCTCCTCCCAACCTAAGTGGTGTAACACTGTAGGATGCTCTCCTCCCAACCTAAGTGGTGTAACACTGCAGGATGCTCTCGTCCCAACCTAAGTGGTGTAACACTGCAGGATGCTCTCCTCCCAACCTAAGTGGTGTAACACTGCAGGATGCTCTCCTCCCAACCTAAGTGGTGTAACACTGTAGGATGCTCTCCTCCCAACCTAAGTGGTGTAACACTGTAGGATGCTCTCCTCCCAACCTAAGTGGTGTAACACTGTAGGATGCTCTCCTCCCAACCTAAGTGGTGTAACACTGTAGGATGCTCTCCTCCCAACCTAAGTGGTGTAACACTGTAGGATGCTCTCCTCCCAACCTAAGTGGTGTAACACTGCAGGATGCTCTCCTCCCAACCTAAGTGGTGTAACACTGTAGGATGCTCTCCTCCTAACCTAAGTGGTGTAACACTGTAGGATGCTCTCCTCCCAACCTAAGTGGTGTAACACTGCAGGATGCTCTCCTCCCAACCTAAGTGGTGTAACACTGTAGGATGCTCTCCTCCTAACCTAAGTGGTGTAACACTGTAGGATGCTCTCCTCCCAACCTAAGTGGTGTAACACTGCAGGATGCTCTCCTCCCAACCTAAGTGGTGTAACACTGCAGGATGCTCTCCTCCCAACCTAAGTGGTGTAACACTGCAGGATGCTCTCCTCCCAACCTAAGTGGTGTAACACTGTAGGATGCTCTCCTCCCAACCTAAGTGGTGTAACACTGCAGGATGCTCTCGTCCCAACCTAAGTGGTGTAACACTGCAGGATGCTCTCCTCCCAACCTAAGTGGTGTAACACTGTAGGATGCTCTCCTCCCAACCTAAGTGGTGTAACACTGTAGGATGCTCTCCTCCCAACCTAAGTGGTGTAACACTCTAGGATGCTCTCCTCCCAACCTAAGTGGTGTAACACTGCAGGATGCTCTCGTCCCAACCTAAGTGGTGTAACACTGCAGGATGCTCTCCTCCCAACCTAAGTGGTGTAACACTGTAGGATGCTCTCCTCCCAACCTAAGTGGTGTAACACTGTAGGATGCTCTCCTCCCAACCTAAGTGGTGTGACACTGCAGGATGCTCTCCTCCCAACCTGCTCACGACATGAAAGCTCTACAGAGACCTACCTGACCAAGATTAGCAGCTCTTAGTAGTGAGAAAGACACTTAAGTTTAGTGACACTTTTCTTACGACGTTTCGCCCAGGACTGCACATTATCTAATGTCGTAGTGCGTTTGTTCACTGTATGTCGGTTAACGACATCGTTCATGCACTTAGTAGAGCTTCAAGACGGAACTTGATAAGTTCCTCAAATCACTTCTTAATCAGCTGGGTTGTGGTGCATATGGTGGACTGCATGCGGCCAGCAGCAACAGCCTATGTGCAACATCTGGTTATTTTTAGTGTAGACGTTTCGCCATCCAGTGGCTTTATCAATACAGATTCCAGGACATGATTAGAAGACAGTAATTAGAAAACGTCTACAATAAAGATAACCAGATGTTGCACAAGTGTCTTAACTTTCATCATGTCGGTACTGTATACCTGTCTCGCACAGCAACAGTCTAGTTGAGCAACCAGGAGGTCTGGTCATAAGGTAAACATAAGGTTTTCCTCGGACGCAGTTATTTCCATTCATATAATTGTTAGTCTTCTTTTTTTTTAACGAAAGTGTGTTGATGGTTCAGGGATTCCAAATCTGCACACTAAAATTTCTCCGAATGAGAACAAAGGGATCAGCAGACAGTGCAAAATACCCATAATGAAAAACAAGGCTGATAGTGAGTACACTAAGAGATAATTCAAGACATTTACCCCCCCCCACCCCCCGGGGATTTCTTAACACCCTTCATACATAAGAGTAATAATGAACAGAATCCCCTCCCCCCCTCCATCCCCAAAGGCCTGCGGTGGATACGAAGAACTACCAGTAACAACAACTACCAACAACATTTTCTGGTCAGGCAATCAAACAAGAGGCCTGGTCTGGGGCCTAGCTGCCATGACCCCCGAAATCGACTACATGTAAACCCGAAAGCTTCCTGAAGACGATGCCGGGGGTCACCGCCCCTGCGGCCTGTTCCCAGACCAAGTTGATCAGGAACTGACTTGAACTCGAAGTTATGTTTTATATATACTTGGAGGGTATTCCGCGGATCAACGCAATATGTATATATTGCTGAGGTTTAATTTGTTGAACATGAAAATGAATCTGCTACAGAAAATGTAGGTACGAAAATTTGTAAGCACTATGCTAAGGATGTGCAAGAATGGTATTTAGTACCGACAAGATGAAATTAAGACACATGTGCAACATCTGGGTATCTTTATTGTAGACGTTTCGCCATCCAGTGGCTTTATCAATACAAATTCTAGGACATAACTAGAAGACAGTAGGACTATATACAGAAGATGAGGTAGTCAGTCCCTCAACCTTGGAGTAGGTGCGAAGAGCACCGTAGTCGTGGAGATTCTGAAGCAGAAGCAAGGAGCCTGGTGCTTATATAGTAACGTCAGGTGTAGCAGACGAGGGCATAGTCACTGATAGGCGGGATTCCCCAGTGGAAGTAGGTCCTTCCCAAAGAGTACATGTACATGTCCTGAGGACATGTACATAACCTTCACGGCTACGACAACTACTACTACAACTAATCCATCTCTTTGGGAAGGACCTACTTCCACTGGGAAATCCCGCCTACCAGTGACTATGCCCTCGTCTGCTACACCTGACGTTACTATATAAGCGCCAGGCTCCTTGCTTCTGCTTCAGAATCTCCACGACTACGGTGCTCTTCGCACCTACTCCAAGGTTGAGGGACTGACTACCTCATCTTCTGTATATAGTCCTAATGTCTTCTAGTTATGTCCTAGAATTTGTATTGATAAGCCACTGGATGGCGAAACGTCTACAATAAAGATACCCAGATGTTGCACATGTGTCTTAATTTCACTATGCTAAGGAAATCTGTTTATATGGGAGAGTATGCTGGTACTAATAAACAAGCAAATATTCAAATATGCTAAGGAAGCGGAAGTGTTACTTTCAAAACGTATATCAAGGGTCTACAATCTACATGACTTAGAAAAGTCATTGATAGCATGCCACTGTACTCTGCCCCTGGCTCAGACTCATGGAACTTCTTGTTTATTAATAACGGCATTAATAACGTGCCTGAAATATTTTATGGAGAGGGAGCCTAGACATGGAAATAATTATACCCTCATTATAAACAATGGATATAGCTTCACTCCACGAAGGTAGCAGTAAAGCAATAGCTAAGAACTACAGTGAGCACTGACGTCCCTCACCATAAAAAATCAATGAGTTTTAAGAAGGAAGATCGCTAACACTTGGATCCACAACAGCTGAACAATCCAAGGCAACATGGGATTAGAGCAGGTCGCTCCTGCATCTAGCAACTACTGGACCATTACGACATGATCCTGGATGCAGAGCAAGACACAGAAAATGTAGATGCAAGATTCAGAGACTTTAGAAAAGCCGTCGATATGTGCGATTTTGGTATAATTGTGCACAAAATGCGTGCAAAAAGAATACCTGGAAGAGTGGACAGATCGATATACAACTTTCTAACAAATAGAACAAGAAGGGTAATAGTAAACATAAGAGTCAGAGGCTGCCACACTAAAGTTCTGATCAGTCTTTTCCCCACCCTCCTATCTGACATATCTGACACAGAAAAGAACATAAATCAAAGAGCTCTATCATTCGTTGAAGACGATACTAGTGTTTGTGTAAGAGTGGCATCCACTGAGGACAACGCAAAATCTGCAAGGACATACAAGCCAAGGTTTCCAGTGAGACTAAAAAAAAATATGATGTTCAATGAAGACAAACTTCAGCTATTCCTTTATGGAAAAAAATCTGAGGAAATAAAAATCAGAACGGAGTTTGAGTCTAACCATTTAACAGAAAGAAAAACTAACGTGATGGACTGAGTAGCGGTAACAGAAGGTCTCACTTTCAAAGATCACAACAGTGTTATTAACACAACCGCAAGAAAAATGGTAGTATAACGAGAGCCATTAATACAAGAAATACTAAGCATATGATGATCCCCTTTAAGTCACTTGTTCTCTCCAGGCTAGAATATTGCTATACATCAACAACCTTTTCAAATCGGACGAGAATGCAATGAGAACCTTCAATGCTCGTGTAAATTCAGTTAAGCGTCTAAATTCACAGGAACGTTTGCAGCCCCTCGACCTTAACTCCTTGGAATGCAGACGAGAAAGATGCATCATAAATTGCACGTGGAAAATCCTAGAGGAACTGATCACTGTTCTGCGTACACAAATCACTCCGTATAAAAGCAAGAGGCTTGGCAGACTGTGCAATTTACCCCCAGTTTAAAGCAGCGGCACAACCTATACTTAAACGTAATAATATATATATATATATATATATATATATATATATATATATATATATATATATATATGTGTGTGTGTGTGTGTGTGTGTGTGGGGAGAGGGGTTCTGGTCCAATGTGTATGTGTGTGGGGGGAGGGGTTCTGGTCCAGTATGTGTGGGGGATTCTGGTCCAGTGTATGTGTGTGTGGGGGAGGGGTTCTGGTCCAGTGTATGTGTGTGGGGGAGGGGGTTCTGGTCCAGTGTATATGTGTGTTTAGGGGAGGGGTTCTGGTCCAGTGTGTGTGGGGGGTTCTGGTCCAGTGTGTATGTATGAGGGGGTTCTGGTCCAGTGTGTATGTGTGTGGGGGGAGGGGTTCTGGTCCAGTGTGTATGTGTGTGGGGGGAGGGGTTCTGGTCCAGTATGTGTGGGGGATTCTGGTCCAGTGTATGTGTGTGGGGGGGAGGGGTTCTGGTCCAGTGTATGTGTGTGGGGGAGGGGGTTCTGGTCCAGTGTATATGTGTGTTTGGGGGAGGGGTTCTGGTCCAGTGTGTGTGGGGGGTTCTGGTCCAGTGTGTATGTATGAGGGGGTTCTGGTCCAGTGTGTATGTGTGTGGGGGGTTCTAGTCCAGTGTGTGGGGGGTGGGGGATCTGGTCGTGTGTGGGGGAGAGGTTCTGATCCAGTGTGTGTGTGGGAGAGGTTCTGGTCCAGTGTGTGGGGGAGGGGTTCTGGTCCAGTGTGTGTGGGGGGTGTTCTGGTCGAGTGTGTATGGGTGGGGGCTCTGGTCCAGTATGTGTGTGTGGGGGGAGGGGTTCTGGTCCAGTGTGTGTGGGGGGGGCTTCTGGTCCAGTGTATGTGTGGGGGAGGGGTTCTGGTCCAGTGTATGTGTGCGGGTTCTGGTCCAGTGTGTATGTGTGTGGGGGGTTCTGGTCCAGTGTGTGTGTGTGTGTGTGGGGAGTGGGGTTCTGGTCCAGTGTGTATGTGTATAGGGGGGGGTTCTGGTCCAGTGTGTGTGTCGGGGGGTTCTGGTCCAGTGTGTGTGTGGGGGGTTCTGGTCCAGTGTGTGTGTCGGGGGGTTCTGGTCCAGTGTGTGTGTGTGGGGGTTCTGGTCCAGTGTGTATGTGTGTGGGGGTTCTGGTCGTGTGTGTGGGGGAGGGGGGGCTCTGGTCGTGTGTGTGGGGTAGGGGGGGCTCTGGTCCAGTGTGTGTGTGTGTGTGTGTGTGTGTGTGTGTGTGTGTGGGGAGTGGGGTTCTGGTCCAGTGTGTATGTGTATAGGGGGGTTCTGGTCCAGTGTGTGTGTCGGGGGGTTCTGGTCCATTGTGTGTGTGGGGGGTTCTGGTCCAGTGTGTGTGTCGGGGGGTTCTGGTCCAGTGTGTGTGTGTGTGGGGGGTTCTGGTCCAGTGTGTATGTGTGTGGGGGTTCTGGTCCGGTGTGTGTGTGTGGGGGGGTTCTGGTCCGGTGTGTGTGTGGGGGTTCTGGTCCAGTGTGTGTGGGGGGGGGGTTCTGGCTCAGTGTGTGTGTATGGAGTTCTGGTCCAGTGTTTATGTGTGGGGGGGTTCTGGTGCAGTGTATGTGTGGGGGGTTCTGGTCCAGTGTGTGTGTATGGAGTTCTGGTCCAGTGTTTATGTGTGGGGGGGTTCTGGTGCAGTGTATGTGTGGGGGGTTCTGGTCCAGTGTGTGTGTATGGAGTTCGGGCCCAGTGTGTATGTGTGGGGGGGTTCTGGTGCAGTGTATGTGTGGGGGGTTCTGGTCCAGTGTGTGTGTATGGAGTTCTGGTGCAGTGTATGTGTGGGGGGGTTCTGATGCAGTGTATGTGTGGGGGGTTCTGGTGCAGTGTATGTGTGGGGGGGTTCTGGTGCAGTGTATGTGTGGGGGGTTCTGGTGCAGTGTATGTGTGGGGGGGTTCTGGTGCAGTGTATGTGTGGGGGGGGTTCTGGTGCAGTGTATGTGTGGGGGGGTTCTGGTGCAGTGTATGTGTGGGAGGTTCTGGTCCAGTGTGTGTGTATGGAGTTCTGGTGCAGTGTGTGTGTATGGAGTTCTGGTGCAATGTATGTGTGGGGGGCTTCTGGTGCAGTGTGTGTGTGGGGGGATTCTGGTGCAGTGTGTGTGGGGGGGTTCTGGTGCAGTGTATGTGTGGGGGGGGTTCTGGAGCAGTGTATGTGTGGGGGGTTCTGGTGCAGAATGTGTGGGGGGTTCTGGTGCAGTATGTGTGGGGGGTTCTGGTGCAGTGTATGTGTGGGGGGTTCTGGTGCAGTGTATGTGTGGGGGGGTTCTGGTGCAGTGTATGTGTGGGGGGTTCTGGTGCAGTGTATGTGTGGGGGGGTTCTGGTGCAGTGTATGTGTGGGGGGTTCTAGTGCAGTGTATGTGTGGGGGGTTCTGGTGCAGTGTATGTGTGGGGGGGTTCTGGTGCAGTGTATGTGTGGGGGGGGTTCTGGTGCAGTATGTGTGGGGGGGTTCTGGTCCAGTGTATGTGTGGGGGGTTCTGGTGCAGTGTATGTGTGGGGGGGTTCTGGTGCAGTGTATGTGTGGGGGGTTCTGGTGCAGTGTATGTGTGGGGGGGTTCTGGTGCAGTGTATGTGTGGAGGGGTTCTGGTACAGTATGTGTGGGGGGTTCTGGTGCAGTGTATGTGTGGGGGGGTTCTGGTGCAGTGTATGTGTGGGGGGTTCTGGTGCAGTGTATGTGTGGGGGGTTCTGGTCCAGTGTGTGTGTATGGAGTTCTGGTGCAGTGTATGTGTGGGGGCTTCTGGTGCAGTGTGTGTGTGGGGGGATTCTGGTGCAGTGTGTGTGGGGGGGTTCTGGTGCAGTGTATGTGTGGGGGGGTTCTGGTGCAGTGTATGTGTGGGGGGTTCTGGTGCAGTATGTGTGGGGGGTTCTGGTGCAGTATGTGTGGGGGGTTCTGGTGCAGTGTATGTGTGGGGGGTTCTGGTGCAGTGTATGTGTGGGGGGGTTCTGGTGCAGTGTATGTGTGGGGGGTTCTGGTGCAGTGTATGTGTGGGGGGGTTCTGGTGCAGTGTATGTGTGGGGGGTTCTGGTGCAGTGTATGTGTGGGGGGGTTCTGGTGCAGTATGTGTGGGGGGGTTCTGGTCCAGTGTATGTGTGGGGGGTTCTGGTGCAGTGTATGTGTGGGGGGGTTCTGGTGCAGTGTATGTGTGGGGGGTTCTGGTGCAGTGTATGTGTGGGGGGGTTCTGGTGCAGTGTATGTGTGGGGGGGTTCTGGTGCAGTGTATGTGTGGGGGGGTTCTGGTGCAGTGTATGTGTGGGGGGTTCTGGTCCAGTGTATGTGTGGGGGGGTTCTGGTGCAGTGTATGTGTGGGGGGGTTCTGGTGCAGTGTATGTGTGGGGGGGTTCTGGTGCAGTGTATGTGTGGGGGGTTCTGGTGCAGTATGTGTGGGGGGGTTCTGGTGCAGTGTATGTGTGGGGGTTCTGGTGCAGTGTGTGTGTGGGGGGTTCTGGTGCAGTGTGTGTGTGGGGGGTTCTGGTCCAGTGTGTGTGTGGGGGGGTTCTGGTGCAGTGTATGTGTGGGGGGGTTCTGGTGCAGTGTGTGTTTGGGGGGTTCTGGTGCAGTGTGTGTGTGGGGGGTTCTGGTGCAGTGTGTGTGTGGGGGGTTCTGGTGCAGTGTGTGTGTGGGGGGTTCTGGTGCAGTGTGTGTGTGGGGAGTTCTGGTCCAGTGTGTGTGGGGGGTTCTGGTCCAGTGTGTGTGGGGGGGGTTCTGGTCCAGTGTGTGTGGGGGGTTCTGGTCCAGTGTGTGTGTGGGGGGTTCTGGTGCAGTGTGTGGGGGGTTCTGGTGCAGTGTGTGTGGGGGGGTTCTGGTCCAGTGTGTGTGGGGGGTTCTGGTGCAGTGTGTGTGGGGGGGGTTCTGGTCCAGTGTGTGTGGGGGGGGTTCTGGTGCAGTGTGTGGGGGGGGTTCTGGTGCAGTGTGTGTGGGGGGGGTTCTGGTGCAGTGTGTGGGGGGGGTTCTGGTGCAGTGTGTGGGGGGGTTCTGATGCAGTGTGGGGGGGTTCTGGTGCAGTGTGTGTGGGGGGGTTCTTGTGCAGTGTGTGGGGGGGGGTTCTGGTGCAGTGTGTGGGGGGGTTCTGGTGCAGTGTGTGTGGGGGGGTTCTGGTGCAGTGTGTGGGGGGGGTTCTGGTGCAGTGTGTGTGTGGGGGGTTCTGGTGCAGTGTGTGTGGGGGGGTTCTGGTCCAGTGTGTGTGGGGGGGTTCTGGTGCAGTGTGTGGGGGGGTTCTGGTGCAGTGTGTTGTATTAACACATTGTTGTGTACTTGAGCCTCAGTACTTGTTGATATACCTTTGAAGAGTTTCGAGAGTTTCACTACTCTCGGAGCCCGGCCATGGGCCAGGCTCGTTTGGTGCTTGCCTGGTCAAACAGGCTGTTGCTGTTGGAGACCCGCTAACGTCAAGGGAATTTTCTAGTCTGATCAGTTCAGCTATTTGCTGACTTAAAACGAATTTATCAGTCTTAATAATTCATTTATGTGACTGTTCATCGCAACTGGAATCACGAAGGATGTTTGGGGCCGAACTTTAAAGATTGTCAAGACCTGGTCAGAGACCGGGCCGAGTGGGTGTTGAGCCTCGGACCGACCTCCAGTAAGCAACATCCCATTTCCAGTAGCTGGTCTTTGAACTGCTGGGAAGTTGTATCCGGAGGTTTATAAATACAATAACTAGATTCTGATTTTCAATTATTACTGCTAAAGCCTCGACTACATCGTATGTATTGTGAAGTAACGCTGTGCTTATGAGCGGCAGTGTCTCAGGCCTGGCCATCTAAACTGAGAAGAAAATGTTGCTGGGTTAAACGATGAAGAAAAACACACAGAAAAATAAAAGTGTCTACTTAAGCAGATTTTTGTAAAATTTACCTGCCATCTGGCGTGCTTTCGCCAGGCAGAAAGACCAACAATCCTGCCAGAGTGCAAAACATTTAAGAAGTTTCCACTTCAAGGTCATATTACAAGGTGGTAGTCCTTTCCTGGGTGATTCCTGTCTACCAGTCAACTACCTGCTAAAACAAGGCAAAACTAACAGGATGACCAACGTTAGAGAGAAATTGGAAATATAAACACATAAGAGGAAAGAGTTCTGAGGGAAGCAGAGACAGTGGGAAGAAGTGATGGAGAGGATGAAGGAGGGGAGGGAGCGAGGAAGGCAGGGGAAAAGGAGGGAGGAAGGCAGGGAAAAATGAGGGAGGAAGGCACGGGAAAAAAAGGGAGGAAGGCAGGGGAAAAGTATTGGGGACGGAGGAATGGAAGCAGAAAGATAGAGAGAAACGCCTAGCACGGTCGTATGTTTAATTACAGCCAATAAACTAAGCACCATCACACTAAAATGTTCGCAGAACACAGCGTCAAAGACAATTTAAATTTTAATTAGTCGTCTCTTGGCAGCCATGCGAAAAAAAATGACAAATATTAAAAAAAAAAACTAAAGCCATCAATAACAAAAAAGAAAACCAAAAGAGGAAAAGTAAATTGGTTGGCAAAAGTTTAATAAAACGTTCCCTCACTCCACTCAAAATCCAGGAGTCATCAGCCATACCAGGAAAATTATATTACCAAAAAATTAAACCAGGCAATAAAAGGCACAAAGAGACGAGGAGAAACAAATGGTTTCACAGATGTTAAATAACGAGTCTCCGTCACTCCACTCAAAAGGCCAGAGTCATCACGGGCGAGAATTATGCAAATAAAAAAACAGAATCAGGAGGAAATGTTCAAAATATGGCTGTCTGGAGCTGGGATGTGATGAGCCGTGAGGAGGAGGAGGGGGAGGGAGGGGGCAGGAGGGGGCAGGAAGGGGAGGGAGGGGGGCAGGAGGGGGAGGTGAAGGAGGAGAACGAGATGGAGAGGTTGTTGCCTCTTAGGAAACACGAAACCTCCTCCAAATATCAAAAACATTTTCCATTATGGAGTTGATGATGATGACGACGACGACGATGATAATAATGATGATGATGATATCCTCAAACATTACAATCCTTGAAGATGGTAGTTCCAAGTGACTGTTACGCCAGTCTTGATGTTACTGATGTATGAAGTCCATCCAATGTGATGAAATATGACGGGAAATATAAATAACTGTTATTCTTGCATGTTATAACTAATATCAGTTTCGAGTTTTTTTTTTTTTATCCTTACAGCCCTGCCTAGACATAGACTTCATTGTTGACTGCCTGTTCTAACTGGCTGTTATTGCTCGCTGACCGCTGACCTACATTTTCATCACTGTCTAGTTGATCAGTCATTAGCTGAAGGATACCCGAAGGATATTTTCGGGGGCGAACACCCCCTCCCCCCCGCGGCCTAATTCTAGATCAGGCATCCTGATGGATCAAGGTCTGATCAACTAGTTGAAGGGACTGTAGACGTTCCCAGTAGTTTGGATGCCTGACCGGGTGTAAAATGCCATTGAAAGTTCTCTGTACGTTTCCCCGTTCAGTAATATCATCAGCCTTACAGCGAGCTGTTAATATACAAGATTATTCCAGCCTGGGGAGAACAACTGACTTGAGGATAAATAAATTAATCAAGGGGGAAGCACTAAACCCGTAGGATTATACAGCGCCTATGGGGGGATGGAAGGCATTCAGGCTTAATTCAGGGAACTGGAGCACAGATCCAACTGGAGCACAGATCCAATTCCCTAGATCAAGAGCCCCTCACCAGCGTCAAGGAGCCTTCCTTGAGGGGACTGACTTGAGGAGTATATCACTGGCTCAGCATCTCATCTTGAAAGTACTAGTTATTTAACTTTTCATTTTCCTTGCGGATGCAATGGCATTATTATTATGATCCTTTAATCATGCGAGATCTGAGATCACTCAGAAGTCTCACACACGGAGCTTCAACTGAACCGAATGATTCTGGTGTCATCAGCTGAGGATGTTACGGCGCTACGATGTCAGATATGAGAAACAGAAGTGGGGAGAGTACTGTGCCTTGACGAACAGAGCTTTTCACTGTGGCAGCCTCACAAGATACTAGGATAAAAGTTTGACAAGTAGGCAAGGATAACAAAGAAAGCACTACAGTGATTCAAGGAATACTTAACAGACATGAAATAACTAGTTATTGTCTGGGTGGAGTGTGACAAGTGGGGTTTGCACACAGCTGTCAGTACCTGGACCAGTAGATTCTTGTGTATGTAAACAACACGACAGAAGAAATCGAGTCAGCGGTTGTGCCTGTTCACAGATGATGTAAAAGTAATGAGGGCAATATAAACAGGGGTAGACCTTGAAAAACTACAAATGGACCTCGACAAGCTGCAGGATTGGTCTGACAAGTGCTATTGTAATTAAATCCAGCAAAGGCAAAGTTATGAAATGTGGGGAAGGGCAAAGAAGACTGGAAACAGGGCACATGCATCTCTCATCAAAGCTGGAGCCGGGATACTGGACAGTGGTTCTCATGACACATGAACGCTACCAACATCAGTGATGAGAGTGCGCGATAAACCACGGAACACACGAGACGCATCTTTGCTAACGAACCTCAGCCATCACACACACACACACACACACACACACACACACACATACATACACACACACACACACAGTCAAGACTACGGTGTTCTGTACTAACTCTAAGGCTGAGGGACTAATTACCTCATTTTTTTATATAATTCTACACTCTTCACATTATGTTCTTGTATTGTACTGATAAATCCACTGGATGGCGGCGAAACGTCTACAAATAATGATACCAAAATGTTTCATGTGTTTAGTTCTTTATCAAGACATTGTTTCCTTTGAAGACAACAAATCAGCACTACAAGTTTAAAGCCGACCAGAAGATGCATTTTCCAGTTATTGCACAGACTCCAATAAAATGTGTGCCTACACAGCCTAAACCCGTGAAACCTTCCATCCAGTTCATAAGATTCATCAATACGATGCATCAGCCATTGAAAATTCACGCACGTCATATTTTAATCACAGGAAAGTGATAAACCCACAGGGGTCACATAGCGCCTGTGGAATGGTAGGCATTCACATTCGATGCAAACTCTTGGATCAAGAGCCTCTCACCAGTATAAAGAGTGGTGAAACAGTATCAAAACACACCATTAAATACACCAACCTTCTTTTAAGCAGGATACACCAGTAATGAAATTTTGAAGGTGATAAGAGGAGCCTCTCTCCACCTGTCACAAAATCTGGGAGTGACCTAAGGTTTACAAATATATGCTAATGTGCACAAAGGCGGATGTACGTACCTTTGATATAACTTTGAAATGTGTATACAAAAGTTTATACATGTATACAAAGGGATATGTGTACACAAATGTATATACATGTATACAAAGGAATATATATAAATATATATATATATATATATATATATATATATATATATATATATATATATATATATATATATATATATATATATATATATGGCAATATAAACACAAATGCAGTATAATGTGATCCTTTATTGACTACGTTTCGCCCACACAGTGGGCTTTTTCAAGTCACAAACAGAACTACCTGGGGTGGAAGGAACGCGAGTATTTATAGTCCGGCTGAGGTCAGGTGAAGAATGCTGCATCTGATGATGTACCGAGTTGGGTTGTAGAGTCTAAAAACTTGGGTAGCTTGGAAAGGAGACTGGACAAGTTTGTGAGCAGACCTTCTACAGTGTTCTTATGTGGGATAGCGATGAAGAAGTTTCTTGGCAAGTGGTTCAGCTATGTTATAGAAGCCACTATTCTGGTTGAAGTTGTCGGATGTAGAAATAAGTGATGATTCCAGGATTCTTCTGTATTGAGTGTTGTCTTCTGTGGCGATAAGTCTTGAGTTTCTGTAGTTTATCAAGTGGTTGTGTGAATTACGGTGTTGTACGCAGGCATTCCTTGTGTCGTCAGACCTGCTTGCGTATTGGTGTTCTGAAATACGTGTTTGGAGGTCCCTTGATGTTTCGCCCACGTATAACTTGTTGCAGTCATTACAAGGGATTATGTATACCCCTGCAGAGGATGGAGGCTTGTCCTGCCTACTACTGGTGATGTCCTTGATGGTCGTGGTTGTGGAGGTAGATACTTGGAATGATGTTTTGGCAAAGATGTTGGAAACATGTTTGGCAATGGAGTTGGTGGGAAGGACTATGTATCTCTTCTCGGCAGTGTCTTCTCTGGGTGTGTTGAAGATGTTTAGTGCTCGCCGTCTGCAGTCTCTGATGAAGTGACGAGG
>NC_091292.1:28241902-28274402 GCF_038502225.1 Cherax quadricarinatus | reverse complement strand
GAGGAACACTGCAACAGGCCTGTTGGCCCATACTATGCAGGTCCTTCGCAATCCATCCCACTAGCAAAATATTTTCCCAACCCTAGTACTCTACCCAAGAAATAAGATTTATTATTTGTGTAATGTATTATTAAATTCTTCCCAAATTTTATTAATTATAAATGAATCTAATTTACATAAACCAAAGGAAATATATAAACGAATCATGTTTCATAAAAAGCAGTTTTGAAAATAATATGAATATTTCCTTTGGTTTATATAAGTTATATACGCACACAAAAGTACGCAGATGCATAAATGATGCAAGAACAGGTCTTCAGGAGCGGGTGAGACAATGTCTCACACATGCTTCATGGAAACAAACATTTGCTTCTGTATATATTATCAGTGCCTGGTGCACCTGCAGACTGCAGGCAGCAACAGTCTGGTTGACGAGGGCCACTAGACGGTCATCGTGGAAGTCTGGCCGCAAGACTGTCTGCCGCCTTTAAAATACGTACTCCTAAAACCAGTTACAGGTTTGTCATAAGTAGAGCTGCCAGCACACAGGACAACTTACTCCCACAATGATAATAAAGTTTAGTTTCCTACTGCACAAAAACAGAACTGAGAGAGAGAGAGAGAGAGAGAGAGAGGGAGATTTACAAGTGTAAGATAATCCCATTAAGAGGCAGCTGTCCACGATGTTGTTTTCCAAGAAAGGAGCATAAAGAAAGAGCACTGCAGCAGACCTACTGGCCCATGCTAGGCACCAAATTATTCTATTTAATTTCAGCATACATAATAAGCATTAATGGTTTTAAGAATTTTAGGAGTATTTTAAAGGCGGCAGACAGTCTTGCGGCCAGACTTCCACGATGACCGTCTAGTGGCCCTCGTCAACCAGACTGTTGCTGCCTGCAGTCTGCAGGTGCACCAGGGACTGATAATATATACAGAAGCAAATCTCTTAATTAGCCTGATTGTCGTGGATATACTGCCTTCCTATCTGTAAATACAAGTAGCCTGGGTGATCAGGTTATAGCCAGGGAAGACTTGTGTCTCAGAGCGGGTTGTGAATTGGAGGCTCCAGGACATATGGCCGACGGACACTTCGCCGACAGACATTTCACCGAATTGACATATGGCCGAACTGGTATTCATCACCTAATTATTCGTTCAGTCTATTTTCCGTTCGGCCAAATGGCTGTCGGCCAAATGTCCATCGGTGGTACTGTCCATCGGTCATCTGTCCGGCCACGGAATTAGATGTCCCTCGGCCACCTGTTGTAGATTCCAGGAATCCTCGCCCCCCCCCCCGCGGTCCAGTCCCAGACCAGCATCCTGGACGTACATACAAGACGAAATGAAAACCTTTTTTTTTTACTAAGGCACGATTGTTGATCTTTTCTGTCTTATGAATACGAAACTCTTACACGCCAACTTACGAGGCTTGGTCTGAGACCAGCCCGTATTGAATATAATTCCTAGAACCATTAACAGACGACTGTAGTGATATTTTTTAGTTACAATCAAAGGATAAACATACCTGGAGTGGAACGTAGTCTCACCAGCACATTTGGTATGGGAAATCGACCTACCTGTTGTTGATTCCTCGGGTCAACACCCCGGGGCCTCGATCCAGACCAGGCCTATTTGATAACCTGATCAATCAGGCTGTTGGTGATAGCACTCAAAGAAACGTATGCACCACAGCCCTGCTTGTCAGGAATAGCGGACTGCCATTTTTCAAGGTTATATAGATAGCGCCGAAAAGGTTGAATGCGTCCATCTAACTTCCCAGACCCCCTCCTCCCCCATGTTGTGGCGCTTACGTTGGACTGTGCACTAACAACATCTGAGTGATGACGCCATAAAGGAAGAAGCCTGGTGTGAGACAGGGTCGTGGGAGCATTAACCAGTGACACCATTAAAAAATAGTCAACAGATAGGTAGTCCTTAAATGTGTGGACCAATAGACTCCACCCAAATATTTATGAGGAACATTTTCACACTAACAGTAGTAAGCAGACTTCCGCAGCTCTCACGCAGACAAGAAGTATTTGGATCTTAGCTGCTTAGTTCTCCTAAGTAAATCCTTAATAAAAACAAGTTAAACTGCTTCCAGGAAAGGATGCATTCACTGGTCTCTCTGGTATGTCTCCTTATAGAGCCTTATACATAATGACACTGATACAGGTCGCAACAAAATCCGCACCGCAAACGTTCCTAGTAATTTATGTACTTGACTGAATCTATGCGGGCAGTGAAGGTTCTCTGCACATTTTCCAGGTTTGCAATTTCGCTGACCTTGAACAGAGTTGATAAGATAGACACATGTGCAACACTTGGGTATCTTTATTGAGGAAACGTTTCAACACACAGTAGCTTCATCAGTCCATACTAAGAAGAATGGTGAAGACCAGGAGGAGTTTGAGGTAATCAGTCCCTCAGCCTTGAGTCGATGTAATCAGTCCATCAATCTTGAAAAGAATACAGCTTATGTGCGAAGTGGCTTATATACTGTAGACAGGTGAGGTGCAGCAGTCGTAGGTGGTATCACACTTGACAAATCCAGATGTGGAAGTAGGTCATGCCTAAAGGTTGGGCAAGTGAAGAATTTCCTGTATTAAGATCCCAAGATCCTCAATAAAGATACCCTATTGTTGCACATGTGTCTATCTTATCAACTTGTCGGTTCTCTGAACCATTTATCTACATTCTACATTGAATAGAGTTGTTAAAGTAAAGCTGTATTCTAGCCTGGAGAGAAAAATTGACTTGAAGAGTGTCACTGGCCTGGTATCTCTTGTATTGAGGGTTCTAGTTATCCAGTCTGTCATTTTCCTTGCGGTTACGTTACTGACAATCTTGTGATCCTTGAAGGTGAAATCTTCCAACATAATTACTCTTAAGTCTCTCACATTATTTCTAAGCTCTACCAAGTGATCTGAGTTTGCACATTTCCAATCTTTAGGTGCAAAGATAAACGTAAAATCTGCAGCTTTGCTTTTAACGAGTAACAGTAATATGATTATATTGCAGCCTCATTAAACTGACCGAAATGGAGCGAGGCATAGTCAGGTGACGACGACGACTGGATCACCACGTTGGAAATGTCACTGAGACACACGTTAAACCTGTAATGACGATGACTTTCCAAGCTGGAAACGTCACTTTAAGGAGGAGACGATAACCAACACCCAGCGGTGTAAACCGTAGTGATGCAGAGGTTAAGCAGGTGAGAGGTGAACACCTGCGTCCTCAGGCACACCTGCTCTGCTCTCCACACTTGAGCAGAATTTCACACATCAGCTCTCATTTTCCCTTCCACACCCTTCAAGGGGGTAACCTGATGCTAGTGAAGGGTTCTTCATCCGCGAAAATGGAACAACCCTCCCTACAAACCAATTTACCAGCCGAAATTTTATCTCACTGAAAAAGCATTGTTTAATAAATTAATGTTTAATTAACACTTGGCTATCTTTATTGGGGAAACGTTTCGCCACACAGTGGCTTCATCAGTCCAATACAAAGAAGAATAGTGAAGATCGGAAAGAGATAATTAGTCCCTCAGCCAGAAGTCGATGTAATCAGTCCATCAGACTTGATAAGAATACAGCATATGCGCGAAGTGGCTTATATACTGTAGACAGGTGAGGTGCAGCAGTCGTAGGCGGTGTCACCCTGGACAAATGCACAGGTGGAAGGTCATGCCTATAGGTTAGGCCATGACTATAAGTTTACTGAAGCCCACTGGAAGACGTAATTTGTATCAGCTTGGAGATTTGTATTCTCAATGGATGCCACTCTCGTACAAAATCTCCTAAAGTCTGCAAAATATATCATGCTATGTCAGGTGAGAGTATTACAGAGAATCAGGGAAAGAACTACGCCTTGAGAAAGAAAACTTTTCACTGTGGCAACCTCCGATTTCAGTTTGTTTACTATAACTCTTCAAGTCTGTTTGAAAAATAAAAATCCACCTATCTACTTTTCTAAGTACTAATATCAGCACTGTCCCCAGCGCCAGTACCAGTACTATTACCAGCACAAACAGTACTGTCACCAGCACCAGTATCAGTACTATCACCAACACTAGTGCCAGTATTGCCTATTGCCAGCATCAACACCAGCAGTATCACCAACATCAGTACCAGCACAAACATTATTATTGAGATAGAGCAACAGCTCTATCCCAACTTTAGCGTCAGCATCACTTATTACTCTGAGCTTGCTGCCATCTGCAGCTCATAAGACTGCCATCCCCACGAGCCCCTTTGAGGCGGGGTAGATGGCAGACCAGAGGCCTAGCTTCTCCCTACGAGCCCCGTGAGGGCGGGGAATGTGGCTAGGCATGGGGACACTTGGTCCCAAAGATGAGGAGGTACTGTACCTCCTCCCATGGGAGACTTAAGTCTCGAGACACTCCCCAGATAGGGAGCCAAGGCCGGGTCACCACTACTTGGAAAAGACCCGGGCCGGGAGAATACCGGCGAATAAAAAAAAAAAAAAAAAAAATCACTTATTACTATCACCATCTTTGGCATTAATGTTTCGTTAATCAGGGCATTGACGTCAGAATATTCTCCAAATAACACGGGGATTTTTTCGTTTCTAAACATCTACAGAAAATATTAGTTATTCTAGGTTTGGCTAGTTTAGTTAAGGTTACTCGAAGGTTACTTGTAAACCATCCCTGGGACACAGGTCCTACGGCCTGATCAGCGAGGCAACTGTTAGCAGCCCAAGAGCCCAATGTATGCACTACAGCCAGACTGATCAGGAACTGACTCGGTTAGGGTAAGTTAACTTAAGTTAACCGACATTAACGAAATGAAATAAATTTACTTGTGTCTATCAGCAAGAGGTATATCGCAGTCCCCCAGAGCTTTTGTATCTCCACGCACGCTGTTAGGGTATATACCTCTGATATACCTCGGATGAGTTCCGAGAGTTTTTCTACTCCCAGAGCCCGGCCTTGGGCCAGGCTCGTCTGGTACTTGTCTGGTCAACCAGGCTATTGTTGCTTATTGATAAGCCCTGCCTGAGTATGAGGTTACCCCTGATGTATGTACACAAGTCTACATAACTCGTGAACTACCTAACAACACCCAGACAAATATAACATGGGGCTAAATAGAGAAATCTGTGTACAGGAAAGGGCCGTCTTCAGGCATAACTTTGATCGAGCAAGAAAATGCAATAAAAAGCCTGCTAGCACATTTTTCATGTCCACGATGTTGCAAGTTTCCACTCGACTTCCGTACAAGTCTGTCATACAATTAGTTCCAAAGTTTTTCCTCTTGACTGACTATGGAGGCCAAAACTTGCACCCCTTCCAAGACCAACGGAATTTGATCTAATTATAATGTTCGCAATTAAAATCGCTAAAAAGAAGAAAGGAAGGTGACGAGACGGTGGGAAGAAAGAGTGACAGTGGAAGACCAGGAGAGGAGAGACCACATAATAAACGGAGAGAGTAATAGAGAAACTATGATTATTTTTTTATAATCATAACCACACTTTTTAAAGGGGTGGACGGGTAAGCCAGCGGAAGGCCTCGGGTAGATGACTAAAAGCTCCGTCAGGGAACACTTGTCTTGTTTCCTGACGAACCTAACCTATGAATTTTTCCATACAGCCAAGATCCTAAGAGTTGAAATCCTCTTACATATAATTATGACTACCTACTCTTCCTGCCCTTATAAATAACTGGTCTCTTCTTATTCCTATACATCCGCTGAAGGTCGAAATACACGCGACCTTCATCTTTTTTTAGTCATCGGTGTCAAACAAGGCAATTTTCTAACATCAAAGAGGTTATATTCAAATGATTGCTTTCATCTTGTGTTTATTTCTGCAACATGTCAATTTCCGCGACGTGGGTAAATTTGGTGTCGTGAAGGTTACCTGAAAACGATTCCAAGGGTCACTGACCCAGGCCAAGCCTGCTAGTTGATTGCCAGATCAGCCAGGCTGTTGGTGATAGCCGCAAATAGTTTAATGTAGACACCATAGCCAACTAACAAGCTTTTCTCTCTCTCTCTCTCTCTCGCTCTAAAAAAAAAGTGGTTGTTAGAGATTGTTCAAAGCAAACTGATGGAAAATTACAGCAGTAACGACACAGCATTCACTTGCATCGTTGACGAGTATAAAGCCATTCCTAGAGGGAAGGAGATGAGGAAAAGCAGAGGAAAACGGGAGATGAATGGGAGAAGGAGAGCATGTAAAACTGAAAGGAAATGGTAATTGGAGGAAAATGGAATGGCTAAATCTGTAGGGGGTGAGCATCAAGATAGACCTTCCCCTTCTTTTCTGTCTTGAAAGTAGGGAACTGAAGAAAATCAACACTGAAGAGGAAGAAATGGAAAAGACAGAGGCTAAAGTTATCAATACACAGTGGTTGTCTGTGCACAATGCAGACGGGGAACGCACTCTCAGCTTCTCTGTTGTTGTTTTTATCTTACGATGAAGTCACTAAACGATGCTATGCTGCCTGCGTCGGAATGCATTTTGCCAGGATACCTGAGGCTTACTTCCGGGGGTTAAATCCTCCGCGACCTGCACCAAGACCGGAGCTTCTGATGGATCAGGTCATGATCAACCAGGCTGTTACTGCTCCCTGCACGCAATGCAAGGTGCAAACCGTAGCCCAGACGGTCAGGAAGTGATCTGAGGAACTTGTCAAACTTTCTCTTGAAGACAACCAGAGGCTTGCTGGTAATTCCCTTTGTACACAAAAGGCTTTGAAGAGTCGGGGACCTCTGACACACTACGAGTTCTCTCTTAGTGCGCTTGTCGCACCCCTGCTGTTGACTGGTGGTGCACTGTCTGCCAGGTCTCTCGCTGTCACAAGAAGTGACTCCAGTCTGCAGGTTTGGGACCAGTCCCTCCAGGATTTTTCCAGATGTAAATTATGTTTCTTTCTCGCTGACGTTCCAGGGAACACAGCTGAAGGAACTTCAAGCCTTCTCAAGTAGTTCATATGTTTATGACCCTTGAATGTGAGAGATCTGACATCACTCGAAAGTCTCGCATATAGAACTATTGCTCTATTGAATGATTTTAGTTCGTCCTGTACTCCGTTCAGTTTTTATTTCCTCCATTCCTCTATAAAGAAGTAACTGATACTTGTCCTTATCTGTGAGAGAAAAAAAATTAGGTAAAACGAAGATAAATTTCATGTACTAAGATACAAAAAATAAAAATAAAAAGTTGGACATATTATAAAACAAGAGTAAAAACCACTGAACAGAGTGGAAGAGTAATGTAAGTCACTGAAGAATAATGATGCCGGAAGATCTTCCTTCTGTCTTACTATTACAACCACATGAAAAATTAAAAGATGGATAATAAGAACCTTTAAAACAAGGGATGTCAAGCTAATGATACCACTATACCACACTATGGTGGCACTATGCCACACTATGGTGGCACTATGCCACACTATGGTGGCACTATGCCACACTATGGTGGCACTATACCACACTATGGTGGCACTATACCACACTATGGTGGCACTATGCCACACTATGATGGCACTATGCCACACTATGATGGCACTATGCCAGCACTGCTGCATACTAACAGTGTCTTTTAAAGTTATCGAAACTGTAGATCTGGCAAATGGTCAGAAAATTTACCGTCGGTATCAATTCAAATATCCTAATTATTTAAGAATAACTGAAGTCCCTTGAATACAGGCAAGAATTAAATATCATAATTTACAGTTTGAAAATTCTGGATGGATTGGTTCGAAATATATACATTCTCAAGAGCAGAATGGTAGGCTCGGCACACCTTGCAAGTATTCTAAATAATCATTAAACCTTTTCAACACATCACTTCAGCTATACAGAAAATTACCAGCAAATGCCTAGCTGCCTGCAAGAGGAAAATGATGAGATTCTCAAGTCAGTTCCTGGTCAGCCAGTCTCTGGTGCGTACGTTGGATTACGGGTTGCAACTGTAATAATATAATCAACCATCAACCAGGAGGCCTGATTTAAGTCTGGGCCGCGGAGGCGATGTCTCCTGGAGTCAACAAGTAGATAAACAATTAAGTTACCTCAATGACCTGGCTGCCAACAGAAGGCTCAGACCCATCATGTACACACGCCTGGATCCATGGTATGAGATGCGGCCTTTCCCCGTAAGAACACATTGGCTATTTAAGGGTCAATGGCCGCTTTGCGTAAATTCTTGGAATTTTTCATATAACTGCAGGAAAGAAGGTTAAGCCAGGAGGCAGTGGGCAGGAGATTGTCACTGGCTCCCACAGGAGACAAGTCAGAGTGTGACACTACACACACTAAAGTATTTCTTGGCCAGCTCCTCGGGAGCCTCCCTTGGGCACTACCTGTCACTCTCCCTAGCCTCACTACCTGTCACCCTCCCTAGCCTCACTACCTGTCACTCTCCCTAGCCTCACTACCTGTCACCCTCCCTAGCCTCACTACCTGTCATCCACTCCCGCCTTACTACCTGTCACCTTCCCTAGCCTCACAACAGTGTCACTATCACATCTGGTAGGAACGCTTGGAATCACTCCACCTGTACTAACCGGAGCGCAGGCGAGAGATCATAATTTACACCTAGAAAATCCTAGAGGGCGTGGTCCCAAATCTGCACACAAAAATCACTCTCTACGAAAGCAAAAGGCTGGGCAGACGTAAGACAAAACACATTAAGTATCCAGGGCCCAAGACTGATCAACAACCTCCCACCATGCATAAGGAGGGAGCTGGACAGATACCAAAAGTCAGTACCCGATTAACTGGGCTGTGGTTCGTACGTTGGACTACGTGCGACCAGCAGTAACAGCCTGACTGATCAGGCCCTTATCTACCAGGAGGCCTGGTCAAGGACTTGGCCGCGGGGGCGTTGACCCCCGGAACACCCTCCAGGTAGAAGAATTTGCTGATAACTGCCTGTAAATTTTAGTGTTTTCAGCAAGGGGATATTCATCATCAGTCAGGTATCATCTGCAGAGTTTATCGAGACACTTGTGCAACATTTAGGTATCTTTATTCTGGAAACGTTTCGCCAGCCAGTGTTTTCTTCAGTCCAATGCGGAGAAAGGTGGAAGATGAGGAGGAGTTCGAGGTGCCTTACCTCTGATATACCTTTGAAGAGTTTCGAGAGTTTAACTACTCTCGGCCAGGCTCGTCTGGTGTTGCCTGGTCAACCAGGCTGTTGCTGCTAGATGCCTACTGCCCCATATATCCCTCACAGCCTGGTTGATCTGGCACCTGGTGAAGATACTTGTCCAGTTTCCTCTTGAAGCCTTCTACATTTGTTCTACAGCAATCTATCAACCTAGAGTAGATGTGTCCATATCAACTCCAGGCTGAGGGACTGATTACCTCAAACACCTCATCTTCCACCTTTCTCCGCACTGGACTGAAGAACCCATTGACCGGCAAAACGTTTCCAAAATAAAAATACCCAAATGTTGAACAAGTGTCTCATTTATCAGCCTGTCGATTTTCTAAACCATTTATCCATATTATCTGCAGAAGATGACACAGAGTTGTGGCAAGTATTTTGATCTATTTCTGTTATGACGATGAGAAACAGTCGAGTGTCACAACCGCGCCAGTTTACTGCGCTTTTTGCTTTGCCAGGAATACAGTTTCTGTTAGTTGGTGCTTCGCCTTATGGTTTATCTGCTAGAAATGGGAAAATACACATTACCACTTCTCCTTTTATATCCGTTGGTCTTAGTTGACGAGCTCTCATTACAAGTTTGCACTTGTCAAATGTCTGCCACATTTGTGTTTCTCTTAGTCACTGTGATTTCGTCATAAGAGTCTAACAGTTGTGACAGGCATGATCTTCCAGCTCGAAATCCATGTTGATTTTGGTTGTGTACCTGAGAATTACTTTGAGTCACCGTCCCGGCGGCTCGGTCCCAGATTAGACCGCCTGGTTGATGATCTGATCAACCAGGTTGTTGGCGTTAGCCGCATGCAGTCTACCGTAGGCACCACAACTCGGCGGATCAGAAACTTGAGATATCTACCCAGGTTCCCTCTCGAATAAAGTATACCCACTCCACCCCTATTTTTCATTGCATCTTATTTTAATATATAAAATCAGTAAATTTTCATCTGAGAGCCTTTTCAAACACTTTTATGTGTGACGTTAGTACTACTAGTTGGAAATATTTTCCCATAGTTGCTATATATGTTGCATCATTTGTGAAGACTTCACTTACATCTAAGCTGCTCCTCAGAGAAACACTGAATACTCAACACAACATGAGCCTGGCCCATAGCCGGGCTCCGGGAGTAGACTCTCGAAACTCATCAAAGGTAAGTTATGCTAGTGGTATTTTGCCTTTATTTATATATACACAATTCTATGAGTCAAGCCCAGGTACTGCAGAATGGGCAGTACAAACAGATATATGATTTCCAGGGCGAGCAGAGTAAACTAAATAACTGTCTTGGTACAGAACTCTCACATCGTCGACTGGACTGACGGAAATTTATTGATAATCTTGTTTTTCTGTCGTCAATGTATGAACTTCTGTGGAGCAGAAGATAGGAAGAGAACTTTGGCTTGAATTTTACCTATGTGAAAACATGTTTGTCTAAGTTCCTGAACTTTTTTTTTTGTTTGTGTGTGTGTGTGTGTGTGTGTGTGTGTGTGTGTGTGTGTGTGTGTGTGTGTGTGTGTGTGTGTGTGTGTGTGTGTGTGTTTCTCCAATCTTTTATGAATATTTCAGCCTCTGTTTAATTTCAGTAATTTCTCGGAGTAGATTTTCTTGCCTTTGTTGTGATATTCAGTTTTTTTTTTTTTTTAGTAGTTAAGCAACTTTCTTCTTTAAAATTTCTCTACGTTATAGTTTCATTATCAGTTTCCTTCTAAGCTTTCTCGGTGAGACATATTTTATGCAAACCTGGTGTGTTCCCGCGTTCAGCTTGTCAATGTACTGGCTTATGTTTAGAGTGCTGAGGACGGTTTCCCTGGATATATTTGATAGCTCCATATTTACAGAATCCACACATACCCCCACCCTCTCAGAACATCACCCCCACCATCACATACCCCTACCTCCTCCCAGGTACATCACCCTACCCTCACATGCCCTCGACCCCCCACAGCCACATCACCCCCACCCTCAAATACCCCCACCCCACACCCAGCCACACACAAACCCACATCACGGAGTATTAACTCAGGGTTAGAGAACAGCACCACTAATGTTAGAGACGGAATGCTCAGTAAGTTTAATTTTAACAACCATAGAACCGACTGGGAAAAAATAAACCAAGAGCTATCAGACATATCCTGTGAATCAGACATGAGCAACCTAAATCCAAACCAGTGCATAGAGAAGCAGAATACAGAAGTATACGTACTACTGAGGAAACCCAGAAGATCAGATATAGAGAGCGTAGGAGATGATACAGTAGAAAAAAACGGGTTACTGAATTGCTTAAAAACACAAATATGCTACAACAGAGGAAAGATAGTCTTAGCTGAGAGATCGCTGAATTAGAGCAAAAATTTAGGATGTCATACCTAACAGAAGAAGTACAAAGGGAACAAAAGGTCATACAGGATATTGCAACAAACCCAAAATATTTCTATTTTTGTGCAAAATCCAAGCTAAGAACTACCTGTAGAATTGGACCATTATTGAGAGGAGATTCGTATACTGACGATGAACAGGAAATGAGTGAATTCCTAAAAGAACAGTATGAGTCGGTGTTCAGCAACCCACTAAATAACAGCAAGGAAGGAAATGCAGAAATATTTTTCACTCCAGCAGAAGGCCGCGCAGACCAACTAACTGACATTAGTACAAATCCCATAGATTTCGAAAAAAAATGGACAACACGCCTACTCAGTACCTGGACCAGATTCATGGAATGCTCTGTTTATAAAGAAGTGCAAAGTACCACTAGCACGAGCCCTCAGTATTCTTTGGAGAAAGAGCTTAGATCTAGGTGAAATACCGGAGGCCTTAAGGGAGGTAGTAGAGCTCTAGCTAAAAATTACAGACCAGTAGCCCTAATATCTAATGTGAAGGCTTACTCAGCCCTGTAACAACTCCAGTAAGTATTACCAAGGCTGGCTCCTCCTCAGGAAAATTAATGAATAGAAAAAGCCGGGCTGTGGCTCGTACGTCGGACTGCGTGCGGCCAGCAGTAACAGCCTAGTTGATCAGGCCCTGATCCATCGGGAGGCCTGGTCGTGGACCGGGCCGCGGGGGCGTTGATCCCCGGAATAACCTCCAGGTAACCTCCAGGTAAAATGATAAACACTTTATTATTTAGAAATGGAAAATATAAAACAATAAAACATGAATGTGTATCCTACTTGAAAGAAAAATGAAAAATGAAATGAAAAATTGACATTTGAATTCAACGCTAATATGTACAAGTAAACTGTGGTGTCTGGTTGATGTTGACACCGTCTTGTAGAAATTGTAGCCGTTAATGATGGGGGGTCACAGGTGTTGAGTGACAACCCAACGACTAGTTCTTCACAGAGTCTATAGCCTTGAATAGTCTGTCCAGATGATAGGAATGCAGGTTCTTCACCACTGCAAAGATGAGTGGTAGTGTCCTGTGCTCAACTACTATTAATCAGGTAGGTAGATCAAAGTGACGTCTCATGACTTGTGCCGAGTCCGTCTCCGTCAATACTATTTCTTTGGTTGCCAGATGACCCAAGCTGACATTCCAAGCTAGAAAACAGACAAAGGTTACCCACTGCTTAAGAAATCACTCTCCATGATAAGTGTGAGATACTTAAAAAAAATGGTGATGTTAAAGTAATACATGGAAATCAAGGCATTAAGGACTAAGTTTATTATTGGTCAAAAGTGAAGCTTTCAACCAATATATCCACTAGAATAGGAGCAGAGGCTTTTACTTACAGTTGTGCTGGGAGCTGTGAATCAAGTGATTACTGTTCAGTCGGAGTCTCACACGTCACCTTTCGGGGTGGAGAAAAAGGGGAAGGGATAGTGGGAGCTAGACTGACCCTACCTTAACAAGCAGCCGGCAATCAAACTATCGTCACCATATATTCGCTCGCTACTACTATCTGTTGAACTTTTCCCTCACATCTAACATCATAAAAATCTTCGAAAGAGTGATCAGACGGCAGATTACAAATTTCATGGACCAGCACAACCAGCATAACCCGAACCAGCATGGTTTTAGAGCAGGCCGATCACGCCTATCACAACTGCTGAACCATTATGACAGAATTACGGAGGCATTGGAAGATGACCAAAACGCAGATGTGATTTACACAGATTTTGCAATGGCGTTTGAGAAATGTGATCATGGAGTGATAGCGCACAAAATGAAGGTCATGGACATTACGGGGAATGTAGGCAGATGGATTTTCGAGTTCTTGACACATACAACACAAAAAATAGTAGTAAACAGAGCAAGATCCAGCATCAGCGAGGTAAAAAGCTCAGTCCCCCAAGGCACTGTCCTGGCACCTCTGCTGTTTCTCATCCTCATAGCAGACATAGATAAAAACACTCGTCACACTTTTGTATCATCATTTGCAGATGACACTGAAATAAGCATGAAAATCATTACGGTAGAGGACACTGAAAAATTATAGGAAGACGTAAGCAGCGTTTTCCAGTGGGCAGTGAACAACACGACGTTCAATGGTGAAAAGTTCCAGCTGCTTAGGTATGGAAAGAATGAAGAACTCAATAGGAACACTGTATACAAAACTCAAAGAGGGTCACCAAATAGAACGAAAGGAACACGTAAAAGATCTGGGAATAAATATGTCAGCTGACCTTTCTTTTAAAGACCATAACAAGACAAAGGTCACGACAGCCAGGAAGATGACGGGGTGGGTATTGAGAACTTTCAAAACAAGGGAAATAATGCCGATGGTGACACTCTTCAAATCGCTAGTGCTCCCTCGTTTAGAATATTGCTCAGTGCTGACGGCTCTGTTCAAAGCAGGAGAAATATCGGAGCTGGAACAAATACATAGATCGTTTACGTTCACAATGAGCCTGTAAAGTACCTAAATTACTGGGAACGCCTTCAAGTCTTGAATATGTACTCATTGGAGGGGAAGAGAAATACATGATAATACATACCTGGAAGGTACTCGAGGGCTTGGTCCCAAATCTGCACACTGCCTTAACAACATACTGGAGTGACAGATATTGGAGGAAGTGTAAAATAAACCCAGTGAGGAGCAGGGGTTCGGTGGGAACAATAAGGGAACACTGTATCAACATTCGGGGCCCAAGACTATTCAACATCTTACCAGAAGATATCAGAAACACGGCTGGAACAAGTGTAGAAGCCTTCGAGAGGAAACTAGACAAGTATCTTCACTAGGTGCCAAATCAACAAAGCTGTGATGGATATGTGGGGCAGCGGGCCTTCTGCAGCTACAGCCTGGTTGACCAGGCAATCACCAGACGAGCCTGGCCCATGGCCGGGCTCTGAAAGGAGTGAAACTATCTAAACTCTTCAAAGATATATTAAAGGTACCTCCATCCAACCCCCCCCCCACACACAAGCAAACCTACATCCCTTTACCTTTAAATCCCTCACCCACTCCCACGCACAAATTCGCACCCCTACATACCCACTCATCCCCTACTCAGTGAAAATGAACCGGTTCTCCTCTGAGCAGTGTCTGTAGGACCATTTGCAACGCAAAACAGGAACTTGGGATAATGAACATGCACAGTAGAGCCACTGATGAAGCTTGATATGTTGTGATCAAGCCACTCTAATGGTGGTGATGGTGGTGGGTGGTAGTGGTGGGTGGTAGTGGTGGGTGGTAGTGGTGGATGGTGGTGGTGGGTGGTGGTGGTGGATGGTGGTGGGTGGTAGTGGGTGGTAGTGGTGGGTGGTAGTGGTGGATGGTGGTGGGTGGTGGTGGGTGGTAGTGGTGGGTGGTAGTGGTGGGTGGTGGTGGTGGATGGTGGTGGATGGTGGTGGGTGGTAGTGGTGGGTGGTAGTGGTGGGTGGTAGTGGTGGATGGTGGTGGTGGGTGGTAGTGGTGGATGGTGGTGGTGGATGGTGGTGGTGGGTGGTAGTGGTGGATGGTGGTGGTGGATGGTGGTGGGTGGTAGTGGTGGATGGTGGTGGTGGATGGTGGTGGTGGGTGGTAGTGGTGGATGGTGGTGGTGGGTGGTAGTGGTGGATGGTGGTGGTGGATGGTGGTGGTGGGTGGTAGTGGTGGGTGGTGGTAGATGGTGGTGGTGGGTGGTAGTGGTGGATGGTGGTGGTGGATGGTGGTGGTGGGTGGTAGTGGTGGATGGTGGTGGTGGATGGTGGTGGGTGGTAGTGGTGGATGGTGGTGGTGGATGGTGGTGGTGGGTGGTAGTGGTGGATGGTGGTGGTGGGTGGTAGTGGTGGATGGTGGTGGGTGGTAGTGGTGGAGGGTGGTAGTGGTGGATGGTGGTGGGTGGTAGTGGTGGATGGTGGTGGTGGATGGTGGTGGTGGGTGGTAGTGGTGGATGGTGGTGGTGGGTGGTAGTGGTGGGTGGTAGTGGTGGATGGTGGTGGTGGGTGGTAGTGGTGGATGGTGGTGGTGGGTGGTAGTGGTGGGTGGTAGTGGTGGATGGTGGTGGTGGGTGGTAGTGGTGGGTGGTAGTGGTGGATGGTGGTGGGTGGTAGTGGTGGATGGTGGTGGTGGATGGTGGTGGGTGGTAGTGGTGGGTGGTAGTGGTGGATGGTGGTGGGTGGTAGTGGTGGATGGTGGTGGTGGATGGTGGTGGGTGGTAGTGGTGGGTGGTAGTGGTGGATGGTGGTGGGTGGTAGTGGTGGATGGTGGTGGTGGATGGTGGTGGGTGGTAGTGGTGGGTGGTAGTGGTGGATGGTGGTGGGTGGTAGTGGTGGGTGGTAGTGGTGGATGGTGGTGGGTGGTAGTGGTGGATGGTGGTGGTGGATGGTGGTGGGTGGTAGTGGTGGGTGGTAGTGGTGGATGGTGGTGGGTGGTAGTGGTGGATGGTGGTGGTGGATGGTGGTGGGTGGTAGTGGTGGGTGGTAGTGGTGGATGGTGGTGGGTGGTAGTGGTGGATGGTGGTGGTGGATGGTGGTGGGTGGTAGTGGTGGGTGGTAGTGGTGGATGGTGGTGGGTGGTAGTGGTGGGTGGTAGTGGTGGGTGATAGTGGTGGGTGGTAGTGGTGGATGGTGGTGGTGGGTGGTAGTGGTGGGTGGTAGTGGTGGATGGTGGTGGTGGGTGGTAGTGGTGGATGGTGGTAGATGGTGGTGGTGGGTGGTAGTGGTGGATGGTGGTGGTGGATGGTGGTGGTGGGTGGTAGTGGTGGATGGTGGTGGTGGATGGTGGTGGGTGGTAGTGGTGGATGGTGGTGGTGGATGGTGGTGGTGGGTGGTAGTGGTGGATGGTGGTGGGTGGTAGTGGTGGATGGTGGTGGTGGTAGTGGTGGATGGTGGTGGATGGTGGTGGGTGGTAGTGGTGGGTGGTGGTAGATGGTGGTGGTGGGTGGTAGTGGTGGATGGTGGTGGGTGGTAGTGGTGGTGGATGGTGGTGGATGGTAGTGGATGTGGTGGGTGGTAGTGGTGGGTGGTAGTGGTGGTGGATGGTAGTGGTGGGTGGTAGTGGTGGATGGTGGTGGTGGATGGTAGTGGTGGATGGTAGTGGTGGGTGGTAGTGGTGGATGGTGGTGGTGGATGGTGGTGGGTGGTAGTGGTGGGTGGTAGTGGTGGATGGTAGTGGTGGATGGTGGTGGGTGGTAGTGGTGGGTGGTAGTGGTGGATGGTAGTGGTGGGTGGTAGTGGTGGGTGGTAGTGGTGGATGGTAGTGGTGGATGGTGGTGGGTGGTAGTGGTGGGTGGTGGTGGTGGATGGTGGTGGGTGGTAGTGGTGGGTGGTAGTGGTGGATGGTAGTGGTGGATGGTGGTGGGTGGTAGTGGTGGGTGGTAGTGGTGGATGGTAGTGGTGGATGGTGGTGGGTGGTAGTGGTGGGTGGTAGTGGTGGATGGTAGTGGTGGATGGTAGTGGTGGGTGGTAGTGGTGGGTGGTAGTGGTGGATGGTAGTGGTGGATGGTGGTGGGTGGTAGTGGTGGGTGGTAGTGGTGGATGGTAGTGGTGGGTGGTAGTGGTGGGTGGTAGTGGTGGATGGTAGTGGTGGATGGTGGTGGGTGGTAGTGGTGGGTGGTAGTGGTGGATGGTGGTGGGTGGTAGTGGTGGATGGTGGTGGTGGATGGTGGTGGGTGGTAGTGGTGGGTGGTAGTGGTGGATGGTGGTGGGTGGTAGTGGTGGATGGTGGTGGTGGATGGTGGTGGGTGGTAGTGGTGGGTGGTAGTGGTGGATGGTGGTGGGTGGTAGTGGTGGATGGTGGTGGTGGATGGTGGTGGGTGGTAGTGGTGGGTGGTAGTGGTGGATGGTGGTGGGTGGTAGTGGTGGGTGGTAGTGGTGGGTGGTAGTGGTGGGTGGTAGTGGTGGATGGTGGTGGTGGGTGGTAGTGGTGGGTGGTAGTGGTGGATGGTGGTGGTGGGTGGTAGTGGTGGATGGTGGTAGATGGTGGTGGTGGGTGGTAGTGGTGGATGGTGGTGGTGGATGGTGGTGGTGGGTGGTAGTGGTGGATGGTGGTGGTGGATGGTGGTGGGTGGTAGTGGTGGATGGTGGTGGTGGATGGTGGTGGTGGGTGGTAGTGGTGGATGGTGGTGGGTGGTAGTGGTGGATGGTGGTGGTGGTAGTGGTGGATGGTGGTGGATGGTGGTGGGTGGTAGTGGTGGGTGGTGGTAGATGGTGGTGGTGGGTGGTAGTGGTGGATGGTGGTGGGTGGTAGTGGTGGGTGGTAGTGGTGGTGGATGGTGGTGGATGGTAGTGGATGGTGGTGGGTGGTAGTGGTGGGTGGTAGTGGTGGTGGATGGTAGTGGTGGGTGGTAGTGGTGGATGGTGGTGGTGGATGGTAGTGGTGGATGGTAGTGGTGGGTGGTAGTGGTGGATGGTGGTGGTGGATGGTGGTGGGTGGTAGTGGTGGGTGGTAGTGGTGGATGGTAGTGGTGGATGGTGGTGGGTGGTAGTGGTGGGTGGTAGTGGTGGATGGTAGTGGTGGGTGGTAGTGGTGGGTGGTAGTGGTGGATGGTAGTGGTGGATGGTGGTGGGTGGTAGTGGTGGGTGGTGGTGGTGGATGGTGGTGGGTGGTAGTGGTGGGTGGTAGTGGTGGATGGTAGTGGTGGATGGTGGTGGGTGGTAGTGGTGGGTGGTAGTGGTGGATGGTAGTGGTGGATGGTGGTGGGTGGTAGTGGTGGGTGGTAGTGGTGGATGGTAGTGGTGGATGGTAGTGGTGGGTGGTAGTGGTGGGTGGTAGTGGTGGATGGTAGTGGTGGATGGTGGTGGGTGGTAGTGGTGGGTGGTAGTGGTGGATGGTAGTGGTGGGTGGTAGTGGTGGGTGGTAGTGGTGGATGGTAGTGGTGGATGGTGGTGGGTGGTAGTGGTGGGTGGTAGTGGTGGATGGTAGTGGTGGGTGGTAGTGGTGGGTGGTAGTGGTGGGTGGTAGTGGTGGATGGTAGTGGTGGATGGTGGTGGGTGGTAGTGGTGGGTGGTAGTGGTGGATGGTAGTGGTGGGTGGTAGTGGTGGGTGGTAGTGGTGGATGGTAGTGGTGGATGGTGGTGGGTGGTAGTGGTGGGTGGTAGTGGTGGATGGTGGTGGGTGGTAGTGGTGGATGGTGGTGGTGGGTGGTAGTGGTGGATGGTGGTGGGTGGTAGTGGTGGGTGGTAGTGGTGGATGGTGGTGGGTGGTAGTGGTGGATGGTGGTAGTGGTGGATGGTGGTAGTGGTGGATGGTGGTGGTGGGTGGTAGTGGTGGATGGTGGTGGTGGGTGGTAGTGGTGGATGGTGGTAGGTGGTAGTGGTGGATGGTGGTAGTGGTGGATGGTGGTAGTGGTGGATGGTGGTGGTGGGTGGTAGTGGTGGATGGTGGTAGTGGTGGATGGTGGTGGTGGGTGGTAGTGGTGGATGGTGGTGGTGGGTGGTAGTGGTGGATGGTGGTAGGTGGTAGTGGTGGATGGTGGTAGTGGTGGATGGTGGTAGTGGTGGATGGTGGTGGTGGGTGGTAGTGGTGGATGGTGGTAGTGGTGGATGGTGGTGGTGGGTGGTAGTGGTGGGTGGTGGTGGTGGGTGGTAGTGGTGGATGGTGGTGGTGGGTGGTAGTGGTGGATGGTGGTGGTGGGTGGTAGTGGTGGATGGTGGTGGTGGGTGGTAGTGGTGGATGGTGGTGGTGGGTGGTAGTGGTGGATGGTGGTGGTGGGTGGTAGTGGTGGATGGTGGTGGTGGGTGGTAGTGGTGGATGGTGGTGGTGGGTGGTAGTGGTGGATGGTGGTGGTGGGTGGTAGTGGTGGATGGTGGTGGGTGGTAGTGGTGGATGGTGGTAGTGGTGGATGGTGGTGGTGGGTGGTAGTGGTGGATGGTGGTGGGTGGTAGTGGTGGATGGTGGTAGGTGGTAGTGGTGGATGGTGGTAGTGGTGGATGGTGGTAGTGGTGGATGGTGGTGGTGGGTGGTAGTGGTGGATGGTGGTAGTGGTGGATGGTGGTGGTGGGTGGTAGTGGTGGATGGTGGTGGGTGGTAGTGGTGGATGGTGGTGGGTGGTAGTGGTGGTGGATGTTGGTGGGTGGTGGTGGATGTTGGTGGGTGGTGGTGGATGTTGGTGGGTGGTGGTGGATGTTCGTGGGTGGTAGTGGTGGATGGTGGTGGGTGGTAGTGGTGGGTGATAGTGGATGGTGGTGGATGTTGATGGGTGGTAGTGGTGGATGGTGGTGGATGTTGGTGGGTGGTGGATGTTGGTGGGTGGTGGGTGGTAGCAGTGGATGGTGGTGGGTGGTAGTGGTGGATGGTAGTAGTGGTGGATGGTGGTGGTGGGTGGTAGTGGTGGATGGTGGTGGTGGGTGGTAGTGGTGGATAGTGGTAGTGGTGGATGGTGGTGGTGGGTGGTAGTGGTGGATGGTGGTAGTGGTGGATGGTGGTGGTGGGTGGTAGTGGTGGATGGTGGTGGGTGGTAGTGGTGGATGGTGGTGGGTGGTAGTGGTGGTGGATGTTGGTGGGTGGTGGTGGATGTTGGTGGGTGGTGGTGGATGTTGGTGGGTGGTGGTGGATGTTCGTGGGTGGTAGTGGTGGATGGTGGTGGGTGGTAGTGGTGGGTGGTAGTGGATGGTGGTGGATGTTGATGGGTGGTAGTGGTGGATGGTGGTGGATGTTGGTGGGTGGTGGATGCTGGTGGGTGGTGGGTGGTAGCGGTGGATGGTGGTGGATGTTGATGGGTGGTAGTGGTGGAAGGTAGTGGTGAATGGTGGCAGGTGGTGTCGGGTGATGGTGGTGGATGGTAGTCGTGGGTGGTTGTGGAGGGTGGTAGTGATGTGAGTGGATCGTCGGTGGTAGTAATGTGAGTGGACGGTGGGTGGTCTACCTACTTGTTCTTCCGGTGGGTGACTTGATCAACCAAGTTATTGGTGGTAGTGCAATGGCTGAATCCCAACTCGGCTGAGCAGAAACTGCCTTAAAAGGTAGGGGCGGCGGCGGTGATGATGATGGTGGTGATGGTGATGTTGGTGGTGATGTTGGTGGTGATGTTGGTGGTGATGTTGGTGGTGATGTTGGTGGTGATGTTGGTGATGTTGGTGGTGATGTTGGTGGTGATGTTGGTGGTGATGTTGGTGGTGATGTTGGTGGTGATGGTGGTGGTGATGGTGGTGATGGTGGTGATGGTGGTGATGGTGATGTTGGTGATGTTGGTGCTGGTTGTGTAGTGGTGATGGTGATGTTGGTGCTGGTTGTGCTAGTGGTGATGGTGATGTTGGTGCTGGTTGTGCTAGTGGTGATGGTGATGTTGGTGCTGGTTGTGCTAGTGGTGATGGTGATGTTGGTGCTGGTTGTGCTAGTGGTGATGGTGATGTTGGTGCTGGTTGTGCTAGTGGTGATGGTGATGTTGGTGCTGGTGGTGCTAGTTGTGATGTTGGTGAATGTTGTTACCACATCAAAAATGACGACCAGCAGGTTGGTAGGTAGGTACAGTAGTGTGCAAATTAATTGGGACAGGAGTATATTTTGTGATTACCTCTTAACGCCTTAGTCTCCGGCTTAATTAATGTAGTTCGGGTTTTCTTTTCAGAAGAGTTTGCCACCGACTTCTGGCTACAACAGCTGCTATTCTTTAAGGATATTCCTGCAAGCTTGCTCCTTTTCAGCTCATGATAACTGCTGAAATTCATGATGGCAAAGTAGGCAGATGGATCTTTAACTTTTTAACCAATCGAACGCAAAGAGTAGTGGTAAACAGAGTTAAATCCGAAGCTGTCACAAGGCACAGTACTCACTCCTATCTTGTTCCTCATCCTCATATCAGACATAGACAGAGATGTAAACCACAGCACTGTGGTTTACATCTAGGATCTGCATGAGAGTGTCATCCATTGAGGACACGGCAAATCTCCAAGAAGATATAAACCAAGTTTTCCAATGGGCAACGGAGGACAATATGATGTTCAATGAAGACAAATTCCAACTACTCCGTTATGGAAAACAGGAGGAAATAATAACTAGGACCGAGTATACTACAAACTCTAATCATACAACAGACCGGAAAAGTAATGTGAAGGACCTGGGTGTGGTAATGTCCGAAGACCTCGCCTTCAAGGACCACAACAATGCCACTATCACATCTGCTAGGAAACTGATAGGATGGATAATGAAAACTTTCAAGACAAGAGATGCTAAGCCAATGATGATCCTTCTTAAATCACTTGTTCCCTCTAGGCTGGAATACTGCTGTACATTAACATCCCCATTCAAGGCAGGTAAAATTGCATGTATAGAGAACCTTTATTGTACATGTAAGTTCCATCATACACCTTAACGACTGGGAACGCCTGGAAGCACTTGACTTGTACTCACTGGAGAGCAGGCGAGAGAGATACATTATAATCTACACCTGGAAGATTCTGATCCCTAATCTGCATACAGAAATCACTCCCTACGAAAGCAAAAGACTTGGCAGTTGATGTAACATACCCCCAGTGAAAAGTAGGGGCGCCGCTGATACACTAAGAGAAAGCACAATAAGTGTCCGGGGCCCAAGACTGTTCAACGGCCTTCTAGCAGCCATAAGGGGCATTACCAATAGACCCCTGGTTGTCTTCAAGAGGGAGGTGGACAGATACCTAAAGTCAGTGCCGGATCAGCCGGGCTGTGATTCGTACATTGGACTGTGTGTGGCCAGCAGTAACAGCCTCGTTGATCAAGCCCTGATCCACCGGAAGGCTTGGTCGTGGACTGGGCCGCGGGGGGCGTTGGTCCCCGGAATACCCTCCAGGTAGACATGCTGATTTGAGTATCAGTCAAATCGCCGAAAATTTTAACCTAGCAAAGTCAACTGTTGGTCGGATTCCGAAGAGAGGTGACGACACTGGTAACTGTGGAGCTCTGCGTCGGTGTGAAGGATCCCAAGAAAGCCAACAAAGATCAACAGAGAGATTTAGCTTCAGCTAGCGTAAATGGTGATTCTTCAATTGCTCGAGGAAGTCTCCTAGAAGTTAGCAGAACTGCCAGAAAGCCGGTAAAAAACAATTACTGACTGCTGATATGAAGAAGAAACGGCTGCTGTGGGCACTCGATCACAGGGGATGGACTACAGATGGGTAGTGAGAGAGAGAGCAAAGACAAACCTCCTTGGAATGGACACATTCAACAAGTGCCAAAACACCCACCTCAGATGTTTTGGGGTAGTTTTCTGCTAAAAAGCCTGGACGCCTTTTTTACTGTTGAGGGAACGATGAACAGTGACAAATACAAGGCAATCCTTTAACTCATTTACTTCCTACTGTGGATAGAGACTTTCCTGATAGAGAAGGTATTTTCCAGCAGGATCTTGCTCCATGCCACACTTCCAGATAAATGCTGACATTCTTCGATGAGAGTGGACTAAGCATTCTAAATTGGCCTGGAAACTCATCAAGAGAATCTATGGGCAATAACCAAACTGTGGAGAAGCTAATTGCTGCTGTTATTAGGACCTGGTACCACGAGGAAGAACTTGCTTCGATTCTATGCTAAAGCGTGTAGCAATGCTTGTAAAACAACGATTAGTCATATCTCTAATTAAATCAATTATCTCTCATATCACTGCCGTATATTTTTCAAACAAATATTAATTTTCCAAATGTCTTATTTCATCACTATAAACCATACCCACCACCGACCGCTGTCTGGGATAAAGAAGAATGAAAATTAAAAAAAAAAAAAAGATGCATGGGAAGAGAAAAAGTGTGAGAGTCAAACTGAGGTGGTAAAGAGGAGGAAGGGAGTCTGTGAAGAGGGAAGCGATAAGAAGGAAGGGGAGAGAATATGGATATGGCGGAGAGAATGGCAAAGGAGTGAAATATGGATGGGACGGAGAGAATGGGAAAGAAGTGGAAAATGGAGAAGGCGAGGAGAGAATGAAGAGATGGGGCACAGCAGATCAAAAGACCGTTGTGCAAGTTCTTCTGATCTCTCGAAATTGCGTCTGCCTGGTCTCTTTCCTTCATCATTCCTCGCCCCTGGTGTGCCTGCCAGCCTTCCTGCGAGCCTCACGGCCTGATGACTCAACATCTGGCCTGCCATATGACAACTCCAGCCTTCACTACCTTCCGGGCCTCGCGGCCTGCTAAAAAAACAAACCTGGCAGTCATACACGCTGTTCCTACAAAAATATGTCTCTGTCATTAATACAGATCCTTCTGAATGCAAAAAGAGAAACAACATAGAGATGTAGGTAGCTCCTGGGATTGATTCCGTAACGTAAATTCCATTAGCAAGAGTATTCGGTGTTCTTTGGAGGTACTTTGATTCAAGTGAAATCTCCATAGGTTTTAAAAGTGCAAATGTAGCTCCTCTTTAGAAAGGGGCAGCAGAGCAGAAGCAAAAAACAGACCAGTAGTACTAAAAATCTTTGAAAGGGTTCTGAGCCACCAAGTTACTGACATTAGAAACATGAGCTACACAAACTACATCAACATGGCTCTAGAAGAGGATGATTATATATCACAAATATTAGATCAATATGACAACATTATGGAAGACTGGGAAGGTAAACAAAATGCTAATGTAATCGACACGAATTTTGCAAAAGCATTTGCCAATTTCTACCATGAAGTTATAGTTCATAGGTCAATAGGTATAACAGTAAAAAGTAAGAAAATTGACATTCAAACTTCCAATTAAGCATGTACCAAAGAGTGATAGTAAAGAAACAAGGTCCCGTCTCAGTTAAGATCTCAGTACCCCCAGGCACGGTCCTAGCACCTAATGGCTGGTATAGACGAGGACATTAACCATAGCTTCGATATCATCTTTTGTAGACGATACCAGAATAAGTATGAAAGTCACTACAGAAGAACACACACACACACACACACACACACACACACACACACACACACACACACACACACAAATTACAGATATATATTTATTTCTATAAGTACATGTACAAGGTATACAGGCCTAGCAGACATACTACTGCATATAAAGCCGCTTGTTATGCAGAGCATTTCGGCCAAATTAGGTCAATTTTATCCCAGGATGCAACCCATACCAGTCGACTAACATACAGGAACCCATTATACTGTTGGGTGAACAAGAACAGCAGGTGTCTTAAGAACACACGTTCTAATGTTTTCCAGTCTTACCGGGGATTCGACCTCCGGCCCTGTGTGTGTGACCTGAGTACGCTAGCGATCGAGCTACGGGACACTGTAATGGGTGGAAAAATCGACACGAAAGCAGTACAATAAAGGATCGCATTACATTGCATTTGTGCCTATATTTGCATCGTGTCGGTATTTTATAACATTTGTTTCCACCCTCTAATGTGTAAATGAAAATAACGTGATATTCAATGACAGTAAATATAATCTTGTTTAGATATGGGAGAAATATAGACCACATAATGGGCACAGAATACAGAAGATGGGCTAACTATGTCAAAGAGCGGTAAGAATAGATTTAAGACCTAGGAATAATTAGGTCAGCAACATTAATAATGGTACATTTCAGATCATATTCACAGCACCTGTAACTGTAGAGGAGACAACAAGCTGGAAAATGTAAACGGTCGTACACTGCCAGCGTTGAGTCAATAAAGTAACTAATAACTGGAAATGCCTCAAAGCACTTGGATTGTTCTATGTGGAACGGAGGAGAGATACCTGATAATATATAAATCTATTTTATGCCTGTGACTGGTTTCGAGAGTTTCCTACTTATGGAGCCAAATCTGGGGCCAGGCTTTCTGGTTCATTGGCTTCTCAATCAGGTTTTGCATTTAGGTGTCCCGTAGCTCGATCACTAGCGCACACAACTCTCACACTGTGTGAGTTGAGTGTGCTAGCAAGTGAACAGGGACACTTGCTGTCCCTGTTCACCCATCAGTAAAATGGGTATCTGGGTGTTAGTCGACTGGTGTAGGTCGCATCCTGGGACAAAACTGACCTAATTTGCCCGAAATGCTCTGCATAACAAGCGGCTTTCTATATAGTAGTATCCCATTGATGTCGGCTAGGACTGTATATCTTGTATATATATTGTTGGCGAGCCACAGTCTTACATATACTTCACAGTCTGGGTGATCTAGCACATGGCAGAGGTACTGATCCAGTTTCCTCTTAAAACCTACTTCCTCGAATTCTAAGGTATTTGTACTTATGCCTGATACATGACTGCTAGGTTAGGCAGGGGGAATAAAAACAAAAGACTACCTGAATCCTTAACTCTCTCGTCATTTAGCGAATTGTTGTACGCAGATTTCTACTTGTCTTTGAAAATATCGCTCTTTTCTATTTTCGCCGACGATATATGAACTTTCTGAGAGTAGTGGAATAATTCTAGAGGTGTTTTATGACGTTAAGGATTGACTTCATTTTTCTGAACGACTTTGTGTTCTCTCTACCACCCTTAGTCATGGATCCAGCCGCGGGGGCGTTGATCCCCGGAATGCCCTCCAGATAGGTAGACCTCTACGCCTGTCCCTCACCACCCTGATCCTCCCCCTCCCCTACACCACCTCCGGTCATACCTTACCTCTATCTAGATAATTACAATTACGTAAGATGTCTGATAAGAGATGAGTGGACGTAAGATATTCTCCATCACTCCTCAGACTTCAAGACCCGCATTGGTTTAGCACATCACATAAAAAAAAGCTTCACCTAAACCACACATTCCCCACCAGCCACTGAAACATACATTTAAATAAACAATAAATTTTTACTCACTGAGTCCATTGTCTTTTTAAGAAAAAAAAACAGGCTTTAAAATTATTATTCATCACGAAAAATAAATTAACAATATATATTCAAAGCTCCCCCCCTCAAAAAAAAAAATATATACATATATACACTACTGCTTAAAATATCATTAATGTTGAGAGTTTAAAATGTCGTTTCTGTAAAACAAAAACAAAAATCTCCCACTAACGTTCCAAACCTCTGGGAAAAAATGACTTTAATTTAACAAAAATCATTGAACCAAAGCAAGCCATAAAATGTTGTTGTTATTAATGATCACAGAGCAAGTGTTCCACTGCTCTGAGTCGCTGCAACAGTTGGAAAAAAACACAGAACAAATACGGTTGTGAAACACTGTGTTCTTGGTGTTGTGACAACGTGATATTGACGCTGCATTAACTGTCACAGTATTAACGTTGATTTTGCTCCCAGGGATGAATTTACTGTGCGGTGAAGATTATCCTGTGGACTGTGTCAGTCATACTGTGAGTGTCGGGAAGTGTCACTCATCCTGTGAGTGTCGGGAAGTGTCACTCATCCTGTGAGTGTCGGGAAGTGTTACTCATCCTGTGAGTGTCGGGAAGTGTTACTCATCCTGTGAGTGTTGTGTAGTGTTACTCATCCTGTAAGTGTTGGGAAGTGTTACTCATCCAGAGAGTACGGAACAGTATCACTCATAACGAAAGTACGGGACAGTGTCACCCATCCTGGGAATGTTGAACAGTGCTACCGAAAACACCTTTTAAGGAAGCAGAGATATCAGAACTGATAAGTACACAGAGGTCGTCTCCTGTCCTCAAGAGAGTCTATAAAACATCTAAACTACTCCCAACACCTTAAAAGACCTGCGATGTACTCTAGAGTGAGGAAGATACCTGAAATCATATGCAGGATAATATATGACCCCTCAAGCAAATACTTGAGGGTCAAGTCTTGAGAGAGAGAGATATCTGAGTGAGAAACGGGAGGGCGTGGAAAATAATTCCAGTGAGAAGCAGGGATTCCACTGGCGTATTAAAAATAATCAATAAACATCAGGGGTCCATAACTCGATGATACGTGGAGAGTTCATTCACAGTCAAACCACGGCACGGGTGGGGGGTTTCAGGTGCTTAAGCACTGGCCGGGAGTTTTACGACTCACTCGCCATGGGTTCAACCCCCAACCGTTCCGTGGTTTGTTTACAACCGTGTTACGACGATTTCTTGAGTCTATTCACAGTGTCTGGAGGAGGTCTGGCACTTCTAATGCGCTAGGGATAAACAGAGATGGTAGTTATAATTAAGACTGGGATCAAGAGTTGTTATTCGACCCCTACAAACACACATCTTGGTTCTGTCCCTGTCCAGCTCGCCTATATATACTGGATCCATCTCTCTTTTGTGTTAGTGTGACTTGGTAAATGGTCCAAGTCGGACCGAAACGTTGTCGTAAGCTTCTATGTACGGGTTATTCGTGTACAAATCGGTGAACACAGATTGGTGTGTGTATGAAGAGGATATACTGCCGACAGACAGGCAAATCAATCACACAGTCTCTATTCCAACGCCTAAACTTTTTCATTCCAACACGCTCAACGACTCTTTTCTGCGTGAAATCTACAATAGATTCCCAAGCCTACTATGAACGGCCTCTCCTTAATTCCCTTATCGCTAAACTTCAAGTAAAGGGATTAATTAAAATGTAAAACCACCAAACTGAATAAATGCAATAAAAAAAATCTTGCCTCTTTGGTACTTAGGTTCATTAATCCTATTAGTTGGCCTTTTAATGGCCTCAAGAAGGTGTCTCTCTCGTAATCCCTCATCCCATTTCCTCGGCTTTTGTAATTTACTGATCACTGGGGATGGACGGGGTTGGGTCGACACCGCCGCACCACAATGATGGTATTTTTGAGTATTTAAGAGGCTGGCGAGAATTATTTTTCATGGTGAAAACCTGAAGGACACCCACTACGTGTTGTTGTTGCTGTTGTTGTTGTTGTTGCATTCTTACCTGCAGCAATCTCATGTCCCACATCTATATGGTAGTCCTCTTGTACGGTCACATCTCTCTCCATTTACTAGAGAATATACAATGGTGAGCTACAGGGTAGAAACCAGTAAATGCTGTAGATATAAGCTAAGAGGTGGTGCCAGGAGCTTTAACTCGACCCCTGCAACCACAACTAGATGAGAACACACAATAATAATAATAATATCTTTATTTACTACAAGTACATGTACAAGGTATACAGGCCTAGCTGACATCAGTGACATACTACTATATAGAAAGCCGCTTCTTATGCAGAGCATTTCGGGCAAATCAGGTCAGTTTTTTTCCCCGGATGCGACCCACACCAGTCGACTAACTCAAAGGTACCCATTTTACTGATGGGGAACACAACCGGTGTAAAGAAACACGCCCAATGTTTCTACCCTCGCTGGAAATCGAACCCAGACACTCGCCGTGTGAAGCGAGATCTTTAGCCCTGGTCGTGGACCAGGCAGCGCGGGCGTTGATCCCCGGAATACCCTCCAGGTAGACTCCAGTCAGGTAGATCAGGCCACGGGGCACCGTAATTACTCCTTCATGATAAAGTTGATAAGTTAGCCCCAAAAGAGCACCCTGAAGGCAGATGTAGAATATAATTTTGGAGTGTCTGTTTCTAGCATTAGAAACAAGATTAGAGCAAATAATGGAACTGAATGTTAAAGGAATAGTTAGAAGCCTAAGTAGATCTGTCATCCATTATAACATGAAGGCAGAAAGTACCTTTATAGAGCAACTTGCAACGTGAACAGACTGACTGATGTTGCAGAAGCCAGACTTAGGCTTGGTTACAAGTACTTGTGACAGTTTGTGCTTAACTGTTCACTCACTGGGGTATATAGATTGTATAAAAACCTATGTGATATGTCAGGATATCTTATTAAAATACGACATCAAGCATATAAAGCAAACTTCCTAAATTTGCTTGCAAAAGGCAAGTCAGCTGTACATATTAATCCAGTACTCCTGTAAGCCTTTTTGGGATCTAGCTCCTAGCCCTTTTGTGTACTCATATGCTCTTGCGCTACCGTCAATATCATCATTCTTCTCTTGTTTGTCACCATCATTCTTTTTTGCCACTAACTGTAATGCTAAAATCTTCATGTCCATCATTTCAGTTTATCAACATCATTCTATGTTTTATAATCACAATCACCCAAGACATTTTCCTCTTCCTTCTTTGTCAAAACAAAAATGTTCACCATTTCACTTGGAAAGGGAGCTTTCAAAACTCTTCAGATAGGGAGGAAGGAAGGTTGGAAGGGGAGACGGCAAGAAGGATGCATCAAACTCTACCTAATTCAACTGTCCACCGCAGTTGCAGGTCACCGTTTAAGTTGATCATCCGAGTCTCGTGATCACCAAAGTCTTCCTAATTGACTCATCAGGAAGACTCAAGATGTTCCCAACCTCGTAAAAAAAAAAATCACAGATCTTCAAAACTTTCTTACTCCTCAACTCCAAAGGTAGACAGACCACTATCTTTGTTTTATAACGCTGGAGGAAACATACAAAAACAACGCAAGCTGTATTATAACCAAGTTTCGATCGAGCGGATTTGATCAAGTAATGCCCTCGAGCGAAAGGTCGTTTTACTAAAAATTTACGTTCGTTGTCTGTGTCTTCAATCACTGTGAGCTCTCACAGCCTCTTCCACCTTATTTCTTTGATGGTACACAGGAGAAACTACAACTTTCTAACTTACTGCACAAAAACATGTCCCCCCCTCTCTCTCTCCCCTCAACTCCTTGCAAATACTAATTATGTTTTCAGTTTAACCTCGTCTAATGGAAAAAGAAAAAACATAACTTTGTGTGGATTGCCTGACTTCCCTGCGATTAAACCAAGTTCCTCTACGTCCTGAAGACTTTGTTCTTCCTAGCTTTTTATATCTTCTGAAGACTTTCGTTCTTTCCAGCTTTCTTACCTAAAGCTTAGCATTATCTTCACCTCTCACAGGCACACTTGTATAGCTTTATCCTCTCTCTAAAGTTTTAGCTCTTCACAGCCTACACAGAAGGGCAAAGTGTTCTCTCTCTCGATCTCTTTCTGAAAGTTTACGAGCCATCAAAAGTTCTCGTCAACACCTCGAACGCCGTCCGATAAAGCTTTAATTTCTTGCTACTCTGTTTATGTATTTGTTCATATATTTCTTCATATACTTGTTAATGGTTCCGGCGATCATCGCCCACGACTGGGTCTATGAACATACCCATAAATTAAATTGATATATTACAAGAATTCTAATTACCGAGAAACAGTAAAGTGCATAACAAAAAATCTGTGAAATCACTTAAGATCTTGCCTGTTATCTTGCATGTTCACGAGGCAATGGAAAAAAAAAAGAAATCCTGCCAGAAAGGGCGGTAGTGCCTTTCTGGTTGTTTGATGTCTACCAACCAACTATTTGTTTTCCCTTATTTAAAGGGTGTTTATACCTGGAAGGTGTTCAGGGGGTCAATGCCCCCCGCGGCCCGGTCCATGACCAGGCCTCGCATATCCCGTCTCTTAAGTATTCCTTGGGACGAAGGTCTACACACGCTGCTTAAGTTATCTCCTTGTGGTTGCGACTCACCCTTCACTTATCTTAAACCCAACCCATTGTGGGTGTACCCGCAAATACACCCCCCCCCCATATAATGAAATATGTACGTATTTTTAGATATGCATCGTAACCAAAATTCTCCCGCTCCACTCTTTTTTTCAACTCTGATAAATATAAATTTTGAAGCTTCTCTCCCTACGATGGGAATATCTTCATAAAAATTCCGCTCCTCCTGTATATGGTAGAGGCCATCTTGCGAAAGGATAACTCCCAAGTAAAGATCACTCAAACTCTGCTCGAATAAAACCTTTGAAGTTTCTTTACTGAAGCTTCTCAGCTCAAGCTGAAGGATTACCTACACTAAGACTCATCCTGAGTGATGGTATTTGACAGGGAAACATTACTGTTTTGTTCCCACTATGTAACTATCATATACTGTACTGTACAGTAACACAGAGTAACAACACACTGCAGATATATACAATTTACTAAAAAAGAAAAAGAAAAATTAAATAAATGCAAACAGAAATGAGGGTTTGTAACACATGATTCACAAGAGCTCACCATAACAGTTTTGGATTTTAACAACTAAGCTCCTATCTGAAATATCAATCAAGTTTAACCAGGTATTTTTAACTACAAGAATATCAACCAGGCATTCTGCTTCACAGGAACGACCACCTGCGTGTTGTTATTGTCGATTCAGGGGGTCAACGCCCCCACAGTCAGTCCCTGATCAGGCCCCTTGGTTGATAACTTAACCGGTTAAATATGTCCAATAAATTCTCACACTTACAAGTCAAAACACAAAAATATTACACTTTAACAGTCTACATTTACCATTTCCGAAGTAAAAACAAAGAAGTTATCTTGAGTGAGGGAGAGTTGCCGACCCACACCAACAGCGCAAATTAATTGGACTCACCATCAAAGTGTTACCGTCAATAACTGTACTGGAAATAAGACAACACAAACAAAAGCCCCAACAGACGTAGGAACACAAGAGCAGAAGTTCCGCAATTAGGAAGGTTTTAAATAAACACAGCAAACTTTGAGCAGAGTCAACCAAACTTTGATTTAAATAACACACAAAAAAAGATAAACCCAGGGGCAAGAGCAATATTTTTCGTGTGTGGAGTACAAGTACGTCACAAGTGTAGAGTGCATCTCTCTAGCCTACAGTTCAGGGAGTACAAGAGTAAGCTTTTCAGGAATTTCCAGTAATTTAGATGTTAAACTTGCTTCATAGAGGGAGTGTAGATTCATTGTGCTGTCTCCAGGTTTACAATTTCGCCTGATCGATCAGGCCAGGAAAAAGGCAGGCCTGGTCTTGGACTGAGCCACCGGAGGACTGGTTCTGGATCGAGCAACAGGAGGCCTGGTCTGGAATCGAGCCACTGGAGGCCTGGTCTGGGACCAGGCCGCGGAGGCGGTGACCTCCGGAAGTGACTAAGGTAAGCTTAATGAGAATTGCTAGTGTGTGCAAATATTTCAACCTAGCGAATACAAATACCTTGAGTCTACGTAATCACGGCACTGATTGTGTACGAGGCAGTCAAGTACCTCCCATGCATTGTGTGTGTATAATACAGGGTGTTTCACTCGTAGGAGGCCCCGACTCATCGTTCACTAAAGATATAATATACAAACAAGACGGTTGCAACTACGGGAGTAATAACTCGGGGCCTCCTAC